>NC_072407.2:61711428-62042500 GCF_028858775.2 Pan troglodytes | reverse complement strand
GAAGGCCGCAGGTTCCTCTGCCTAGGAAAACCAGAGAACTTTGTTCACTTGTTTATCTGCTGACCTTCCCTCCACTATTGTCCTGTGACCCTGCCAAATCCCCCTCTGCGACAAACACCCAAGAAAGATCAATAAAAAATAAAAAAATAAAAAAAAAAGAACATGAACAGAGACTTCTCAAAAGAAAACATACAAGCAGCCAACGAACATATGAAAAAATGTTCTACATCATCAATCATCAGAGAGATGCAAATCAAAATCACAATGAGAGGCTATATCACACAAATCAGAATGGATATCATTAAATGATCAATAAATAACAGATGTTGGCAAGGTTGAGGAGAAAAGGAAACACTTATACACTGTTGGTGGAAATGCAAATTAGTTCAGCTCCTATGAAAAGCAGTTTGGAAATTTCTCAAAGAACTAAAAATAGAATTACCATTCAATCCAGAAATCTCATTACTGGATATATACCCAAAGGAAAATAGATGGTCTGCCAAAAAGACACCTGCACTCATATGTTCATCACAACACTATTCACAATAGCAAAGACCAGAATCAACCCAGGTGCCCATGATGGTGGATTGGATAAAGAAAATACGTTACATACAGGTCATGGAATACTACATAGCCATAAAAAAAAATGAAATCATGTCCTTTGTAGCAGCATGGTTGCAGCTGGAGGCTGCAATCCTAAATGAATTAATGCAGAAACAGAAAACCAAATATTGAATGTTCTCACTTATAAGTGGGAGCTAAGGCTGAGGGGAGTGGCTCACACCTGTAATCCCAGCATGTTGGGAGGCCAAGGTGGGAGGACTGCTTGAGCCCAGGAGTTCATAGACCAGCTGGGGCAACATAATGAAATACTGTCTCTATGAAAAACTGAACATTAGCCGGGCATAGTAGCACATGTCTATAATGACAGCTACTTGGGAGGGTAAGTTGGGAGGATCACTTGGGCCAGAGAGGTTGAGGCTGCAGTGAGCAATGATCACACCACTGCACTCCAGTCTGGGTGACAGAGCAAGACCCCATCTCAAAAAACATAAAAAATAAAATAAGTGGAAGCTAAACATTGGGTACATATGGACAGAGAGATGGAAACAATAAACACTGGAGATGAGACGGGAGACAAGGAGTGGGGCAAGGGTTGAAAAACGACTTATCAGGCACTATGTTCGCTACTTGAGTGACAGGCTCATTAGAAGCCCAAACCACAGCATCACACAATATACCTATGTAACAAACCTGCACGTGTACCCCCTGAATCTAAAATTAAAAAAAAAAAAAAAAAGGATGGATGCGGCCGGGCGCGGTGGCTCACGCCTGTAATCCCAGCACTTTGGAAGGCGGAGGCAGGCAGATCACGAGATCAGGAGATCTAGACCATCCTGGCTAACATGGTGAAACCCCGTCTCTACTAAAAATACAAAAAATTAGCCGGGCGTGGTGGCGGCCGCCTGTAGTCCCAGCTACTCGGGAGGCTGAGGCAGGAGAATGGTGTGAACCCAGGAGGCGGAGCTTGCAGTGAGCCGAGATGGCGCCACTGCACTCCAGCCTGGGCGACAGAGCGAGACTCTGTCTCAAAAAAAAAAAAGGATGGATGCTCATAGATTTGGAAGATGAAGCAAATACATTTATTAAACACTGTAGTGTTTCACTTGGAAATTTAATGTTTACTTCAATTTTTATGAGGGGAGCTTTATGGAAAGATGCATTTGTATTTATTATGCACTCAGTTTTATGTTGGGTAGTAGTAAACTCTCATAGGAATTAATGAGAAGAAATTTGTAATATGATAACTGTTTTCTTCATATTATTTCATATGATTATAATTAAAGGGAGTTGTTACACTTTAATTCATTCTTCTCTATTACACTCAGTACATTAGGATAGAGAGCTTATTATAAGCAGTATACATATCTCAGAGAATACAATTTATATTTTGAAGTTAGAATGCAAATTTTAACTTCAAAAAATAAAATTTTAAAAATAGAAAGACACAAAATTACTGAACATACCAAACAAAATCAGTACTGAATATGCATAGAAAGTACCTAATCAGGAAGAAACCTAACATTACCTCTGAGGTTTTTCTGGTCATTATTTTACTGCCTCTACTCACATTTTTCTCATAGTCTCACAAGCAAGGATCATTTTTGCTTAACAATATATCTTCACCACCTAGCACAGCATCTGGCA
Source organism: Pan troglodytes (assembly GCF_028858775.2). Classification (NCBI taxonomy): domain Eukaryota; kingdom Metazoa; phylum Chordata; class Mammalia; order Primates; family Hominidae; genus Pan; species Pan troglodytes. The sequence continues at coordinate 62,040,292 of NC_072407.2, read as the reverse complement.
TAAATATTTATATTGAATTAATTAATTATTTTAGTTCAGAAAAGATTAAGTTACCATTGGAAAACATAGTCTACAGATACAGTGTGAAGAAATCTGATCTTGGAATCAAAAGATTTTGAGTTGTCACTCCTGTATTTGCTCATAAACAAGCTGAGTGACCCGGACAAGTCTCTAATTAACTCAAAGATCAGTTTCTTTATCTATACTCAGAGATTTGGCATAGAATCATCTCTAAAATTCTCTTTATTTTTGGAAAAGTCTTAAGAATTGTATTCTCTGAGATATGTATACTGCTTATAATAAGCTCTCTATCCTAATGTATTGAGTGTAATAGAGAAGAATGAATTAAAGTGTAACAATTCCCTCTAATTATAATCATTTATGTGTGCTCATTATTGCATAATGCAAATGCCCAAGCACGCATTTGGTTGAGGTTTCAGTGTCTATAATAAGCACTTTGTGACCTCTACTGGACATACACGGTAAAGTCTCCTATGAGCCCAGGAGTTCGTAGACCAGCTGGGGCGACATAATGAAACACCGTCTCTATGAAAAATTTAAACATTAGCCGGGCCTAGTAGCACAGATCTATAGTGACAGCTACTTGGGAGGGTAAAGTGGGGAAGGGTTGATTGAGCATAACTATTTTGTGAAGATGCAGAAAAGAAAGAAGGGAAGATTGCTAGCAAATACTTTCCCTCCATTTAGGGATTGTATACAATTGCCCTTGTCTTTAATTAGATGTGTGAATAACCTATATAACAAGTATGTGGTTGAAGTACACTGTTGAGGAACTGGAACTAAATATCTGATACCTCCAGTCGCCTCAAACTGAGATCCTGCAATTCTTTGAAATAGCAAAAGCCTCAACTTTGTCAGAAGTGCAAATGGTTCTCAGATTAAAATGAAAAAAAAAAAAAAAAGAGAGGAATGAGAATTCTAGCCAAGAAAATGAAAACAGAGAGTGTGGAACTTAATTTTATCTTGAAGAACAAACATGTTAAACATAGCCAGTATGTTTTTTTGCAGAGTGCAAAAACAAAGAACTTGACGGAACAGATATAAAAATGTGTAATAAAGCGACAATGACTAAAACAATGTAGCACCAGTCTCAGAGCATGTGAATGGAAGAAAATGTCAAAAGGAACTCCCGAAAGCTGTGAGAATTTAGTACATCATAAAGTCACATATTAAGGCCAGGACCGGTGGCTCACGCCTGTAATCCTAGCACTTTGGGAGGTTGAGGCAGGTGAACTATTTGAGGTCAGAAGTTCAAGACCAGTCTGGCCAATATGGTGAAACCCCATCTCTACTAAAACTACAAAAATTAGTCAGGCATGGTGGCATGCGCCTATAATCCCAGCCACTTTGGAGGCTGAGGCAGGAGAATCGCTTGAACCTGGGAGGTGGAGGCTGCAGTGAGCAGAGATCACGCCACTGCACTCCAGCCTAGGCAAAAGAACAAGATTCTGTCTCAAAAAAATAAAAAATAAAAATAAATAGGCTGGGCGTGGTGGCTCACGCCTGTAATCCCAGCACTTTGGTTGGCCAAGGCGGGTGGATCATGAGGTCAGGAGATCGAGACCATCCTGGCTAACACGGTGAAACCCCCTCTCTACTAAAAATACAAAAAATTAGCCGGGCATGGCGGTGGGCACCTGTAGTCCCAGCTACTCTGGAGGCTGAGGCAGGAGAATGGCGTGAACCCGGGAGGCAGAGCTTGCAGTGAGCCGAGATCACACCACTGCACTCCAGCCTGGGCGACAGAGCGAGACTCTGTCTCAAAAAATAAATAAATAAATAAAGTCACATATTAAATGAGAATTTTCAACTTTGAGAAAGAATTATGTTATATCCCTACCTCTGGCCTTTATAAGCAGTATCAATATATTTTGAATTATCAAAGTAAGTCAAATATTAATATTATTAATATATTTGACTTATTCTTTTTCTTTCTTTTTTTTTTTTTTCTGAGACAGGGTCTTACTATGTCGCCCAAGCTGGAGTGCAGTGGCACAATCACAGCTCACTGCAGCCTCAGCCTCCTGGGCTGAAGCAATCCTCTTGCCTCAGCCTCTCAAGCAACAGGGAGTACAGGCATGAGCCTCCAAGTCTGGCCAATATTTTATTTTTGTAGAGATGGACTCTTGCTGTTTTGCCCAAGCCAGTCTTGGACTCCTGGGCTCAGGCAATACTCTCATCTCAGCCTCCCAAAGTGTTGGGATTACAGGCATGAGACACTGCACCTGGCTGAAAGTCAAAATTCTTAAGACTATTACTGACAGATTTTACTGCATAAAAATTATAAATGGTCCTACTTCAAAAACAATCAAGATATATTGAAAACTGAAAAAAATGAAAATACACAACCAGCTGGGCACAGTGGCTCATGCCTGTAATCCCAGCACTTTGGGAGGCCGAGGCCAGTGGATCACCTGAGGTCAGGGATTCAAGACCAGCATGGCCTATATGGTGAAGACTCATCTCTACTAAAAATACAAAAATTGGCTGGGCCTGGTGGTGGGCACCTGTAATCCCAGCTACTCAGGACGCTAAGGCAGAAGAATCACTTGAACCTGGGAGACTGAGTTTTCAGTGAGCTGAGATCACCCCACTGCACTCCAGCCTGGATGACAAGAGCGAAACTCCGTCTCAAAAAAAATAAATAAATAAAAATAAAACATATACAACCTAATAGGAGGTAATATACTTAATACATAAGCAATTTTGAATTGATAAGAAAAAAAGCAAAATAATTAAAAAATGGACTAAGTATACAAGCAAATCACACATACAGAAAACAAATAGACAAAAATATGTGAAATCAAGGACATGAGAAAAAATTTGACATCACTTATCATTAAGGAAATGCAAACTAACCTATAATCAGTATGTAGGTTATATTAAGTAAAATTCAGAGAACGTCATCAGAAATCAACTTTAGTTTACTACTGGTTATCCAAATCAACTCTGTGAGGCTGGGTTGGGTTTGATTTTTTGTGTGTGTTTTTTTTTGTTTGGTTTTTGTATTTTCTCATTACTCTCTTATTTAAAACATAAAAATTAAAAAGTTGTGTTGTCACTTCTAATCACAGAAAACATTCTCACTTCAGGACCTAAAACGTCTGATTCTGTGTAACAGTCACAACTCTGAATTCCATTTAAAAGAAAAGTGACTCTCCTCCCCTAGCTCGGCCCTGCTTCAGACAAAGAGATAATAGTAAAAACAAAATGGGGAGCATGGGGTGAACCTGTTTCCTCATCTTGCACTTTTACTAATCAGGTAAGATCTTTCCTATCCCCAGTCTCTCACTATTTATGATGCCTCTGGGATGGTGGCACCTGATGTGAGCTGAATAGGATCCCTCAAAAAATATATCATCTTGAAGACCTAACCCCTAGCACTTCAGAATGTAACCTTATTTGGAGACAGTATTTTTACAGTGGTAATCAAGTTAAAATGAGGTCATTAGGATGGGTTCTAATCCAATTCGCTGAAATTTGCATTCACACAGACAGACATACACAGAAGAAAGATGATGTGAAGAGATGTAGGAAGAAGACGGTCATCTCCACGCTAAAGAGAGGCCTGGAAAAGATCCTTCCTCACAGCCCTTAGAAGCAGCAAGCAACCCCGCAGACACCTTGATTTCAGACTTCCAGCCTCCAGAACAGTGAGGCAATAAGATTATGTTGTTTAAGCCGCCCAGTGTGTGGTACTTTGTTTTGTGTTCGTTTGTGTGTTTGTGTGTTGTTTGTTCGTTTGTTTGTTAGAGACAGGGTGTCACTCTGTTGCCCAGGCTGTTCTTAAAGTCCTGGACTCAAGCAATTCTCCCACCTCAGCCTCCCAAAGTGCTGGCTTACAGGTGTGAGCCACTGTGTCCAGCCTGTGGTACTTTGTCATGGCAGCTCTAGGAAACGAATACAGCACTCAGCAGTACTTTCCTTCTTAAAGAAGAATTCATAAAGCACTCACGAGAGAAAGAGGGTGCTTTAATAGTGATATCCTGTCTCTAAACAAACAAAGTACCATACACTGGGTGGCTTAAACAACAGAATCTTATTGCCTCACTGTTCTGGAGGCTGGAAGTCTGAAATCAAGGTGTCTGCGGGGTTGCTTGTCACTTCTAAGGGCTGTGAGGAAGGATCTTTTCCAGGACCTCTCTTTGACATTCTGAAGTACAAGGGGTCAGGACTTCAAGATATCAAATGTTTCACATGCACAAACACACACGCACACAGACACACACACACACCTGCTGTGGATCTCTCATCTGCTGTTCCCTTGATGCAGGCAAATTCATCTCTGCTGAGTTGTTGGCTGGTTGCACACGATTCTTCCCTCAGGCCCAGGACATCCATCATCACACCTACTCCACCTTCTTTCTCCCTGTCTTTGATGCAGTTCTGTTGATGTAAGAAACCCTACCTTGGCACTCTACACAGGAGTCCACACCTAGTCATGGAGTCCACACCTAGTCAACAGGACATGCATGCCTTTGCCCCCCATCAATGGAAATGTGGCTACTTCGCAACTGCAGCTCTCTACTTTTGATGCCACAGGCAGCTTCTACCAGCCTCCAAACATATCATTTTCTCAAGCCAGTGTCAAACCCCAACGCCCACTGTCCCTTAAACTGCAGAAGAATTATATTAAACTCTCTGAATGATCTAGAAATGTCTTTCACTGGGCTTGATGGAGCACCCCCCAACCCTTGCCATTGAAGAGGGGAAGGCATGAAACTCACAGTACACCAACAACTCTGTTAACGAAATCTTTATTATAATCTCCAGTCTCCACTTCCTTTCTTGGCTTTTCTAGTGTTTTTTACAGGCTGGCAGAGAATGGGCAGCTAAAAATAGCAAAGCCAGTTCCTACCACCTGCTGCATAAACTGCCTAAAAGGCCCAGCACCTCACTTTGAAATGTGGAGATTACCTTGTGGTCCCAAGCAAAACTGAGGCAGAAACAATCGCATTTTAACAACCTGTTATAAATGTAACACCGAGTGGTGTTTTTCACCTTTCATATTGGCAAAGCCGTAGAAAAATTATAATATCCTTCTTTAGCAAGGGTGTTGATCAAGAAAACACTCTGATAGGCTGTTCATGGAGGCCAATTTTGCACAACTGTATAAAGTCAAAAGACATAAAATGAACATTCCCTTTGATCCATAAATTTCTCCTTTTGAAAATGCCCAAAAGAAATACAAAATAACAAAAATGTACAAGGCTGCTTATTGCAGCATGGCCTATAATAACAGATTTGTAAGTAATTTAACTGAGCAGCAGTAATGATTCATTATGATGAACACATTCATAGAAATACTTTAATATAGCCCATGAATACTGAGACAGAAAACAATAAGATTAATTGGCATTGTTCTTTCTTCTTGGTCACACAATTAAAGAGTTGATGCATTTTTTGCACCTGTTGACTTAATAGATGAGAACAGCTGAAATGGCTTTCTTGTAAAACTTCAGTAACTCTTCCAGTTGAGACTGAATTTAATTTACCTTGAAACCTCTGGAATAAGTGTAGACACATTAATTTTGCTCATGGCACTATAGTAGATGCTCAAGAGATATTTGTTGAATGAACAGACACTTGAATGGAAATCCCAGCTCTGTGCAATGATCTTAATAATCTTAATGATTTCTGTGTGTTATATCCACCATTATCATGTACATAATAGGATTCCAGTAAAATAATCTATGTGCATGTGAAAGTCCTTTGTAAAGAGTAAATCATGCTAATATGTTAATGGTTAATATTTTATTAGAGAATATTGTTTTTTGTTCTGGCAAAATCTATGGTATCATTGCCCTTTTACAAATGCTCTAAAGCATGTAGAAGCTAATTTTTTTTCTTTTCTTTTCTTTTCTTTTTTTTGAGATGGAGTCTCACTCTGTCACCCAGGCTGGAGTGCAGTGGCACAATCTCGGCTCACTACAACCACTGCCTCCTGGGTTCAAGTAATTCTCCTGCCTCAGCTTTCCGAGTAGCTGGGATTACAGGTACGCACCACCACACCCAGCTAATTTTTTTATTTTAGTAGAGATGGGGTTTTACCATGTTGGCCACGCCGGTCCCGAACTCCTGAGCTCAAGTAATCCACCCACCTTGGCCTCCCAAAGTGCAGGGATTACAGGCATGAGCCACCACAATTGGTCCGTAGAAGCTAAATTGATGAGGAAGCTAACATTAATAAGTCCCTTGAGGAGCTCTGCACCCTTGGAGTGAAGAAGTTTCAAGGTAATTTATTATGACATTATGGTTACATTTTGATCAGCAAAAACCCCAGTGGTGTATTAAAAGATAGTGTACATGCACATGCATGCATACACAAACACACACACACACACACACAGAGTTTTTTGAGGAACTTCCATCCCATTTTCTACAACAATAATGTACTAATTTTCATTCCCACTAACAATGTACAAGAGTTACATCATTTTCTCCACATACTTGCCAACGTATTATCTTTCATCTTTTTGATAATTGCCATTTTAACAGGTGTGAGGTGATATCCCATTGTGGTTTTAATTTGCATTTCCCTAATGATTAGCGATGCTTAGCATTTTTGCATGTACCTGTTAGCTCTTTGTTGGTCCTCTTTTGAGAAATGTCTGTTTAGGTCCTTTGCTTATTTTTTAAATGGGTTATTTGTTTTCTTGCTGTTGAGTTGAGTTCCTTATACATTTTTAATATTAACCCCTGCTGTTTAATTTGTAGACGTTTTCTCCCATTCTGTCTGTTGTCTCTTCATTTTGTCAGTTATTTCCATTGCTGTGTAAAAGCTTTTTACTTTGATGTCATCCCATTTGTCTATTTTTGCTTTTGTTGTCTGTGCTTTTGAGGTCATTTCCAAAAATTCATTCTCACGCCAATGTTGTGGAACTTTTCCTGTATGGTTTTGTGAAAGAAAAATACCTTGGGCCCCCAGAATCACTAATCTAAAGGGAAAAGTCAAGCTGGGAACTGTTTAGGGCCAACCTGCCTCTCATTCTAATCAAAGTCACCCCTCTGCTCACTGAGATAAATGCATATCTGATTGCCTCATTTGGAGAGGCTAGTCAGAAACTCAAAAGAATGCAACCATTTGTCTTTTATCTACCTGTGACCTGGAAGCCCCTTCCCCACTTTGAGTTGTACAGCCTTTCCAGACTGAACCAATGTTCATCTTACATATGTTGATTGATGTCTCATGTCTCCCTAAAATGTGTAAAGCCAAACTGTGCTGTGACCAACTTGGGTACGTGTCGTCAGGGCCTCCAGAGGCTGTGTCACAGGCACGCATCCTCAACCCTGTTAAAATAAACTTTCTAAATTAACTGAGACCTGTCTCAGATTTTTCAGGGTTCACATTTTGGTAACCACAGGGGGATTCTGAGTGGAGGTGCCTCTTACCTTTGACAAATCTATCGGTCCTTGGTACCAGCATGAGCTAACTTAATGGCTCAAACCAAAAGGACAATTTGCTGAGGTCTGGGAGCACCCCCTCCAGAGAATCCCTGATCTCCCAAAATTTGGCCAAGATCTAAAGTTTATTTTGCTGTATAAACCCCCCCCCCTTTTTTTTTTTTGGAGTTTTACTTGCTTCCAACACAAGGAAGGCAAGTTTTTCCTGCTTCCATAACAATGGAAGGTAGGTAACTCCTTTATGGAATTTGAGCTACTTCCAACAGGGAAGATGAAGGGGGTTTTTTGCTGCTTCTAGGATAGTAAAGAGCAGTCTTCAGCCTGAGAGCCATCCCTGGGTAAGTAACTGAATTGGGATTTGTCTTGGATAAAGTTAAAATTAACAACCAACTGGTCTTAATTTCTCCTTACCATTAGAGTGCTCAGTGATCACATAAGTTGTGCGATCACTTGTTTTGCTTAACTGGTTTTTGTTGTTGTTGCTGTTGTTGTTTGTTTCTGTTTTTGTTGTTGTTTCAGTCTTTTCCCACTGGGTTTGACCAATTCTATCCAACTTGATCAAATCCAGGGGAATGTTCCAAATTATAGGGAACGAGGCCTCTGAAGTGGCTAAATTCCCATAAAAAAAAAAAGATTTTTTATTTTGACTACTTAAGGAGCTTTATTTACATAACAAGGCCACCTTTTTGCTAGTCAAGCCAAACTGAAAGAGCAATGGCTGTACTTCTGAAAGAACAGAAATACAGTAATAAGATTTAAAAACATCTATTTTAAAAGGAGCTCAATGGTTAAAAGTCACCCTAATTAAAAGCTAACATCCAAGATGTGTATATGTATGTGTGCAGGTGGATGTGTTTGTATTTAAAAGGCCCTCATATTTTTGTTTTGTTTTTCTCCTAGGACCCTGTCTTTTTTTGAGAAAAAGTTTTTTCCCACTCAGTTGACTGAATTCTGGTTTCTTCATTTACTTCTGTCTCTCCTTTATCTTGCCCCCTCTGCTGCATAGGGGACCTAAAATAGTTTAATAATAGCCTGGGGTTCCTTAAAGAAAACTGAGAAAGTGCCAGACTCCCTTTGGGGGAGAAACCTGTTTTTCTTATGGGACCCCAAGAACGTAAACAGACAAGTTCATCTCAGCTCTTAAACTGTTTGCTTTTGTATTGTGTTACCTATTTTCTTTTGTTTTTTTTTTTTTTTGACTAAAATAGTTAACTGCAACAGAGCTTACTCTGGTTTTTAAGGAAGAGCGTGGTTTAGACACTAAGATATGTCTTCATTAAAAAAATTTTTTTAAGTGCACCGTAAAAGCATCACATTGTCAAACCTCATAAAATGATCTCTCCAAAAGATTTTAATAAAAGAAAAGGGGGAAAATGTGAAAGAAAAATAAATCTTGGAACCCCCAAATCACTAACCTAAAGGGAAAAGTCAAGCTGGGAACTGCTTAGGGCCAATCTGCCTCCCATTCTATTCAAAGTCACCTCTTTGCTCACTGGGATAAATACATATCTGATTGTCTCCTCTGGAGAGGCTAGTCAGAAACCCAAAAGAATACAACCATTTGTCTCTTATCTACCTATGACCTGGAAGTCCCCTCCCCATTTTGAGTTGTACAGCCTTTCCAGACCAAACCAATGTTCATCTTACATATGTTGACTGATGTCTCATGTCCCACTAAAGTGTATAAAATCAAACTGTGCTCTAACCACCTTGGGCACATGTCATCGGGACCTCCTGAGGCTGTGTCACGGGCACACATCCTCAACCTTGTTAAAAAAAACTTTCTAAATTAACTGAGACCTGTCTTAGATTTTCAGGGTTCACAGTTTCTTCTAGTAGTTTTGTTACAGGAAAGTGTCTCAATCCAGATCTCAAGAGAGGGTTTTTGGATCTTGTGCAAGAAAGAATTTGGGGGTGAGTCCACAGAGCAAAGTGAAAGTAAGTTTATTAAGAATGTAAATAAAAAAGAAAGAATAGCTACTCCATAGACAGAGCACTCCCAAAAGCAAGAGGAGAAACACATCTGCCTTTGGTGTAATGCTCGTTTATATACAAGATAACAAAGCAAAAAAAATCAGGGGGAGATGTGTTCTACTACAAGTGCTTGTGACAAAGGATTGTTAATCTTTGTGTAACTACTGTCTTTTGCAAGCATCTATATTATTAAATTGAAAGTGAAACTTATTCTTTTTTTTTTTTTTTTTTTTTTGTGAGACGGAGTTTCGCTCTTGTCACCCAGGCTGGAGTACAATGGCACGATCTCAGCTCACTGCAACATCCACCTCCTAATTCAAGTGATTCTCCTGCCTCAGCCTCCTGAGTAGCTAGGATTACAGGTACCCACCATCACGCCCAGCTAATTTTTGTATTTTTTAATAGAGACAGGGTTTCACCATGTTGGCCAGGCTGGTCTCGAACTCCCGTCCTCAGGTGATCCACCGTCCTCGGCCTCCCAAAGTGCTGGGATTACAGGCGTGAGCCACCACATCCATCTGTGAAACTTATCCTTACACTAAGAATGCTTTTATTAAGCATATTGTGACATCAAGACATTTCCTGGGTCTGTTAAGTCCTGAGCCTGTTCAGTAAACATCATTTTGTTTTTTTGAGGTGGGGTCTTGCTTTGTTGCCCAGGCTGTAGTACAGTTGCGCTATCACAGCTCACTGCACCCTCTGCCTCCCTGGCTCAAACTATCCTCCCACCTCAGCCTACCAAGTAGCTGGGACTATGGGCATGCACCACCAAGCCTGGCCCTGGTAAACATTATTAACTGTTCCCTTAACCATAAATATCCTGTGACTAGGAATGCCTAATCTCCTGGCAATGCAGCCTAGCAGACCTCAGCCTGATTTTACCCAGCCTTTATTCCAGATGGAGTCACTCTGGTTCAAATGCCTCTGACAGTTTTACACTTTCAGGTCTTATATTTAAATCTTTAACCTATTTTAAGTTGTATGTGGTATGAGACAAGGGTCCAATTTCAATCTGCATGTGAATACCCGGTTTTCCCAACGTCATTTGTTGAAGAGACTATCATTCCCCCATTATGTTTTCTTGGCACCTTTGTCAAAAATCAATGGACTGCGCCAGGTGTCGTGGCTCATGCCTGTAGTCCCAGCACTGTGGGAGGCCAAGGTGGGTGGATCACCTGAGGAGTTTGAGACTAGCCTGGCCAACATGGCAAAACCCCTTCTTTACTAAAAATAGAAAAAATTAGTCAGGCGTGGTGGCACACCCCTGTACTAGAGAGGCTGAGGCGGAAGAATCTAGTAACACCTAGTTACTAGAGAGGCTGAGGCGGAAGAATCGCTTGAACCCAGCAGGCGGAAGTGGCAGTGAGCCGAGATCGCACCACTGTACTCCAGCCTGGGCGACAGAGTGAGACTATGTCTCAAGAAAAAAAAAACAAATCAATGAAGTATAAATGTGTGTGTTTATTTCTGGGCTCTCTATCCTATTCATTTGGTCAGTGTGTCTATTTCTCTGCCATACCGTGCTGTTTCGATTACAATCAACTTATGTTTTGAAGTCAGGGAGTGTGATGCCTCCAGCTTTGTTCTTTTTGTTCCAGATTGTTTGGGCTATTCAGGGTCTTTTGTGGTTCCAAATGAATTTAAGGGTTGTTTTTCCTATTTCTGTGAAAAATGGCATTGGAATTTTGATAGGGATTGCACTGGATCCGTAGATTGCACTTTTTGGCTCTTTTGAAATAAACAATAAGGTAGAAGTTTTGGGGTACCAAAAGACTTAGAGACCAATCAAACCGTGATTTTAGTGCCACTTCATTTTTCACTCAAAACAATATTGCACAATATTCAACTTGAGGACTAAGCTCTGATTTTTTATCTTGCCCAAATTCCTACCTAAGGGAATCATGCCCTACAAACCATAAATTCTCATCAGATAGGTTTTATTTAACCCTATATATTGTGACTTACTTTTCAACATGACTCTGGCATAACATTATGAGACAAAGAAAAAAATATTTAACCCCAAAATATATTTCTTTGCCATATCTTGAAATTGCCCTGCAAAGTCTCTTGCGGGAAAAATCCATTTCTATAGGTATTCACTTTCCCCTTTGTTTTCCTTCCTTCCTTCCCAGATCCAGGAGACAATCAACTAAGAGCCAGGCATATTTTTTTTTTCTCTGTCTTGCCCACTCTGGAGTCTGGAGTGCAGTGGCGTGATCTCGGCTCACTGCAACCTCCGCCTCCTAGGTTCAAGTGATTCTCCTGCCTCAGCTTCCCGAGTAGCTGGGATTACAGGCACCCGCCACCACGTCCAGCTAATTTTTTGTATTTTTAGTGGAGACGGGGTTTCACCATGTTGGTCAGGCTGGTCTTGAACTCCTGACCTCAGGTAATCTGCCCGCTTCGGCCTCCCAAAGTGCTGGGATTACAGGCGTGAACCACTGCGCCCGGCCTCCAGGCACCCTTTAAGTCAGATAAAAAAACAATTTACAACAGTCTTTCTCTAAAGTCTGCTATCTAAGAGCTTCCTCTGCATAATAAAACTTGGTCTCTACAATCATTTATGTTTAACCTGAACATTCCTTTCTATCCATCCCAGGTCTTTGGACAAAACCAATTGTCAACCAGAAAATGTTTACATTTACCTATAGCCTAGAAGCCCACCTTGACTTGTCCCGCCTTTCTGAACCAAACCGATGTATTTCTTAAATGCATTTGATTGATGTCTCATGCCCCTCTAATATGTATAAAGCCAAGCTGCACTTCTACCACCTTGGGCACATGTTCTCAGGACCCCCTGAGGGCTGTGTCACAGGCCATGGTTGCTCATATTTGGCTCAGAATAAATCTCTTCCAATATCTTACAGAATTTCACTCTTTTCATCAACAATATTGTTCATTCACTGAGATCTCTGGAATCACAGACTGTGCTCAAATTCTGATGGTACTGTTTTCCTGTTGTATGACCCAGAACAAGTTAAATTATTTCACCCTCAGGATGGAATCTGCAAAATAAGTATAATGACTTATCTCACAGATTCGTTGGCAGGACTAACGAATGAGGTACTCGATGACACATTGCAATTGCCCTATACATGTTAAACCATTGCCAAATCTGGTATTCTCCTAATGTCTTTGAGGGGTCCCCTAGAAAAACATCTCAAAGGCTGTGAATCGTAAGGGACCACCTTGCTAAGCAACCGGCAGGCACTGACAGTTGTACTCCGCAGAAAAATAAATAAATAAAACAAAAGACTCCCCGCCCCGCCGCCCTCTTCTTCTGGGGAAAGACTGGAGATTGGAAGGAGAACCCTAGAGAGCCAACAGGGCCCCTGGGCGTGGCTGGGCGGACAGCGCCTTTGACCGGAGGAACTCAACCTCCCCCGGAACTCAACCCCCGTCGCTCGAGTTTCTTTCGCTTCCGTCGGGACTCTGCGGAGTGGACCCGAGTGAACACAACTTCCGGCCCCACTGAGCGGTGTCCTGAGCCGATTACAGCTAGGTAGTAGAGCGTCGCTGCTTACCTGGGTGCAGGAGACAGCTGGAGTCGCTGGGGGAGCTCCGCGCCGCCGGACGCCCGTGACCATGTGGAGGCTGCTGGCTCGCGCTAGTGCGCCGCTCCTGCGGGTGCCCTTGTCAGGTCAGAAGTCCCTTTTGGTTCCTAAAGACTTTACCCCTCTTCCTCCCCCACCCTCCAGTGCTTTTTCTCCCTAACCCAAAAGGCGGCTCTGCATATGCTTGGTGAAGCACTGGTTAGGAACTACGCTATCGCACCGCCGACCTCCACCGTAGGGGTTCGTGCAAGAGGGTCACAGCTGCGTCTGGGAGTCGGCGCCCAGAGATCCCGGCTGGCCTTTTGCGGAGCCTGAGCCTTTGAGTCCATTTAGTGGAATCCGCATCCCACACCTCAAGACTCCTCCGGCGGAAGTACTTTTGGGCGGGCGCGGTGGCTCACGCCTTTAATAGCAGCACTTTGGGAGGCCGAGGCGGGCGAATCACTTGAGGTCAGTAGTTTGAAACCAGCCTGGCCAACATGGTGAAACCCCGTCGCTACTGAAAATACAAAAAAAATTAGCTGGGCGTGGTGGTGGGCGACTGTAATCCCAGCTAGTCCGGAGGCTGAGGCAGGAGAATCTCTTGAACCCGGGAGGCGGAGGTTGCAGTGAGCCGAGATCGCGCCACTGCACTGGAGCCTGGGCAACAGAGTAAGACTCCGTCTCAAAAAAATAAAATAAATAAAAATAAGAAGTAGTACCTTTGGCCCAGGTTGTATCGGGGTCCCGGCCTTGTTACCTTCGTCGTTTAACTTGATTTGTCTTTGTAGATTCCTGGGCACCCCTCCCCGCCAGTGCTGGCGTAAAGACACTGCTCCCAGTACCAAGTTTTGAAGGTGAGAGCTTGTCTTTCTCCTGTTCGTAAATCTTTTCTCTGATGGAAACCAGGAGCGGGTGGGAGATGACATAGGAATGTTCTCGTGTTTCCCATCCCCGTTCACTCTTTCAATAAATATGTTTTTAGAGCTTACAGTTTTGCCAACTAATATTCTGAGCACTAGAAATAAATCAAAGACGAAGGAAACCAAAAAAGTTCCTTGCTCTTACGGAGCAGCGTCTAATGAGATAGCTCCCCTAAAACCTCCCACTGGTGTGTGTCCCATGGTCCACTCAGCCAGTAGTCATTGGCCTGAAATCTGGATTTTTGAGCGGGCATGGTGGCTTACGCCTGTAATCACAGCACTTTAGGAGGCGGAGGCGGGTGGATCACTTGAGGCCAGGAGTTGGAGACCAGCCTGCCAACCTGGTGAAACCCCATCTCTACTAAAAATACAAAAAATTAGCTGGGCGTGGTAGTTTACACCTGTAATCCCAGCTACTCAGGAGGCCACTGCACTCCAGCCTGGGCAACAGAGTGAGACTCTGTCTCAAAAGAAAAAAAAAAACCTGGACTTTTGATGTTCTTTCCAAATAAGTTTACATATATGCAGTCATCTAACGATATGTGAAAAAGCTTTAATTTGTTAAATTTAAGCCACAATATCGTAAAACTAGTTTACTTTTTAAAAAAGAAATATACTGGAACCCTCAAAAAAATGAATAGGGTCTGTACATCTGAGGGTCTTCTGTACAGAATTGTTAAACCACGTTTTGAAAGTACATTTTGACTTGTAGGTGAAAGAAAGCATTACTAAGATTCTCTGTAGCTACATATAGAATTTGAAGGGCAGCTTCTGAAACTCTGATAGTAATAATTTGGTATTTCCTCAAACTCTTCTATTTTGTATTTGTCTCCATTATAAAGCCATACTTGGTTCATTTAAGAAATTTTTAAAAATGATTTGTATGTTAACTTTTTTCCCCAAATCGTCAAGTAAGGATGATAAAGAAGATGTCACATGTCTGGCCTGAAGTTTTGCCCACCCACCAAAACCTGGCACACTGACCTGTGCAGGTCTCAGCATGAAAAGTCCCTGCATATATGAGAGAAAGAGCATTGATCAAAGGATTCCTAGGTTGTAAGTTTCTCAACAAGAATGTGGCAGAGCTGGAGAACTTAGATACTTTTATGTACAATATAGTATTCTTCCACTACCCCCATTAACATCCAGAGAGGCACGGAAATATATGTATATATTTTTGTGACATGGTATGTAGCTTTGCTGTTGAACTGGATGGCATAGACCAGATTATAAAGTGTTTTTAGCCCTCGGGTTCCTCTTCTATAAAATGGAGATTAAAAATACTACCTGCCTAATATCCTGTTTGTTGATCTGGGTAATAGTGGTGTGTGTTCATGTGTTCACTTTCTGGTAATTCACTGAGCTGTATATTTTTAATTTGGCCCTTTGATATAGCTGTGTTAAACTTTGACAAGTTTAAAATTTTTAAAAAGGGAGCCCTGAAAGAATACCAAGGCTATAAAGTTATTTTAAAGATTAAGTGAACTAGTGATTTCCAAACAATCCCTGTTACAGTGTTAAGCACAGAGTTGGTGATTAATAAGTGCATTTGGATTCAGAGGATAAAACTTTGCTATCTTTAAAGTTTTAGAAACATTTGCATTAGCCACTGTCACAGCCAGAAGATTCCAGTGTCACTAAAAGCATCTGCAAAAATGTAATATACCTTTACAGTTACTGTTCAGTGGTAACTTTAAGACTTTCAGGCTGGATATGGTGGCTCGCACTTGTAATCCCAACACTTTGGGAGGTAAAGGCAGGAAAATCACTTGAGGCCAGGAGTTTGAAACCAACCTGGGCAACATAGTGAGACCCTGTCTCTACCAAAAAATGAAGAAGAAAGAAATTCAGACTTTCACCTGTTATAAATCTTTCTAGGAAAATAGATCTTTTGAGATGTATAGTTTTACTTTATCCTGGTTGTCTGTGCTTCTTTTAGATGTTTCCATTCCTGAAAAACCCAAGCTTAGATTTATTGAAAGGGCACCACTTGTGCCAAAAGTAAGAAGAGAACCTAAAAATTTAAGTGACATACGGGGACCTTCCACTGAAGCTACGGAGTTTACAGAAGGCAATTTTGCAATCTTGGTGAGTGAATTCAGCATCGAGCAGCAATGGGATGGAAGCTAGGGAATAACAAAATCTCATACTCCTTGAGATAATTTAGTCTCTTCCTCCACAGTTTTTATTAGAACTGCCACCAGTTGCTCTTTAAACTGGTACGTACAGAGGCTACTGGGTACCCAGTAAACATTTGGGTTATATATCTTTTTTTTTTTTAATGTAGAGTGAAAATAACGTAAAAGCAGAAGGAAGGGGCTAGCTAATGTGCCCCATAATCAGATCATGAGATCTTTTCAAGCCCTGGTAAAAATAAAACCATCCACAATATAGGATGTGGAAGACAGCTGTTTCCTTACTTGTTGAGTAGCTTCCATGAAGACTTGATGTCAGCAGCCACACAAATGGGTGTGCACTAGGATTTGTTTTCCACCAGGCAGCCAGAGTGATATTCCAAAGTCCTCTTCCTGCAGCCTACATAATCACCCCCACTGACCTCTCAGAACCTCCTGCCCACTCTCCCCATTCCTCACCCTACTCCAGCCACATTGGCTTCTGTTCAACTTGCCAAGCCCTCTGCTGTGCCAGGGCCTCCACATAAGCCTTTCTTATGCCTGGCACACTCCTCTTTTCCCTTGGCTAGTTCTTTTTATTCTGGTCTTAGCTTTAGATGTCACCTCTTCAAAGAAGCCTTCCTGGCTCTCCACTGAAATGGGTCCCCCTTCACTCTATTACTGTGTACCCTAGGCTTTTCCTCCATGGGACTTATTAGAACTTAGATTTTTATTTTCAATTGTATCATTGAAGCCACAGTTACTAGAAGAGACAAAATAATGAGCCCATAGAGGATGTCGAAGTCCGCATGTGTTTCTAATTCTCCCATTCACTTTTAGGCATTGGGTGGTGGCTACCTGCATTGGGGCCACTTTGAAATGATGCGCCTGACAATCAACCGCTCTATGGACCCCAAGAACATGTTTGCCATATGGCGAGTACCAGCCCCTTTCAAGCCCATCACTCGCAAAAGTGTTGGGCATCGCATGGGGGGAGGCAAAGGTGCTATTGACCACTACGTGACACCTGTGAAGGCTGGCCGCCTTGTTGTAGAGATGGGTGGGCGTTGTGAATTTGAAGAAGTGCAAGGTTTCCTTGACCAGGTTGCCCACAAGTTGCCCTTCGCAGCAAAGGCTGTGAGCCGCGGGACTCTAGAGAAGATGCGAAAAGATCAAGAGGAAAGAGAACGTAACAACCAGAACCCCTGGACATTTGAGCGAATAGCCACTGCCAACATGCTGGGCATACGGAAAGTACTGAGCCCATATGACTTGACCCACAAGGGGAAATACTGGGGCAAGTTCTACATGCCCAAACGTGTGTAGTGAGTGTAGGAGATAACTGTGTATAGGCTATTGAAAGAAGGATTCTGCATTTCTATTCCCCTCAGCCTACCCACTGAAGTCTTTGGGTAGCTCTTAAGCCATAAGTAAGGAGCAGCATTTGAGTAGATTTCTGAAAAACAATGTTGATTTAAAAAGAAAACTGTATTTTTATTAAATAAAATTTAAACATCACTTCAGGATATAACTTCTCATTGGTCATTCTTAATCCCTTAAAAGATTAAGAAATAGGCCTCAATGACTAAAGAGTTCTTGGTCCTCCTGGGGTGTAAGATGAACATGAAGGCTGAAACAAATGTTTGCATTCCCCCATCTATGATGCGAGTCTCACTTAAATGTTTATACTGCCTTTTATACGTACACACTTCAGGAGCCAGTTTCTGTGATATTTTACTAGGTTAAAAACAACATTTTTAGAGTAAGAAAAAAACAACAGTACATAGGTCAATTGATTCAATATTTATTGATGCCCAGCTACCCATCTTCTCACAATCTTGGAAGGGGGATGTTGGACAATATGCAAGGAACGTACCCTTTGCCTTTTAGCAAAAGGAACCGATGACAAAAGTTAGAACTGCGTGGCCTTTTCTGGGTCTGAAATTCTCCAAGAGGGAGAGTGTTTGGCTCTATGTTTGTGCCCCTGCAGAATCTAGTACAGTGCTATGTGCCATGCACCACTTAAATTCTTACTGCTAGTGAATGAGGGCCCCCTAGGACTCAGATCCTCACAGCTCCAGCTCCGTTTGCCCAGATTAATGTTTTCCAGACCTAACCAGCTGCAGTCTTCTATCCCCTATTAAAACTAAAGGAAGCACAAATTAATAGAAATATCAAACCATTGGCTTTTGAAGGTGGGTAGAAAACAGCACTGACCAAAATATTTTTTAATCCCACTTTCTTAAAAAATAAGGTATCAAACAAAGAATAATTTACTTTCAAAAGTACAAACTTAGCAGTTGTGTGCTCCTCACAGTTGTATACTGTGATTTTTTTCATCAATTTTAGTTACATAATCACTAAATAATCTGCACTAGAACTCACATTCACATAGCTGGTTTTAAAGCTGAACACAACTGAACCTTGAATGGAATTGGGGACAGTATTAAGTATTAAGAACAGTTTCTTTTTTTTTGTTTTTTTTGTTTTTTTTTGAGATGGAATTTAGCTCTTGTTGCCCAGGCTGGAGTGCAGTGGCGCGATCTCGGCTCACTGCAACTTCCGCCTCTTGAATTCAAGCAATTCTCCTGCCTCAGCCTCCCAACTAGCTGGGAATACAGGTGCAAGCCACCATGCCTGGCTAATTTTTGTATTTTTTGTAGAGAGGGGGTTTCACTATGTTGGTCAGTCTGGTGATCCACCTGCCTTGGCCTCCCAAAGTGCTGTGATTACAGGCATGAGCCACCGTGCCCGGCCTATAACAGTTTCTTACACATACGTTACTGGCCAGCAGTTTCAGCTAGCAACACAAATCAGGTGAGAGGTGAAGTGAGTGATAACCTCATTTCACCTTTCTCACTTGACACCTTTATCTGTTCTTTGTTATGGTTCACAGAGTGTTCTACTGATGTGTGAGTTCAGTCATGCTATAAACCTATTTTATTTTGTGGGCCTGTATTTCATTATTGAACCACAGTCCTGGGGCCAGCCATCTTCTCCACAGATTAAGAGGCTGTTGCTAGAACTCCACCATCACCACCCATAGAAAAAGCACTTTAAATTTTCATGTTGTGGTAATGGGGTTTGAAAGGTTGGTAGCATTTTTGCATAAGTAGATCAGCCCATTCCCAAGCGGCTTTACACAGCCTCTGATAGTAACAAACCACGTTCTCATTGGTACCTTAAAGAGTTTAGGAGTCAAACCCAAGGATTTGTCCATGACTGAAATAAGAGCTTAATTATAAGTAATTAAGTCAGCAGATATTTGAGTACCTGTAAGCAGCAGGCGCTGTGCTAAAAAGTGGGGACACAGCAGTGAGCAAGATAGGCATGTGCTTATCCTTAGATAAACTTCACTTTTAAGACTACTACTGGAGCCTGAAAGAGGAAACAGATGTAGGGTGGTCAAAGGTGTGACCCAGAGGAGCCTGAAGAGCAGAAGTGCCCTGACTTGACCAACTCACAGCAGTTCAAGTAAGATCCTGTTGAGTTAGGTGTGCTATGATATCTGCCCCTTCACAGCCATACTGCACGTGCAGGCTGTAAGTGTCACTTCCTAAAGAGGCGCCCACTCTGCTTGCTTCTCTACCCTGCAGTCCTCCTTTAAACCATCTGCCTAATCAGCTATGTATCTGTACTCCCTGTCCCTGTCCTCCGCCCAATTCTGTATACGTTTGTTCTTTGCATAATTCTTAATAAGTAGTTGATTGGTGCCCTGTTTCTTAAGAAGTTTCATAATGGAAAGAGGAGAAGCTGATGAGGAGTCTGCGTGGAGAAGTGATGGTACCACAGAAGTGGAAGGAGGATTAGAAATGCCAGTCGATCAATCTGTGAGGGCTGTGGGAGATAACAGAAAAATGGAGGAAAAAAATCATAGATTATATAGCATGGTGTTCGTGGCTGGGATCACCAAATCCCTCTTACCCGGGGTAAGGGACTACACACAAGGCTGTGTTAACTTTCATTAACCTTGAAAGGGAAGAAATTTAATTTGAATTTGCTGTGTGGCCGGCCCTCTTCCAAAAAGTTCAAGATGCACCTAATGCAAGAACTAATTCTTGTTCTTTTTGTCACTTCCAGATACCAAGGCTCAAACTGTTTAGCAGGAATCAATATCCTTCACCTGTACAAAGCATTCTGCCACACCAGGTTATAGGACAGATTGCCACCTTCTGTCTCCCCCCTCCTCCCACAGACTACCTACTAACAGTTCATTCTTCACTCACTTTTCTGTCTCTGAAACATCCCTTTCTTTAGTTTTCTCTAACCGTTATTAGCACCTAATCCCACCCAGATTAAGGCACCTAGAGTGCCCCCAAGACGCAAAGGTTTCAAGTCAGTGAAAGAAGGTCTGACCCTCCCCACAGATGGCTCACCTTTTTCAGGCAAATATGCTCCCAATGGTGGAAGCTAAGATGATCGCAAGGATAATACAGCAGATCATGATCATGATCTTCTTCTGCTCATCCAGACAAGGAAAGAAAGAATACGTGAGAAACATCATCACAAAAAGTATTCTGCAGGGAGATAAGTGCATGTGGACATGGAAGAGGGTGTGAAGGAAGAGAGCAACAGAAGGAAAAAGGAGATGGATCTGGCTTCTAGGACCCAGAATGCCAACAGAAATGTTATTTTTGGTGAGACATTCAAGTTAGATTAAAAGGATTCCCAGAGGATGTTTGGTATGGTCATTCCACCTTCTAGATAACATCGTGACAGATCTCCCCCATTTCCTCCTAAAGCCAGATACTCCCAAGGACTGAACCAAATTCTTTTGGGGGGAACACCTCAAATCTGAAACACAAACATAGTTACACTGCATTCTGTGGGAGTTAAACCATGTTCAAAAATTGCACTTTTGAACCATCTGATCCAGCACATGGCTTAAAAAGATGTGAACTGCATTCTAAAACCTGAATAAAAATCACCACATGGTGGCACCAGATCATTGTGTTTCTGCATGGAGACAGAGCCAGAACCGTTTCACAATCAATACAAAGTCATTTTTATTTTTAAATTAGCAATAAAATAATCAAGTTTACATCTAAAAAATACAAACAACAACAAAAACTTTCACATGTTGTATTCCAAACTGTAAGCCCCAGGCCTCAATGTCAGAGGAGAGCAAAGGCCTTTAGTTATTTTGTCTCTTGTTGCTGGAGCCCATCCACTGTCTGACATCATAGCCATGGGCAAGAAGATATTGCCTTGGCTCTGTCTGAGTGCTGGATTGTGACCGGCCATAAGTAGCCTTTGCAAAGGAAGCTAATGGACAGTGCCTGAATTAAGGGTGCTTACCCTATCCTAGAAAGCGTTAAAGTCAAAGCGGAAAATATACATGGTACCCAAAATCAAGGAGACTGCCAGAGACCAGCAGGGGATCTAAGGGATTTACCACTGGGGGTTAGCACAGACACTACACTTGAAGATTTCCTAGCGGCTGCTGCTGCTGTTTCCATGATAAGAATTCAGTGAGACAAAGAACCTGCCAAGCTCATTAACCGAGTAGCAGGAAGAGCTACTGTGTAGCCTCTGGTGTTCCCCAACTGACTCAGCCCTGCAGATGGGACATCCTGTAGGTCATGTGAATATCAAGTTACTGAGGGATGTTCTCAGGACAAGCCTAGCATAGGCACCAGGTGGGGAAGGGTGTCAAAAAATTATACCTTCTGTCTGCTAAGCAGAAAAACTTAATTGGGATCAATTTAGCTCACTCCAGAGTTCTCATTTTATTCTCCCAGTATTCATCCAGAAAACAAGTTTCTTGATGATATGGGAAGATCACATTTCCACAGTGATTCATTTGCAGGTAAGCAAATGTCCTTTACCCAATTTTTATCCTAGCTCAAAGTTGGCTTTTTTTTTTGAGGTCATAATAGCTTCCATTTTTATTTCCTACTTCCTGAGACACACACACTTATGTGTACATACATTTCATACACAATTAGAATACATCTGGAACACATGAGTGAATACACCAGTGTCATGAAATATTTCCAGAGCTTAGGATTCTAGCACCTTGTCCCTTGCCCAATTTAAAATCCCTGATTATTTTTGGCCCCAAGACAATAGTCTCACAAAGCATCACTTTCTAACAATGAGCAGCAAGTTTCTAAGACTCAGACATGGAAACATATTCCATACCGTCAGCCTTTTGCAAAGCATAACCTCAGATGACTGTATCATCCTGGTCCCTCCTTGAGTAAATATGAGAGACTACAACACAGAGAAAAATCAAAGTTGCCCCCCCAAGCTGAACAACTAAGAGCTTAATTTAAGGCTGAATTTCAAACAAGTCAGCTCTTTAGACCAAAATGACATCTGCCAGTCCCTCATGTTTTCAGGACATACGGACAACAAACAGGATTGGCATCCTGCCAGGTAGAAGACTCAGATCCAAGCCTTCTTGTTGCCAAACTTAGAAGAATCCTTCTGCTTTGTTAAAGATACTCCCCTAAAAAAATACATTGCAGTTTCTGGGAGAATACTCCATGAGGTAGAAAAATACAGCACCTTGGGAGGGTCTCACAAGAGCTTTCCCAAGTGCAAGGCATAATCTGACACACAACAGGGAGGAAGAAAGCTGGGTGGGTCCACACAGTCCAGGAGAAAAGGTACTTGAGAGCTGGTGGGGCAGGAGGAGGCTCTGGGGAGAACTCAGGGTCACATCAGGTAGATCACATTCCCCCAGGACTAGATTGTTAGCTGAGTCAGGTCCAAGGGTGGTTGCAAGGAAACAAAGGAACGGGTCGCACTCGTTCTCAGGAAGGCCATTCAGACTCCATTCTCATCTGAAGACAAGGGTGGCCACACCAGTCTGGAGTGAAATCAGTTTCTAGGAGGCAGGGAAAGGAGGAGCTGATCAGTACACAGGAAGAAGGCAAAGGGCAACAGAAGGAGTCAGCCACAAACCTGGAAGGTGGGGAGGAAAGACCAGAAATCACTATGAAATAGACAAACCCAGGACAGAACCTGGAGTTAAATATCCCACTGTACAAAGAACAAAAAGCCCTACTGTGAGAGGGGAAAAAAATAGAAAAGCCTCTAGGCCTTTTATAAGCCTTCTCACAGGCTGTCCACACCCATGGAAGGACGTGGTGGGAAGGGACAATCCCTAGTGAAAACACCTGCTCTGCAGGTCCCACAGCAACACCGCTCCTGAAGACAGGCTGCAGGAGCTGCTTTCTGGTTCTCCATCTTCATGAACTCCCTGCTGCCTTTCTCTTAGAAAACAGAAGGACACAATGAAAAGCCTATGGAAAAAGTTCAGGGGTCATATTATGGCTGCTCCACCTTATGAGCTATGTAATCTTGGGCAAGTTCCTTAACTTCATTGCTCTTTCCCCATCTGTAAAATGAGGATACTATTATCTTAGAGCAAGCAGCTGGCACATTACTAGGAAATATAAACACACTGTCTACCCTCCTGTTCAGAGACCTCTCTCCCTTGGGTGACATGGAGGAAGAGGAGAGTCCAGACCTAGGCAACAATCAGTCTTGACTTTGTTAGGGAACATGGAATACACTACAAAAAAAGCAGCTTAACAACTGCTCAGCAATTTAGCAGGTTAAAGATAGGGTTAGTCAACCAAAAACAACATATTAATTAGTCTGCTCCTCTTTGAGGAGTTACGTCCTGAGAAATGATTCATATACCTTCTGAAGTCCTGGAATTAGGAATAGAAAGGGGCACCACAAATTTGCATATCATCTTTCATCCAAGGATATGGAAAAATAACAACTCTTATATCTTTTTAAAATTTCAACATCTATTTCAATCAGATTGTTCAGAGCCAAACCAAAATTTAAAGTTCACATACAAAAAAGTCAAGGGCTAGACTCCAAGTGCCAGAAAAAAGAGGGGAAAAAAAAAATCAACCAACCACCTGTCTATGAGAGGTTGTTCATCTCACTGTTGCTTATCTTTCAAGATGAAGTTGAATGCGCAATGCTATAATAAGCTGACTTTTAGATCCTCTGGTCACATGGAAGGAGGAGGAATAAGAAGAGACACACTGAAACAAATATAAAAGGAAGGCACAGCTCTGGGTACTGGCATGGTATTATGTGCCAAGTCTTAAAAATGTTTATACCTGTTATTTCAGTACTCCAACTTATATGAGTTGGTAATAAAGAGAAAATTTAAATGAGAAAAATATTAAATAAGGTTAGTCACACTGTTAGCTACAGCAAAATAACATAAACCTCCCAACATTGTGAAAATGTTACATATTTGAGAGTATGGCCACAATCTCATATTGAAAATTAGATTTACAAAGAGATTTTAATGCTGTGGAATGATGCTTATAATTTTCTAACTGGGTACAAAACTGGATAATATAGTCTGAACTATGTAAAACTATGTCTGAGTATGTGAACGTGCCACAAGGTTATCAGCAATAATATTAAAAGTTCATTAGTTTTATGTTTTCTGTATTTTATAGGTTTTTTTTTAACAATGCATGCCATATTTTATTCAGAAAAATATTTTAAAAGTCACTGGCTGGGCGCAGTGGCTCATGCCTGTAATCCCAGCACTTTGGGAGGCCAAGGCAGGTGGATCGCTTGAGTCCAGGAGTTCAAGACCAGCCTGGGTGACATGGCAAAACTCCATCTCTACAAAAAATATAAAAGTTATCTTGGCGTGTTGGTGTACACCTATAGTCCCAGCTACTCAGAAGGCTGAGGCGGAAGGATCACTTGAGCCTGGGAGGCAGAGGTTGCAGTGAGCTAAGATTGCACCACTGCGCTCCAGCCTGGGCGACAGAGCAACACACAATCTCAACAACAACAAAAAATTGTTTGTTTTAAAGTCACAAAAGTCTTAATAGTCCCAATAACCAGATTGATATGCTCACTACTATTAAACGTGATTCAGGCCGGGTACAGTGGCTCACGCCTGTAATCCTAGCACTTTGGGAGGCCGAGGCGGGTGGATCACCTGAGGTCAGGAGACCAGCATGGCCAACATGGTGAAACCTCGTCTCTACTAAAAATACAAAAATTAGCCAGGCGTGCTGGCAGGCACCTATAATCCCAGCTACTCGGGAGGCTGAGGCAGGAGAATCGCTTGAACTCAGGAGGCGGAGGCTGCAGTGAGCTGAGATCGCGCCACTGCACTCCAGCCTGGGGGACAAGAATGAGACTTCGTCTCAAAAAAACAAACAAAAAACAACAACAACAAAAACGTTTTTTGTTTGTTTTGATTCAGGCCGGGCGCAGTGGCTCACGCCTGTAATCCCAGCTTAGGCGGGCAAATCATCTGAGGTCAGGAGTTCAAGGCATTCTGGCCAACATGGCAAAACCCCATCTCTACTAATAATACAAAAATTAGCTAGGCGCTGTGGCATGTGCCTGTAATCCCAGCTACTCAGGAGGCTGAGGCAGGAGAATTGCTTGAATCCAGGAGGCGGAGGTTGCAGTGAGCCAAGATCATGCCACTGTACCCCAGGCTGGGAGATAGAGCAAGACTCCGTCTCAAAAAAAAAAAAAAAAAACAGTGATTCAGTGGTAAGTCTATCACTTTTAACAAATTTTCAAGAAAATGAATAGTCTAAATTTTAGCATCACTATCCTCTAAGGTTCTCCAGGCTTTATAGTTAATGATAAGTGGTTACCTTCTTTTACAAAGAGAAGCTAGGTCCACTATTAGCTGTGTGAACTTGGCCCTGTTATTCAACATTCTCTTTGACTGAGTTTCTTTGTCTGTAAAATGTGCATAACACTGTATCTGTCTCAAAGGATGTTGTAAGGATTCAATGATATGTGTATAAGGTGTTTAGTACATTGTCTGGTACAACACAACACTCAAAAGTGTGTTAACTATCATCATTTAAGACCCAACCAGTCAGCAACAGAGAAAGCTTTGCAGATCCAAATCCCAATTCAGAGTTTCATTTACATTGAAAAGGATACAGAAAGTAAAGCCCAACATCCATGAAAATCAGTAAGAATTCAGAAGACAGACTCCAGATCCAAGACAGAGGTGTACCCAACTTAAAAGCATGCTTCCTGAGTAAGGGGAGTCACCTGGGGTGCTCAGGTATGCTGGGAGAAGTGGTAATACGACAAGACAG
The DNA here is from genome assembly GCF_028858775.2 of Pan troglodytes. Lineage (NCBI taxonomy): Eukaryota > Metazoa > Chordata > Mammalia > Primates > Hominidae > Pan > Pan troglodytes. The sequence goes on along the minus strand of NC_072407.2, from coordinate 62,014,247 downwards.
AGATTGGGGACAGAATCTACAGGATAAGAACAAACGGAGAGCTCATCCACGTACTGCAGCCAGAAACCAATAGAACTATAAGGAGATAAAGAATCCACAGGCTACTGAAAGTTTTAGAAAGCTCAGTGTGTCCAAGGACAATCATAGGGGGAAAGAAGAGGAATTTGAAATCCCAAGCTAATTTCCTCTTGAGGAGCCAAATCCAGAGTCCCCAAGAACCACTCGTTTACTTACATTTCAGTGCAGCAGCCTCTTAGGCCACTCTTATTTCAGCCCAACGGAAAGTCCAATAATCAATGCTAAAATGCCCAGCAACACAACTACTAGCACAATGATAATTATCAATTTCTGGAGAGAGGAATAAGACAAAAACAAATCATTATTACAAACAACCAAAAAAATAACAACTCATCCAAAACCTAACCCCTGTCACCTCTACATAGAAAATATCTTACCAGTCTGAGTAAGAGGCCTACATCTCTACATACAGACATCCTTCTAGGATACTTCATTTATTTTTAAGACAGGGTTTTTCTCTATCACTCAGGCTAGAGTGCAGTGGCATGATCATGGCTCACTGCAGCCTCGACCTCCTGGGCTCAAGTGATCCTCCTGCCTCAGCCTCCTGAGTACATAGGACTATAGGCATGCACCACCATGCTCAGCTCATTTTCTTTATTTTTGTAGAGACAGGGTCTTCCCATGTTCCCCAGTCTGGTCTCAAATTCCTGGGCTCAAGCAATCCTCTCACCTCGGCTTCCCAAAGTTCTGGGATTATAGGTGTGAACCACCACACCCAGCCTAGGACAGTTTAAATTTCTTAAATTACTTCTAGGCTAGGAATGCCAGCAGAGGGAAATACGGGGTCTCTCTCAGCTCTCAGCTCACACTGCAGTTCTGTATATGTGGACAGATAGAATCAGAGCCACTATCGTGGGGTCTCTAAGGAGCAGTTGGCCAAGATAAAAAGTCACTGACTGATTTTTTCCATTTTAAGAGGAAATATAAAGGCATTTTTGATAGAGTTCTAATTTCCTACTTTTGCCCATACTCCTACCTGTCAGACCCAGTACACTGCCTGGATATCAGAAAATGCCACCCAGCCTGGATTCACCATGTAAAATAACTTCCCAGTCCCCTAAATCCCTGCATAAGCAATAGGTAAAGTTGGATGAAAAACAAAGAACTAAACAACAACAATATCAGAGCCCAAGAGAACCAGTCAAAGGAGAAAAGTCTAAAAAGCAGACGCCACCAGAGCTGGATAACCACAGTCGTGAGCACAGAAGCCTAGAAGTCCTTAAGCGGCAGGGGCACCAGAGGGTGGGCAAATACAGTGGTGTGGTAGAAACAGAATGATTGGGATCTGAACTTGAATCCCAGTGCCTCTACTTACTAGGTGGCCTGAAGCCAGTTACTGAGCCCCTGACCCTCAACTGTCTCATTTATAAAGTAGAAATAACAGGTGCTCCATCAGATATGACATAATGTATAGATAGCAGTTAGCATGAGCTAGGTACAAGGTAGAGAAAAAGAGAAGGGAGGCGGAGCTTGGGCGCCTGGAGTGGAAGACAATGAAGAGAAGGTTTCTGAACAGAGGAGTCAAGTGTAACATCTGAAAGGCTCATGAGCTAAGTCCAGGAGAAGATTAGCAGCACCACCTGGGCCATGCATCCATCCTACAGAACTGCCTTTCAAGTATGGGTTCTTGGGGAGATAGCTTGTGAGCCAGATCCATGCAAGGCACACCGGGGAAGGAAGGGCAGGCAGCTTGTCTCTAGGAAAAGCTGAGGGAGGGGTTGATGAGGCCACGACAGGGAGGGAGGCGTGGGCTCAAGGACACAGGTAGGGGTGGCCAGGGAGAAGAGATACTAGTAAGACAGCTGAGACGAAGGACAGTTGAGATGAAGGTGCTCACCCTCCGGGCTTCACTCTGATACTTGACAGCCTTTTTGGTATCTGCCACGGCCCGCTCCACAAAGCCCACTGACTGGTCCATGTTGTTCTCAATACGGTCAATCATGGATCCCTTTCCCCAGATGCAAGAGGTGGTGGCAGCAGAAACAGAGACAGGGAGAGGGAAGAGAAAGAGCGAGACACAGCAAACAAAATGGACTCTCTTCTCTGAAGGCCACAGGAGAGACTCACCTTCCGGGCCTGACTCTGGTATTTCACAGCTTTTTTCGTTTCATCTCGTGCCTTCTCCACGTGGTCCACTGTGTGCATGACATTCAACTCTATGTTATCTAACATCTCACCCTGCAAAGAACAGACTCTGATCACACCAAGTAAACGTCTCAGGTCAGTCCTAGCCAATGCGGGGAAGGGATTCTCTTTCTTACAATCTTCAGTGGCAAGAAGAGCATCCACAAACCTTGATGCATGGCCTTCCATAGGACACCCATTCACAGTCCTTGGTGGTGGGGTGGCGGTCACTTGTTCAAGAAACATTCAGTGAATTTTACTACTTCTCTGTGACCAGCACTCCACCAGGCATCCAGAACATACTGTCTAGATACCTAGTAACTACCTATAAATATACTCTGAGATATCCCTGGACAACCTTTGTTATTTTTTTTACACTTAAGCACATGGAGAGGAACCAAAATAAGGATATCTCATTGTTATTAGGACATCACTAGGATGCTGGCCTCTTCCTGGTCATTCAGACCTGAATCAACATCATTCAGCCTGAATTGAGTATATTCACTAACTGCAGAAGAGTGCCTGGCACATAGTAGGTGCTCAATAACTATCTGAGGTGGGGAACATTTGCTTTCTCTAAGTTATTTCCAGGCCCTTTAACTGACAGACATTGGGTTTACCCAAGCTATTTGGTTATATTTTCCCTTCCAGACAGTGGTCTCTTGATAAGCTTCCCAACCATTTCCTAGCAATCACTTCCTGACAGGGAAGTTTGATCATTCCAATTAATCTTAGGCATTTTAGGAATTCTCCTCAACTACCCAACCCAACTCTATCACTTTACGGCAGTCTATAAACAGAACAAGGCACTTACCACCACTTGAATCTCAAGCCAGTTCCTCGGCAAGGCAGTGTGGGGGAAAAGAAGAGGTGGGATGGAGGGACTTGAGAAATGGTCTCAGAGGCCAGTAGGGAATGGGGGGAAAGCACCCAGGCCCTCGGCAGGGAACCAATGTCAAAAACTAGTCAAGCTGTGCTCGAGCTTCAACTAGGTTGTGCAGTCTGCCTACTATGGAAGCAATTTTCTCTCCTATCCAAGTGTCAGAGCAGCTGGAAGTTCATGGCAACAGTGCACAGCACCATGACCCTGTGGCACACTTAACTGTCCCATAAGAACTAGGAACCATCTAACTATGTGAAACTAGCACCCTATGCAGGCAATCCAGAATTCTATCCCGAGCAAGCATGCCTGGGACAAAGTAAGCTGTCAAACTAGCACCACGAGTGTTTCGAGTCTTTCTGTCAATGCTATTTTGCTACTCCTTCATTCATGTTGTTGTCTGCTCTGTGCCTTAGCAAAAGGTGCCAAAATTAAAAAAAAATACAAACAGAAAAAAAAATGGAAAAAAATAAAAATTTATGTTAAACCTGAGTCTTCCCTGTGAACTAGAGAAAAGATCACATTTTCAATGTCATCAGTGAACTAGTCCATATCAGGAGGCTGTTTTAAAACGTCACCATTAGGAGCCCGGATCTCTGATTTTTAAGAAAGAAAAAAAGACAAATCCTGGGAGGATTGCTTGATCCTGGGAGGTCAAGCTGCAGTGAGCTGTGATCACGCCACTGCACTCCAGCCTGTGCAACAGAGCAATACTCCATCTTAAAAAAAAAAAAAAACATCAAAAATCCAGGAAAACTGGGTACTTGACAGAACACATCAAACCCTGTATCAACTAGCAACGACTGCAAGGCCAAAGGGACAGGCAAGAATGACAAGGTTAAGATCACCCAAAGTGTCAACATTCAATTCGAACGCACACTTTCCCATGGGATTCTGTTTCTCCTTTATGCAAATTCCCAATGGTTCTCCCACCCTACCTCACTGGCTTCCAGTATTCCCTTTCTCCCTGTTCTCAGTAGACCCTGAGCTTTCTTCTCCTCCCTCCCCACGCTGGGACTCACTGCCACTTACCTGATTCTCCACCAGCATGGCGATGTCCATAAACATGTCGTGAAGCTCCTTGATGCTGCTCTCCAGCCTCACAATGTCCTTGTGCCGTCCCTCAATCTCACTGAGGGCTTGCTTGGAAATCTGTGAGTCAATGATCTACAACAGGCCACACACAGACTGTTAGCTACCCCTGCAAGAAAAGCTGCCCCTGCCACAGCCCTCATGCACACTCCTGGGGAGCTCCTTGCCTCCCTGAACTCCCTGCACCTGCAGCTCCCCCTCCACCTGCTGGACTGCATGAGCTCCGCAGTGGCCTCCCTGCTCATGAGAGGGATGTGCTATCCGAACACACAGGGCACTCACCCCAGAAGTGAAGATGGCTGGGTTGCCACTCTCCAACATCTCCTCCAGCTCCTCATCGGTTGTCTTTTTGCCAGCTTTGTAACAAAAGAAGTAGAGCGTCAAATATAAGATCACGGTGAAACACCATCTGATAAGGTCCCTGAAAATTAGGAACGTGACTTCCCTATAAAGACCGTGGCCTTTACAACACTCCCCCAATTGCCTCCTGACTCATCTTATTTCTGCCCTAATCCAAGCCATCCTTAACACTATCAGCAGTTACCTTCCTAAAGCACATATCTCATTACATTGCTTCCCAGCTCAGAACATTTCCTTGCCCCATTCACTACACTATGGTGTCCAAGGCCCTCATAACATGCTAGTTCATGGGCAAGCCCTCCCTCAATCCATCCTAACCTTATGCTACTCCAGACACACCCTTTCTCCAGACCCTAGACAACCTGCCACTCCTAAACACACTTGCTCTTTCTTGATTATGTTCATACCATTCCTCTCATCCAAAGCACCTTCCACTCCACGGGGCCCTGCCTTCCACATTACTACATTCCTAAAGGGTACGGCTTTATTTATTTCTCTAATCCTCCCAGCAACTTACACCATACTTTTATCCTTCCAGCAACTTACACCACACTTTTTATTTCTTAAATGTGCTTTGCTGTCAAACAGACAGCAAAATGATACAATGAGTCCACAGGAGAGCAACTGTTTGGCAAGCATTTCCCCTCTATATAGGAGACAATGCTGGACCCCATACAATAAAATTACTTGGGCCTGATAAACATGGTGTCACCTTTCAGCCTACAGCACAGCATTCAGGATGTGCCAGTGCTGCAGGAGCTGCCCTAGACTTAGGCACAAAATGTGCTTCCTGCTTGCTCCACCAGGGCCTCAAAACTTGGGATGGACAACCAGGTGGCAGGAAAGGTGGAGGGCACACGCCAAACCTCAAGTACATACTAATTTCGAGCTGCCGCTGGATTCGCCCTTTGCTGCGTTCTCGGAAGTCCACCTGAGCTTCATTGTATTTGGTCATCACCTCCACAAACTTCCGAGAAAGGACAGAGTGCTGTAGGATGATGTAAAATGCAGTCAGGCCCCAGTGGTTCTGTAACTATTATAGAACCCCTCCCCACCCCCACATAGCCATCTACAATAGCACTGAACTTGGAATCAAAAAACCAGGTGTCAAACCAAGTTTTTTGTTTCCTAGCTTTGTGCCACTGGGAGAGTCCACTGCCCTTTCCAGAGCATGGTTTCAGCACCAGTTTACTGAAACCGGTTTACTGCTGACCTCACGTGGTAATTGCGAGGCCAGAGGTCATCTCTAAATCTCTGAGCCCTACATCCACATGGACTAGTAGCATTTTTCTGGCACAACACTTGGCTTGCATTCTAAAACTGTCAGATTCCCTTCCCACATGTCATACTTACCAAAGATCCTTGAGTTCTTATGCTAAACTCATCTCCCCAACTCTTCTTGCTTATAAGTAGATGCATTATCTCAACAGCCCTGCATGCCTAAGCTAAAACCTTCCTAATAATTTTTATTCCTTGCTCACCTCTCAGCATCAAGCCCTACTTACTGGTTTCTCCTTTGGAAAATCGCCAATATGTATACTTTTTCCAAACCCACTACCACCATGCAAATTTAGACCAAAACCCTTGCAAAAACCTAACTAGGGACCTTCCAGTCTCCTGCTTCTTTCCCACTTGTAAACGGCTTTCAAATGGCTACCATAATAATCCTCCTAATATACTGCCGCCTGAAGCAAATGCCTGTAAGCTATAACATCAGATCCAAATTCCCCAGACTGGTCCTCAAAGACCTCTAGAATGTGGCACTACATTATCTACTAAAAATTATGTGTCCACTATCCCACAGCAAACTTTTTTCTACAGAAAGCCTATTGTCTTCACATCTGCCCCTTACGTCTACCCACCACCACTACCAACCACTGCTGCCAACACACACATATGTGCATGCCTCACTCCTGCCCCTGTGCCTCTCAGAGAGGGGAAACTACTTCCTGAGGCTGCTCATGTTGGCACTCTGGCCCAGCCTCCTCTGGCTACCCCCAATTCTTCCTGAGATCTTTTGATGCTGAGAGCACCATGCATGTGTCTTCTTATCGCATCCTCCTGCTGGGTCGCATCCTCCTGCTGGGTCTTAGGTAATAGCTTTCCATGCCGCTTCAATGGCATGCCAGTTCTTTAAGGACAAGGATCCTATCTTTGATGACCCCTAAAGTGCCTAGCTCCAAACTGGACAACCAATGACTAACAATTGTTAGAAGACATTAATTTCCTCTCCTGTAAAACAAGAAGGCACGCTAAATCCTAAGCTGTGCTCTAGGAAGCCTGAAAAGCTCTTCAGGGGCCTCCTTAGAGACGGAGAGTACAGGAGAGGAGCCAAAAGGGCTGGACTCTGGCCCTGACCCCTATTTCAACCTGGAGAGTTCTCCTTTACCAGGTCTTCAAATTGAGTTTCAAAATAAGGATTGTATTAAAAAAAAAAAAAATCCCTCCACAGTTAAGGGAAAACAATAAGAGATTGGACTAGCTAATCATGAGACAAGGAAAAGTCTTACCTGGGATTTCCGAATCCGAAGGTCTGCCGATGACCTGACCTCATCTTCTTCAATATGCTTCTCCATGCCTAAAGAGGAGAGGAAGGTTATACTTGCAACCTATCTCCGCCTCCAAGAAACATGCTATTCAGTGAAACTTCCTCACTCATTCCCACACATCCAGCCCACGGAGATGTAACAGGTAGGTGTCACCTCAAAAGGTCAGCTCCCAGATGAGCCACAGGACGTGCATTCCACAGCCTTTACGATGACCAGGTTTTGGCATAACAGTTAACAGCATGGGTTCTGGTCACCATGAGACTTAGGCTTGAATCCTTGCCCTGGCACTTACTGGGTGTGACTTTGAAAAAGCCACTTAACCCCTCTTAATGTACCTGTTCTCTCATCTGTAAAACAGAATAACAGTCCCTCCCTCACAATACTAATGTGAAGATTAAATGAGAAGACACATAAAGTGCCTAGCACAATGGCAGGTGCACTATCACTGTTATTACTGGAATCTGCTACTAATGACTCCTCCAGTTAAAATAGTTATTGCAATATACTTGGGGGGAAGAAATGGTAAATTGAGCTGAGCAATAATGCTTTCTCTTCTGATCAATAGCATGCATGCACCAAATACACTGGGCAAGAATGCAGGCTCTAGCAACAGAACTAAGTAAACCTTCTAGGCTCTGGAAGAACTGAATCTATGACAGTAGCTTCATTGAACTATACTCTCCCAAATGGGGGGAGTGAGGGTATGGGAAGGTGGTATGCCTAGCCCACCAAGAAATATCTGTAGACTGAATGATATCTCTTGCATTTATATATCTCTAAAATGACTATTCAAATGTATGTAGGTGGCCGGGCATTGTGGCTCAAACTTGGAATCCCAGCGATTTGGGAGGCCCAGGCAGGTGGATCACTTGAGGCCAGAAAAGTTCGAGACCAGCCTGGCCAACATGGCGAAACCTCATCTCTACTAAAAATACAAAAATTGGCTGAGCGTGGTGGTGCATGCCTGTAATCCCAACAACTTGGGAGGCTGAGGGATGAGAATCACTTGAACCCAAGAAGCAGAGATTGCAGTGAGCCAAAATTGAGCCACTGCCTTCTGGCCTGGGCAACAGAGCAAGATTCTGTCTTTAAAAAAAAAAAAAAAAGTATGTAGTTGCCAGGGAAATAAGACCAATAAGAGAAAAGTTGATGGGCCAGGTGTGTCCCAGTTACTCAGGAGGCTGAGGCAGGAGAATCACTTGAACCCAGGAGGTAGAGGTTGCAATAAGCCGAGATCACACCACTGCACTCCAGCCTGGGGGACAGAGTGAGACTCCATCTCAAAAAAAAAAAAAAAGAGAGACAAGTTGAAAGACTAAGTTAAAGGACCAAGTCACAAAACTACTCAGCAGCTGAAAGCACATTTTAATTCTCATCTCCTAGCTTCAATTCTGGACTCTTTCCAGTACAGTCAGGATTTAAGAAAAGGTAAATTTCTGGGGCTACAATGGATCATTGCGGGGACAGAGCCCAAACCACAAGCAAAGATGGACCAAGTGGTGTCACTTCCATCAAGAGGAGTTTCAGTTCGGAAAGCTGGACCCTAGGGGAGCTGAGATAGATGGTGGTGGGGACGGCCTTGTTTTCTTTGTTCCCTTCTTACTCTTCAGTTTGTTCCGGACGTTGTTGGCCCTTTTCTTAATCTCAGTCGTGAGCTGCTCTAGGTCATCCTTGGTTTCTGGGTAAATAAAGGCAGGCAGAATCCGTTAGAAAGGAGAGGACTGATTCCTTTGTGAACTACAGCAATCATCATCAGAGGAGGGGAGCTTTATCGGGCATCCACTGCCCAGAATGGTATTTATCCCAACGTACTCCCCAGCATCTGTCATTAGAATCATAGAGTGCTTATTTTTTTAAAGGCATTTTCCAGGCACCCCATCTCAGTCTACAGAATAAAAATACCCAGGGTTGGAACCACAAAATCAGCTCTTTCAACCCTCCTAAGTAATCCTGCAGCACATAAAATTGTGGAAACTCTGCTTTTAGAGGAAAGAGCCTACCACGGGAGCTTCGGTTGAGAAGGTTCTAGGGAGCTTATGGGGAAAATAGATTTCAACCAAGGCTAATCAACTTAAAATGAGGCAAATATTTATGACATACCTACTACACACATCCTAGGTTGTATGGAGCAAACTAAGTGTTAGCTATAACCATTCATTCAAAAGCCATCCTTCAGCCCCTACTACAACTTTGGAACAGAGCTAGAAACTATGGAATCAGAAAGAAGATCTAGATTTTTCCTGCAAGGTGTTAGAGTCTAGTGGGAGACAAGGGAGAAATAAATCAGCAGCTGTAATATGCAGCGTGGAGTAAGGTATGAGTTCTGGTCAAGGTGTGCACAGCCTGGAGGGATCTGGAAAAGCCTCTAAAGATGGAGATGAGCAGGACTGAGTCTCAAGGACTGTGAGTTGGCCAGGTAGAGAAAGAGACTAAAAGCAGGAATCCCACGAGAAGAAACAGTAAGTAAAGGGTATGAGTGAACAGGAAATGTCTGGGGAACCAGACAGAGTTGCTCTGGCTGAAGCATGGGGAGCAGGAGGAGGATGGCAGGAGACAGGCTGGCTGGGAAGGCAGGAATGTGATCAAGACAATGCCCATATGCTCTGCTAAAGTGTTCCCACTTCAGTCTTTAGGTAATAGGGCCCATGGGAAAAATGAAAGAGTGGAATGACAGTGTCAGGCTTGTTCTCTGTTCTTAAGGAACCAAAAATATAGCCCTAAACCACCCGTGTCCAAACTGTGGAACGCACGGATTTTTTTGCTTATCTGTAGTGGCAGATATCAGGAAAATTATGCACAAACCTTTCTTTTAGCTCATCAGCTATCGTTAATGTTAGTGTTCAAGAAAATTCTTCTTCCAATGTGGCCCAGGGAAGCCAAAAGGTTGGACACCCATGCAAACAATTAGGGGAGAAAAAACGTTTGCCTAGGTGGTGGTAACAAACAGGAGTTTAGGGATAGAAGGAATTTCTGTGAACTCAAACCATTTTGGAACACCTCATGGAAAGAAAAAACGGACTTGATCTGGTAGGATTCAGAAAGAGGGCTAGGAAAAGCATTTCAGGCTGGGGAAATAGTACACGCAGAGGCTCAGAGGAGGGACAGGGCACAGGGTATGTAAGCAGCAGTGGGAATCGTCGCCAGTCAGGAAGAGGGACTAGCTGGGAAACAGGAAAGTCTAGCTAAATGGTTGGAGTGGGACCATGAAGACAAAACCTTGACTGTGGCCAGGCAGTAGGAGCTCAGGTAAGGTAAAGGGGAGGGAAATGAGATAATATGTACACTAGTGCCCTGTAACTTGTACACTTCCCGACTGCTCACGAAGGGCAAGAAAACAAGGCTGGCTCAGCCCCAAGGAAAGGGTGATTGTTGGGTGACTCAGTTCTAAGTAAACACTCACTTGGCTCTGGAATCGGTGCAGAGAGAATGATACTGTAGAGTTTCTTAGCCTCCTCTACATGTTCTGAGATCTTGTCAATGTTAAGCCGAGTTTCCTCAATCTATAATCAGAAAGACAATAACCTTCATCATCAAAGAGGAAGTACAGGTCCATGGCTGAGATAAACGTTTGGCAGAGCTGCTGGTGAAAGCTGCCCATCTTCTGGGTTTGCGGAAGAAGATAATGACTTAAAGTCCTCAGCTGCCCAGTGAGTACCCTTTCCATGGTCAGATAAAGTCATCTCAACAGAACAGTTGTTAAAAATCCATACTTGTTGCTCCCTGAGAGTAATACATTTGCCCACTTTGGATGAAAGGATTCAGGCCAAAGTCAAGAAGAGCTAAGAAAAACCATGAAGAATGATCAGAGGGGGAGAATCAGCAGACCTTAGCAGGCAGAGCCTTAAAGCCCAAAAAGTGAGAACAGAAAAGAGTGAGGATGAAGGAGAGGGGAAAAAGGAAGGAAGGAAAGAAAGAAGTGAAAGGAAAAGAACAAACCTAGAGAGTGAAAAACACAGAATGAGAGGAAGAGAAAGACAGAAACAGATAGGCCAGGCGCGGTGGTTCATGCCTATAATCCCAGCACTTTGGGAGGCCGAGGCAGACGGATCATGAGGTCAGGAGATCAAGACCATCCTGGCTAACACAGTGAAACCCCGTCTCTACTAAAAAATGCAAAAAAAAAAAAAAAATTAGCCTGGTGTGATGGTGGGCGCCTGTAGTACCAGCTACTCGGGAGGCTGAGGCAGGAGAATGGCGTGAACCCGGGAGGTGGAGCTTGCAGTGAGCCGAGTTCGCACCACTGCACTCCAGCCTGGACGACACAGCGAGACTGTCTCAAAAAAAAAAAAAAAAAAAAAGAAACAGAGAAAACAAGGAGAGAAAAAAAGAGAGATACTAGGCAATGAAGGTCTCAGGAAACAGCCCAAGCTTCTCTAGGACATATATGTTCTTGTACTAACTGATTTCCTCAGACGATCAGGACCCAGTAGCTCGAGCCGCAGCCCATTTCTGCATATTTCTAAGGCTCCTGATTGTACAAGGCTGTGAGTATCATAAAATATTTCCAGCAGCACTTCATTCCCAAGTAGAATGCCACTGTCAGACATTCCTGCGTGAGCTTTGACTGCAGCCTCAGCTCCCCCCTTCATAGGTGCCCATGCCACTGGTACCACAGCCCTGCTGCAGTGGAAGCCTATGTACAGGGAGCAGGGCAGGAAGGAGAGACCTCAGCACCTGTAGGGTCTATCTGCTTCACTCTCAAAGTGAAGGGCACATCAACATTGCAACAATTGACAAACAGAAATCTTGTAAAATGTCATACAGTAGGATCCTAACATCTGAGATGCAACAAAAATAAAACTCAATGCATATGCAGCTTCCAGCATCCCTCTTTTCCTGTGGACACTTCACCTTTTTCAAAACCTGATTATAGCTCTTCATATTCAATAGAAAATAGGAGAGGCCAGGCACAATGGCTCACACCTGTAATCCCAGCACTTTGAGAGGCCGAGGCAGGCAGATTACTTGAGCCCAGGAGTTCAAGATCAGCCTGGGTAACATGGCAAAACCCCGTCGCTACAAAAAATACAAAAATCAGCCAGGCATCGTGGCATGCCCCTGTAGTCCCAGCTACTCAGGGGGCTAAAACGGAGGATCCCTTGAGCCTGGGAGGTTGAGGCCACAGTGAGCCATGATCATGCCACTGCATTTCCCGCCTGAGCAACAGAGTGAGACTCTGTCTCAAAAACAAACAAAAAAAAAAGGGAAAAGAAAAAAAATAGGAGAAACAATACTTGAGCTCTCTAGCCCTCAAATCAGTACTTTTGCCACTGGAGCACAGGATTTTCCCCTCTATAAATATATTGGTTTAGATGTGCCAGAGTTTAAGAGTAGAGTTGCTTGCTGAAAGATGTAGAATAAAATTACAATGTAATAATATCATGGGAGTGTAAACATACATACAGGTAACTACCCAAATATTTGTGAAGCATTTTAAGAGTTTACAAAGCAACCTATAAGACTGGACCAGTACCATTATTCAAATGAGGAAACAAGTTTAAAGAAATTATAGGTCACATAGCTAGTGGTAGGGACAGCATGCAAATAGTGCCCTCCACACTCCAACTGGGATGCTTTTTTCCATTAGATTGAAGAGTTAATTTTTTAAATTATCTGTACTGTTTAGCAGCATTCCAGCCCTACCCAGCTATAAAAAGGGCCTCTGTTACAACCTATGATACTCACTGATACAGTTTGGCTCTGTGTCCCAACCCAAATCTCATCTTGTAGCTCCCATAATCCCCATGTGTTGTGGGACGGACCCAGTGGGAGACAATCGAATCATGGGAGTGGGTCTTTCCTGTGCTGTTCTCATGATAGTAAGTCTCACAAGATCTGATGGTTTTAAAAACAGGAGTTTCCCTGCACAAGCTCTCTTTTTGCCTGCTGCCATCCATGTAAGACGTGACTTGCTCCTCCTTGACCTCTGCCATGACCGTGAGGCTTTCCCAGCCACGTGGAACTGAAAGTCCATTAAACCTCTTTCTTTTGTAAATTGCCCAGTCTCAGGTATGTGTTTATCAGCACCATGAAAACAAACTAATACACTCACAGACTCTAGGGGTGTGACCACCTCAGAATCTACTGGCCCCTCTTAGATTAGAACTCGTGTCACTGCATCACACCATGGTTTCCAGTTCCACCACATAACTGTCTTGCCAAAGCAATTACACTGTTTTACAGGATTGAGGGAGGGAAAAAGGCTTTCTAGAAGAAAACACACTAAACATTTTTAAATGAGTTTATCAAATTTTAACAAGTCATAAAGGACTTAGATTTTGCATGTTCAACAGATTGGTTGTCACAGAAATTCTCTCATCTGGAAAATTATTTTATAAACTGAAGAGTATTCTGACCCAAAGTTCAGTCAATGGTAGAAGCACAGGAAGAGATAGGAAGTTTCTAGGATGAGACTGGCAGGCCTCAGGCTCAGTGTCACTACAGGCATTTGGAGACTGGATGGCTGATACTCACCCTGCCCTATGCACAGGAGAACTGGTCCTGGGTGCTCTATCCGCAACCTGCCTACGGGACTTCCCAGGCCCAGGGAGCACTCCATTCCACCCCACCCATCCTCCACCCACTGTAGCTGGTCTCTTTCCTCTGACCGCATCAACCTTTCTATTTGGAGGCATTTCAGGGAATCTGATTTCACAGCAATTTAGTCAGTTCACCAAATAATCACAGGACCTTTTTGGGACCTCAGGATGGGCAAGTGGCCAACCATAGAGCTTTCTTTTTTTGAACTTCGTGGCTTTGCTTTTTCTTAGAAGTACTGGTTTTCCTCAAAGGTGACTTTCTGAGTATTTAATGGTGTGAAATGGCAGCTACATGTGGTTTCCTTTTGTGCATTTGCCACATAATCAAAAAATCATGAGGCAATTGCAGGGAAGGGGTATAGGAAACTGACAAGTGCCCAATCTAAAAGTTTAAAGGCTATTGCATGTGTTTGTCTGGGGTTAAGTATACTGACATCTAAAATTACTCTGCATATTCATATATTTAAGAACTAAAATTGACTAAACATATTCTTGTATCAGAAATGATGCTATGCACTTCACAATACTTCTATGAGGCTACCATCATCATCTCCTTTTTATACATATGAGAATATCGAGTCTCAAAGAAGTAGAGAAATTTACTCCAGGTTATACTGCAGAAAGAGGCAAAACTGAGGTTTGAACTCAGGAATACTAAATCCTGTCTCCTGAACCAGGTAAACGCCTAAGGAAGGCTGCTATATCTTCTTTCCCAAGTTCATGCATATTCAGCCCACATCAGGTTAATGTGCATGTTCAATCCACTGTTTTGGGAGAATGGATCAGTTGCCTTTCACAGAGATCATCCTTATTTCTCTGTCTTCTCACCACCGCTCCCTATAGAAAGCTTTTTACAAAATGAGCCCTCAAGAAGTATTGTTGACCAAGTGTTGACATCTAAAAGTGTTTTTTTTTAAATCACCATGTAAAATTTACAGCTAATATATTCCCAGTGCCTTGTCATTGCACATTGTTTATTAATTTTTTTTTTTGAGACAAAGCCTTGCTCTGTTGCCCAGGCTAGAGTGCAGTGGCATGATCTTGGCTCACTGCAACCTCCACCTTCCGGGTTCAAGTGATTCTCCTGCCTCAGCCTCCCAAGTAGCTGGGATTACAGGCACCCGCCACCACACCAACCTTTTTTTTTTTTGTATTTTTAGTAGCGACAAGGTTTCACAACGTTGGCCAGGCTGGTCTCGAACTCCTGAGCTCAAGTGATCCGCCCACCTCGGCCTCCCAAAGTGCTAGGATTACAGGTATGAGCCACCAGGCCCAGCCTAAAATGTACTTTTCAATGCTTTGTTAGTAATATGGGAATCCAGATAACATAGGATTTAAGGAATTAAGATCAAACAGACCAGGTTCCAGTTTCTGCTCCATCTCTCTTAGCAGTTTTATGACCTTGAACGCACCTCATAAGTGTCCCTAAGCACCAGTTCTCTCATCTGTGAAATGAGAATTATCACAACTCCCACTTTAGAGTTTTTGTGAAGATTAAATTAGACAATACATGCCAAATGTTTAACATAAAGTACATGTTCAATAAATGTTAGGTGATGACAATGATAAATACAAAAATGCCAGCAATTACTGCACATTTATCATATGCCAGGTACTATGCGGTGCATTTACAGGCATGTCTCATTTAATCCTCATAGCAATCCTGTAAAAAAGTCTTAATAAAACAGTCTGACCTCATCAGTAGCCACCCAAGGAAATCTAAGGTCAACACCCAAGTCAATCACTCTACATGTTGGGCGTGGCCAAATATAATTACTATATTATACTAATAACTATAACTAAAAGGAAGGAGTTATTTTCAAGATCTGGATGGCCTCTTCCTTCTGGACCTAATTAGCCAGTGGAATCTAATTAAACAAGGAAAAGCAGAGAAAGTACTAGTTTGTGGAACTGGCAGGTTGCATGGGGTAAGATGGAAGGCTAAGCAAAAAAGCTCTGTTTATTCTCCCTAAGAATTAGTCTCGGCCTCTCCTAAACTCCCAGGTACCTTGTACCTCTAGTTGAGCATTAATTGCTGCATATTTACGTATTGAAAACTTATTGCGAGGTGACAAGAGCAATGTGATTTTAACTGTCAAATGATCCCTCCTTTTCACAATTTATACACCTTCACTTTCCCCAAAAAATGACAGAATCCCAAGCAGTCTTCATATTAGAGCTGCTCAGTCAAGTCCTCTTTAATTTGTTTGCCTTCTTTGCTTTAGAAAACAAATGTTGATGAAAAGGGAGGGAAAAGGCCACCTCAGTCAACCAAGCAATGGAAGTCAAGTCCCAAAAGCATTTTATCAAGACCAGGACTAATGTTTCAATTCTCCTTTTATGAATGAAAAGAAAAGAATGATCTCAGAATTATACTGACCAATGAAAACAAGTATTCTGAGACAATAATCTCAAGTAAATTAAGTGTGTTGGGGCTTTGCATCACTCAAAATTTAGTCAGGAAAGTGAAAACCTATCTAGTTACTTTAATCAAAGTCATATAATAAAGGGATTGTTTATGCAGGGATGGAAGCGTCAAGAAGCCAAACAGAAGTTTGCTGGGGCACTCTGAAAATTAGCAACAGCAGGTCAGAGGGAAAGAGAAGGAAGGCAGGGTCACCAGAGCCTAAAGCCAGAGCTGTCTGATGGGGGCCAGACCATGGTGGAGTTGACCAGCAGAACTGGGACCATGGAGGCGGGGTCTATTGAGAAAGAGCTGAGGCCATGAAGAAGGCATGTCTGAGGTAGAAAGAGAAAGGAGGAAAACTATGGCCTCTTCCCTCCTCCTTGAGTCTTCTGCTAGTACCTCACTGTCTTAATCTGTTCAGGTTCCTGTAAGAAAAATACCATAGCCTAGGTGGCTTAAACACAGGATATATTTCTCACAGTACTGGAGGCTAGGAAGTCCTCTGGCAAATCTGATGTCTGAGCAGGACCCTCTTCTGGCTTGTAGACAGCTGCCTTCTTCCTGTATCTTCACATGGCTGACAGAGAGATCATCTTTCTCACGTCTCTTTTTATAAGGGTACTAATTCGCCCTCATGACCTAATTACCTCCCAAAAGCCCTACCTCCAAATACAATCACATTGGCGATTAGACTCCAGCATATGAATTCTGAGGGGACACAAACATTCAGTCCATAACACTCTCCTTAGTCAAATATACCAAAAGCAATTGGCAGGGGAAGCTGGGAAATGTAGTTCCCTGTGATACAGAGAAGAGCAGAGGAAGGACAGTAGGGAATGGTCCTGAATGCAAATAGGCAAATGACTGGCAAGGCTTCCTGCCTGCCCCATTGGAAGAGCCCAGAAATGCAGAATCTACCAGTTTGCTTGGTAGGTCATTGTCATCCAATATTCTACTTAAAGAATTAAAAAGTATTTAACCTGCTAGATTTAATGTGTGGATTTCCAAGTTGGATTCACTTTGAGGTTCTTAGTTCTAACAAAAATCAAGCCTACCTAGCAAATCCATATGCTTCAAGACTGGTCACCTCACAGCTCCTCCAGCCAGGTATTGCTCCACCCACCCCTCACCCCAGCCAGGCTCTGCTGCACTATGCCCACAATTTATCCACCCTAACTTCTCCCAGAACTGATTCAGACCCCCTCAAGCACTAGGACCACGTGTTGCTCAACTTAGACTACTTGATATTCATCACTGTCAAGCATGTGGGTCACTCAGTAGACATTTGCTGAATAAATAAATGAATATAAGTAACTGCAGGAGACAAGTATGCTTCTTATATCACTACAAATGGTCTGTTATACCACTACAAATGCATACTTCTTACGGACTGAATGTGCTCTCCCAAAATTAATATGTTGATGCCTAATCCCCAATGGGATGGTACTTGGAGGGAGATGGGACCTTTGGAAGGCATTTAGGTTGTAAGGGTGGAGCCCTCATGACTGTGTTTTGTGCACTTATAAGCAGAGGCCAAAGAGCTAGCTTGCTCTTTCCACCCTGTAAGGATACAGATACAGCAAGGTGGCAGTCCACAACCCAGAAGAGGGTCCTCACCAGAACCCGATCATGCTGGAATCCTGGTCTCAGACTTTCAGCCTCCAGAACTGTAGGAAACACATTCTTATTGTTTATAAGCCATTCAGTCTATGGTACTTTCTCATAGCAGCCCAAACTAAGACAGCATTCAAAAAAGTAAATTTTTGGCCAGCGTGGTGCCTCACACCTATAATCCCAACACTTTGGGAGGCCAAGGCGGGCGGATCACCTGAGATCAGGAGTTCCAGACCAGCCTGACCAACATGGTGAAACCCCGTCTCTACTAAAAATACAAAAATTAGCTGAGCATTGTTGTGGATGCCTGTAATCCCAGCTACTTGGGAGGCTGAGGCAGGAAAATCGCTTGAACCCAGGAGGAGGCGGAGGTTGCAGTGAGCCGAGATCACACTGTTGCATTCCAGCCTGGGTGACAAGAGCGAAACTTCATCCCAAAAAAAAAAAAAAAAAAAAAAGGAAAAGAAAAGAAAACTTTCATCCTTATTAATAGAAGTTCCATGTTAGAAAGTGTTGCTGTGAAAAATTAAATGCTAGGATAGCCAAGTTAAGCTGATTTATTACAGGACTTCTTAGAGCTTTCAATAAGTTAATGTGCATTTTAAGTTTCCAAGAGAAGAAAGAAGCAGGAAGCATTTCTCAAACATATTTGATCACAGAAGGCTTTTTGCACCTCACACTGCCATCTGTGACAACGCGTTTTGACTGACCCAACAAACAACCATTCCCTGGCGCCTTCCCTTTCTTTCTTTTTAACAGAAATCTGACTTTGTTTGGGTAGTGGCATTGCCAGCCCCAGAGGATGAATCATGATGTGTTTGATGGCAATCCTGGCAATCCTGTCCCTTTGCTGAGTACTCGCTTTCCTGGTGTCCCTTCCAGCTAAGGAGGCCCACACCATGTGACCCAGTGCTATCCAGGAGGCCACAAGGGAAGTCAGATTGGAGGATCTGGGCAGTTTTCCTCTCTGATGAAAGGACCTTTGGACTTTTCTAGCTGCACCCTTTCTTAACGCTTGCAACGCTGTCACAGGGTGATGCCAAATAGAGCTCTGACTCTGGTGGTTTCAAAACACAGGCAGGTGGGACCTATGTACCACTCCCTTAATCTGGCAGGCTTGTGACTGCTTCAGTAACAGAGCCAAGCAGAAGTGATGTGCTATGTAACTTCTGTAGCTGGAACACCTGCCTTGCATCCCTGAGCTTCTATGTAACAAGTTCAATAGCCCTAAGTGGGCCAGCTATGAGAAGCCCAAGCCACAGAAAGAAGCCAAGTGTAGGTGCTCTGATTGACAGTCTCTGCTGAGCTTTTCCCTTGAGCCACCCCAGTAAAGGCACCAGACAGTAAAATTTTAAAAGCCTCTACAAGATTCTAGCCTGCAGTTGTTCAAGTCTTCCCAATAAAAGCCCCAGAAATTGTAGAGCAGAAGTAATCCGGACCCACTTTGCCCTGTTTGAATTCCTAATCCACAGAATCTGTCAGCAAAACAAAACAGTTGTTTTATACCACTAAATATTGGGGCTATGCTGTGATATAACAATAGATAATCAGAACAGACTCTCTCTCTCACAATCCTAAGAGAAAAGCCAAGAGGATCACAGTGATGCTGACCTAGAACCCCAAGCTGACCTTTAAACGGCACCATCCCTAACCCCAAACTACTTCATATGCAAAATAATTACATATCTTTGTTGCTTAAGCCACAGTTAGTCAAAAGCATCCCTAAATGATAGGCTACACTGCTGCTCAGGATCACAGATTCAGGTCAAGGCTCCATCGCTGGCTTGCTGGTCTTTCCATTTCAGGTCTTTCGCACCCTCCATAAACTGCCATCGGAGTGAATTTTCTAAAACACACTCTGAGCCCATCACTTCCTTGTTTAAATCCTCGAAGGTTCCCCATCACTTTGCAGTGGTGCATAGCTGCAGTAGGCAACAGAATTATCTGGAAGAAATTCCTAAAAATCCAAAAGTCTGAGCCATTCCAGTCCCTAAGAATCAGGTATGTGTATGTGCAAAAAACTCCCCAGGTGATTCTGATGACAAGTCTAGTTAAGAACCAGGGAAATCTTCCCTCACCTTCCTCTCTGCAGGCAGAATTTAACGCTTCCTCTTCTGTGCTCCCATGGTACCTTACTGACACTTTTCTTATCATATAACAATATTTTAAAAATTTCTATCACCCTTACCAGATAAGGAGACAACAGGGGGCGAGAATCCTGTCACAGAACATTGGATCCCCAGCACCTAACATGCTATCTTGAAGACAGTAAGCGCTCAAATACTTTGATGAATAGATAAACGAATACAGAAAAATAAACCCCTAATGTTTCTGCCTCCAAAGGCAGGTCTGTTTCATCTGAACATTACTTTCTGCCAACTGAGCAAACAAACCAAGAAAAATATAGACAACTGCAAATTAGACAAAAATGTGGCATTTATTATTTGCCAGGCTGTGGCTTGATCAGCCAAAGTGGCCTGAAAACCCAAGGGCCAATCTTTTTCTCCAACGATCAAGAAGCTAGAGAAGATACAATGGAATCTGACAGTGCAAATCACATTCTGAAAACACCCTGGTCCTATGACTTCATGTGCACCTTGCAAATACCTCTATGACTAAGCTGTGATTCATGCTCTCAGCAAATAACCAAGGATGACCTCCTGGAACCAGTCCAAACAGTAAGTTTTATCAAGAGTGCTTTCCCAAGAAAGCGACTTAGTTATATAACCTGCAGGGTGTAGTGGGCATGATCACCAGTCACATAGAGGGGGACAATCTCTCATTTCCCCAAATCTCTATTCTCTGAAACATAATTTATCCCAATTTCAACAGTATATCTACACCACATTCTATAAAATAAACTTTGTGGTCTACTTATTCATAAGTACACTGGGGGACAGAAGGGTGATAAGAACATATCTACTAGATGTCAGGCACTGTGATAGGTGCACCCATACCCTTTCTCACTTTATATCCATAAAAACCAACAGGTAATATTCTCTTTTTAGAGAAAACTGGGGTTTAGAGTAGTTAACTTTTCCAAAATTGTACCACTGGTAATGGGCAGAGCTGAGATTCAGACCATGTTAGGTGGGGCCAGAGCCTACTTGATCCACTCCCTCTTACTTCTCCCCACTCCCCCAAGGCCTTATCCTCTCTGTGCTCTATCAGATCCAAGAAAAGAGGAAAGTAACACTGCTGAACCCCATGCTAAGTACTTTCTGAGCATTAGCTCCTTTAATCTCTACCAAATCTATGACATGAATATTTTTCTCCCCAGTTTACAGATAAACCCACTGATACTTGGAACAGTTAAGGAATGTGAACAAGATCACACAGTTAGTGGCAGATATGGAATTTAATTCAAAGATCATGTTCTTTCCACCTCCCCATGCTGTCCCTCTTCTCCACTCTAAATGTAAGTTTCACGGGGTTTTTCTCTAAATGACAGACACACACATAACAAAGAGAAAGAAATAAGCAATGCAGCAGCCCTGAAGGTCTTGTTAAATCTTCAAAGGCCTCTTCAGAAGTAGCTACCACCCATCCAGTGCTTTTATGTCTGACGATCCTTCCCAGATGTGTGATCTCATATGATCCTCATGGCATCCTTGAAAGGTAAGTACTAACACTCCCAATTTCCAGAGCAGGACATTAAAGCTAAGAGAGGTTAAGCAACCTGACCAAGGTTACACTGCTACGAAATGCTTGAAAAGTGGACCCAAACCATGTTTTAGAGGCCAAAGCCCACCATCTTCCCACCTAACAAAGAGGGTCCTCTCAGGGACCCTCTGACTGGCTCAGAAGAAAAAGGAGAACACAGTTATTGGAAAAGATTCCTTATCTTAGGGAAGAAGTTCTTTAATGTATCTGGCTCTCCAAGGCAGACTGAGATGAGCTAGAAAGACTTCAAATATCTCCTTAAGTCCACCCCCATCACAGCGTGAAAGGATATTGTCCTTCCACGATCCACAATTGGAGTAACACTGGACTCACAAAGCCTAAGTGTTGTTTGATCTCACTATGACTCTGATGGACCCGCCTGTGAGGAGGGTGGGGATCTGTGGAGAGTTTACAGCCAACTTCCCAATCAGGCCAGCACACACTCAAGTTTATTCTTAATTCCTGTTTATTACTCTAACAGATAAATGGGCACGAACCGTCATGCCCCACTCCATTCCTTTCAGAAAAAAAACTGGAGGGTTACTTTTCCACATCCACAGTCTAGAGGATGGGAAGCATCACATTCTCTCTGCAAAAAGAGCACGATACTTCTTGTTTTCTTTCCAGGGGAAATTAAAAACCTAAGAAACCATAGTATGGTGGCAGAAACTTCAACAATAGTGAGCTTTTTGTTTTTGTTTTTTGAAGTATCGTTCATTAAGCACATATATGCCAGATGCTATGCTGTGTTACAAACATTATTCCTCTTGGTTTTTTTGTTGTTGTTTGTTTTTGAGACGGAGTCTACCGCTGTCACCCAGGCTGGAGTGCAGTGGCGCAATCTCGGCTCACTGCAACCTCCGCCTCCTGGGTTCAAGCGATTCTCCTGCCTCAGCCTCTCGGGTAGCTGGGATTACAGGTGCCCGCCACCACACCCAGCTAATATTTGTATGTTTAGTACAGACAGGGTTTCACTGTGTTGGCCAGGCTGGTCTCGAACTCTTGACCTTGTGATCCGCCCACCTCGGCCCCCCAAAGTGCTGGGATTACAAGCGTGAGCCACCACGCCTGGCCTGTCCCTCTTAATCCTTATGCAACTCAATGGGGATTTTTCTTGTTTATTATTTTTTTCTTTTCTTACCTAAACACTGGATCACCAGTGAATTTTTTTTTTTTTTTTTTAGGGGACAAGGTCTCACTCTGTTGCCCAGGCTAGAATGCAGTGGCATGATCATAGCTCACTGCAGCCTCAAACTCCTAGGCTCAGGTGATCCCACCTGTGGGAAATTACATTATCAATCCTAATTTACAGGTAAGGAAGCCCAGACACAGATTGTTAAGGAACGTTCATGAAATCAACAGCTTCTCAGAAGCAGGGTTGAGATTTGGGCCCAAGTTTACCCAGCTCGAAAGCCAGTGTTTTCATCCACGATATACTACTGCCTCTACAAGCTTTCCTCCACCACCTACCTATCATAGCACCATCCCATTGAGGACCTTTAAGATCAGAGTACATGGATCTGTAGACATGAACCCATTTTTGCCCCTGTTGAATTTTTACAAAACTAAACTGGCAGTTTGGTTTCTCAGTTACCACTAGAATTAAGTCAGAGGGACTATAATTTGTGTGTGTGTGTGTGTGTGTGTGTGTGTGTGAGACGAAGTCTCAGTCACCCAGACTGGAGTGCAGTGGTGCGATCTCGGCTCACTGCAACCTCCACCTCTCGGATTCAAGGGATTCCTTTGCCTCAGCCTCCCAAGTAGCTGGGATTACAGGTGTGCCTGGCTAATTTTTGTATTTTTAGTAGAGGCAGGGTTTTGCCATGTTGGCCAGGTTGGTCTTGAACTCCTGACCTCAAGTGATCCACCTGCCTTGGCCTCCCAAAGTGCTGGGCTTACAGGCGTGAGCCACCATGTCTGGCCCCAAAATTTTCAAAACTACATATTTGATGTATCTGAATCACAAGCCTAAAGATGCAATGTTTTATACTCATGGTTGTGATCCTATGGTTGATTCTGTATTTGTTATGTACTTTAAGCAAGAAAGGATATCATTAAAATGTTGTCATACGGAGTAAGACTTTAAAAGCATCTCTTCAATTACATATAATTGACCCTCTGCTGACTTTCTTAAGATTTTTAAAAATCCAGATTCAAGTAAATATTGAAAATAATGTTATTTTAATTTCTTTGTCTGGCCATCCCACCCTAGCAAAAAACTGTGACCTTCCTCTGCTACCCTGAAAAATCTAAGGTTTTTTATTCTTACTAAGGAAATAGTGTTTCCTTATATACATTTAGAAAAAAATACAGGAAGGTTGCCTACCTCAGAAAAGAACTCGTCCATAAAAGCCGTGTTGTCGATAGCAATCTCAACCTCATCAGTATCATCATCCTGTGTCAGCTGCTTCTGCAAAAGGCAAAAAAGAGCAGAGTGAGGCTAAAAACACAATAAATGGCTAAATTATTGAATGCTCATGAAGTACTAGGAACTATATTCAGCATTTTACACATAATTTCCTTTAAAACTCATAACAGCTCTCTGATATATCAAATTCCGGTGTCTCAACATCTGAAATTAAATCCTAGCTCTACCAATTGCTGGGTTGTGTGTGTGTGTGTGTGTGTGTGTGTGTGTGTGTGTTTTCTTTCAGGGGGTGAGGGGTGAGAAAGGGAGGAACTGGCAAGTTACCTATCTTGCTGTGCCTAGGTTTCCTTATCTGTTAAATGCTGATAAAAACACTACCTGCTTCATAGGATTGTGTAAGGTATAAAAGAGATAATGAATATAGGATGCTTTTGTATGGTGCCTGGTACACTGTAAGTTCAACACATGCTAGGTTTTGTTGCTGTTGGTTGTGGTGGTAGTTACTGTAACTCACTACAGTTGAGGAACCTAAAACTTAGGGAGGTTAGGTAACTTGGCAAAAACCACACAGCTAAAACATGGCAACAGGTAGAATCAAACTTATCTTTTGGATCTGAACCCCAGGGTCGCTAAACCCTTCTCCATGCTGTTCAAACAGGTTCCAGACACAATTCCTACAAAGCCCAAGCTTTCAATTTTCACATTAGGAGTAAAGATTTTCCTGTTTTCAGAAACCACCTATCACAAAGGAAACAATGCTATGTCACTCCCTGTCAGAAGCTCCTGTTTATAAGAAAGAGGAAGCTCTCCCCCGGCCCCCAGCCACCTCTGGGGACCCAAGCTTTCTCAATCTCATTCAACTTCCTCTGTAAAAATTCACAAAATGGCCATCTAAAGGAAGTGATTCCATTCCCACCCAGCATAAGGGCCTGAGCTGTTTCTACATTCCTGTTCAATGTTCTTCCCAGACAGCTGCTGCACAGCACATTGCTGATTTCTAAGCACAGAGAACTGACTGTTGTGAAAGGTGGAGGTGAGGCAGGGGATAAACCCCCCACACCTGCTTCTTCACAAGCTTCATCAGCCTCTGACCCTCTAAGTCCAAGATATAGCACTCTCGAACACTCAGAATTCCATGGGCAATGAATGCCACCAGAAGCCTCTTTCCTTCACCCACGACCATCCCCCTGAATCCACGGCAGAAGTTGTTACTGGGAAATCCTATGGCTATTTGGGATTCTCCAGCCATGTGGACAGTCTCTTGATTGGCTCCCCCAGCATCTCATTCTCTGGCTGGTCTGCAACAATCAGCATCCCCAGGTTAATAGCCACATTCAAGGGAGTTGAATTTGAGGGCACTGCTACCACCTCCCCGATCAACTTCCCTAAACTCAGAACTGATCATGTCCTTCTGCCACGTAACATCCTCCAATGATAGCTTAGCTCCTATAATTTAAAGGCCCAGTGCCTAACAGAGCACGTGGGGCCCTTTAAGATCCAGCTCCGCCCATACTTCTCCTTCTATGATGCACACTCTAGACCAAGCAAGCAGTTGGACACACCATTTCCTGGACACACCATTCTTTTAGATCACTCTATCACACAGGGAGTTCTGCTGAAAGGCATTGGTCCAACTGACAAACATTTCCTTAGCCCTTAAAACTCAGCTCGGACAACCTCTGTATGCCTGACCTGGGCATGGCTCCCGCATGCAAAAGTTAAAACCTCCCTAAGCTCCCACTGCACTTTGCACAAACTTTCAACACCAACCATCACAGCCCTTTACTCACCCCTTTACTCACCTGTCTTTCCCCACCGACTACAAACTCCTGGAGATTCTGTGGGCGGCGGGGGGGGGGGGGGAGGTGGGGGGACGGGGGAGCAAATTTATGCAGGAAGACTCACTCTGTTGCCCAGGCTGGAATGCAATGGCGCAATTACAGCTCACCCCACCTTCAACCTCCTGGGCCTAAGTGATCCTCCTGCCTCAGCCTCCCAAATAGCTAGGACTGCAGGCATGCACCACCAGGCCCCGCTACATTTTTTTATTTTTTTGTAGGGACGGGGGTCTCACTAAGTTCCCCAAGCTGGTCTCAAAATCCTGGCCTCAAGTAATCCACCCGCCTCAGCTTCCCAACGTGCTGGGATTATAGCTCTGAGCCACTGCACCCAGCCGAAGTGGATACTTGCATGTGTGTCTGTGTCTGCTCGAAACACCTTCCTCTGTGGAGCAACCCCTCACGCCCTCCACATGATTTGGGGGAGTCGATCAACCGTGACCCAGGCTCCCTGAGGAATCTGAATTGTGAAAGGAGTCTGAAGTGAATGGGCCCGAGTCAGTTGATGGCTGCCCCCAGAGATGTCCGTGAAATTCCCAGAGCTGCCCTCATTCCCATGCTTCCCACAACACCCCTTGGCTTTGGGCAGGTTCTACAGATCTTCCCTAGTCTTCTTTCAATGAGTTGAACAGTATCCTCCTAATATGTCTTTTTTAAGTTCATTTAGCCAGACTTGGGTTTTGTCACTTCCAATTAAAACTGAGCACTGTACTTGTCATTAATTAATTTATTCCACATTTCCTGAGCGCTCACCCTGTAACCAGGCATATAATAGAAATTTAACCAATTTTAGCTGAATAAATAACTAGCTTCCACAGAGACTAGCAGCCAGGATTCACCACCAGTTTTTAAAGTTTGAGACAAAATGTTCCCTTCATCAAGTATCATCAACTCTCAGGCCCCTCAGCAACCTCTAGGGAGTTCCAGCTCCCAAGAGGTTCAATGTGACCCGGTCTTCCTCTAGGAGAGTGAGTCAATAAGCTTTTTAGGGAGTATCCTTTCTTCAGAGTCATCTAGAGAATGACTGAGGGGACAGACCTCAAGTATATCTGTATACATACATATACCCACACACACACACTCCTCACAGACACACACACCCTATACATACACACACTCCACACATACACCCGCCCACCCACACCCCATATACACACACGCTACATATAAACACACACCCTACACACATACACTCCACACATATACCCACCCACATACACTCCACATACACACACCCTACACACGTACATTACACACATACACCCCACCTCTTCATATACCTTTCATACACATACAGCACACACACACACCCCTTACACGCACACCCTATACACACATGCTGCACACGTACACACACTCCACACATACACCCACACCCATTCCACATACACAAACACCCAACACCCACTCTACACATACGCCCACACCCATTCCACATACACACACATCCCACACACACACACTCCACACATACACCCACACACACTCATAACCCTCCCACACACATCTGCAAGCTCCCACACACCCACACCCACAACCCACACCCCACTACACACATACACCCACACTCCAACACACCCCCTCCAAACATACACCCACACACCTTCCCCACACACACACAAACACATACATACACACACACACACACACACACGTGTACACTATAAGACATCAATTCAGTCTTCAAACACGTGTTAAGGAAATGGGAAGAGGCTACCATCATGGGATGGATTAAAGGAAGTTTCCAGAAGCTGGGAACAACTGTGACCTGGAGCATGGGAGGCAGACACTTATCACTCCATCATGACGTAAGTTCTTGAGACCCCTAGTATCCACACAGGGATTCCCCACATCCACAATGGCTACTTCTTAGCTTTGTGCAGATGTAGCCAGGCAGCCTGGTCGCCTTCAGTGAGAATCCGTGAAACGGGCAAAGAGAAACCTAGATCCAAAATCTGCTGTTTCCAATTACTGGCTGGGATGCCTCAGTCAAGTCCCAAACGTCTCTGAGTTTCTAACCTGTAAGTAGTAATACCCCCACAGACCTTATGACCTTTACGAGGACTGAAGAAGATCACATATGGAGAGCACAATACCAGGCATACATCAGCGCCTAATCCCACTGCCCCGCTGAAAAGATGTGGGTCTACATGAGCAGAATCCCCTGTGAGTCATCACTGTCCGCACCCATCCTCATCCTCCTCCTCCTCCACAGGAAGTTCTCAAACTAAAGGCTAAGTCAGTAAGATCGGCTCCATGGCAACATAACGGCCAGGGCTCCATACCACGGTCCATCACATGCTACTCACTGAACATTAAACAGATGGTTTAACCCCTCTGAGCCTCAAAAATATGGAATTAACCTAAGTATCCATCAATGGATGATTGGATAAAGAAATGTATGTGTCCCTGTTTCCCAATACATGCGTGCAGGGGAGTAGATGACAAGAAATTACTTAATGGATACAATGTATACTATTTGGATGATGGATACACTAAAAGCCCAGACCTCACTACTATGCAATAGAGCCATGTAACAAAACCACACTGCTACCTCCCTGTAAAGTTACACACATGTAAGACATCTCTGAGCCTCAATTTCCTCATCTATAAAATAGTAATAATAGAGTATTTTTGGACCTTGCTTGAGTAGCAGACCCTGTACCATTACAACAGCCTCCTGCCCATACCCACCTCCATTATCTCTCTGGTCCAATCCCATTATGTCCCTGTTTCCCAGTACATGATGGTTCCCTATTACTTACTGTGTAAAAGTCCTCAGCCTGTCTGTCATAACCCTTTGGAAGCTGACCGTATTTATGCGTTTAGCTATATTCCCACTATTCTCCCCCAGACACCTTCTGCTCATCAACTTGATCTCCTCATGTCTTCTGCACACATCCCATTGCTTCCTGCTCCTGGGCTTTCTTAATAACATGCCCCCTCATTCCCAACCACCATCAATAGTCATATTAGCACTATGTCCCCTTATTCCCAATCACAACCAATATTCATATACTCCTCTGCTATTCAAACACAGGGCCCATTTCTACCACAAAACTTGCCCCACTTCATGTTTATCAAATAGTTTAATGAGTTGCAGTCTCAACTTCAAGCTCAATTTTAACCAACCTGAAGTCAGGGATAGTATCTCATAAGTGTTACTAGTATCTCCTGGGCACCTGACACAAGGCTGGGCACACAGAAAGTTGAAGTTGATATCAACTGACTGAATCTGCCTGTCACATGCAATGTGACTGCATGCCTACCAGCACTGCCAAAACGTACTCTTTGGTTTTACTGCAACAGAGAGAATCCCTGCAAAATCCACCCCTCTTCCCTGCCTCCTTCTTCTATAAAAAATATATGCTATCTGCCAGGGATGCTGTGAGAATTCAATATGATAATATTTTAAAGTTCCCTATGCAATGTAGAGCACACAGTAAGAACTCAATAAAGCAACCATATATAAGATCTGGCCAAGTCAACTTCTCTATAGCTCTGACCTGGATATGAGTATCTTTAGATACAGGACTTTCAGAGCTGAATGCAATGTTAAAGATTTTACCATCAAATCCCCTCACTTAGAAAAAGGGAAACGTTGAGGTTGAATTCTGGGTCCCTGAACTCTTTTCACTTTCTGTCCAGAGAGGAGGTCTGGACAGAAACCAGGGGGAAACCAAGGCCCAAAATGAAATAATGAGTTACTGACACAGAAAGGAATAGAACCCAGGTTTCTGGATTTCCATTTTCCCATGCAGAGTTTTTCCCACTGTAGCATGCCACTTCCAAAAATACAAAATAACAACAACAAAGTTTGGTCCAGATCAGAAAACTCAAGGAAGAGGCCATCATCGCATGTTATCTGGAGTCACATGAAACTGGAGCTACCAGCAGGCTTCCCTACAGAGCAAGCTCAACCAATCTCAGGGTAAGGGCTCCTGCCCTTCTGACACACATGTGCTCTCTTGCAGATCTAGAGGCATCAGAACCCAAGGGCAAGGAAAGCACACAATGCCCTTATCTTCAGCCCACATGACTGAGCTTAGCCAAGAAGAGAACTTCAGCATCTTTATCAAAGAATCAACATATCTGGTAATAGGAACATTACAGTAGCTGCAATATCAGCCACAATAAAAAACATACAAGTGAACCACAAGCCCAGCCATCAACTTCCTCCCCTCCCCAACCTCCAGATGCCTCTCGCCCAAGGAGATGAGAGATATCACCAATGACTTAGGCAACACTGAACTCCAACCTGGGATCTATCTCCCCCAACCCTACCCCTCAAGTGTGCCCCCAAAATCCAGAAAGGACAGCCAGGGTTATGACCTCCTCTCTGGACAGAAAGTAGAAAGAGTTCAGAGGCCCAGAATGCAACCTCAAGCAACTGAACTGCAATTCCTCTCTCTCAAGGTTCAGTGTCTTTGTCTCAACTGCCTTCTCTATCATTGTTAGTCTATCTGACCACAGGTTCCTCTCTTCATTAGCTCATATAATTTATAAAAATATTTGCAACCCCATAGAGCCCCTAGTAGGTGCTAGGTGGCCACAAGACACTAGCTGCTTTGTGTACACCATGTCAACGAATCCCATCTGCAGTATGTAGTTGAGAACGTGCAGGTCAGAGAAGGTTTAAGTTATTCAAGGTCTCCCAGCTACTGATTTGCCGAAACAGGGCTCAAGCTTAAGTCATCTGTCCTAAGCCCTTCTTATCGCACTGCACACTGCTCAGGGCAGCCTGTCACTGAGAGCAGCTGGGGCCCAGAAGCTAAGCAGCCCAACCCTGCAGAAAGCATCCTGGGCTGAGAGAGTGGAGCTGTGGCCCTCTGGGGACAACATTTGTTTCCATTAAGCCTTTCTCATCAATTAAGGAGGGGCTTGGCTTTCCAGTGCAGATTTGTGGAAACCCAGGAAACTTCACATGTGCCTCAGAAACTCCACTCAGGGTACTCAGGAAGTGGGGAGCCAATGGGGGGACGTAGCCGTCCTGAGCCTCACCCCCTCTTCAATCTGCAGAGCTTTACTTTTATCTGCTTTATACACTGGGATTCAATATAAGATTTCATTTTAAGAAAGAGTCCTACT
Organism: Pan troglodytes; assembly: GCF_028858775.2. NCBI lineage: Eukaryota > Metazoa > Chordata > Mammalia > Primates > Hominidae > Pan > Pan troglodytes. The sequence goes on along the minus strand of NC_072407.2, from coordinate 61,983,644 downwards.
GTCACAAAAGAAAGAAAAAAAGTTGGAAAATCACAGAAATAGATGAACAAGTGCTTCTAAAAAGAGTTTGTCCCTCCTTTCCAAGTTAAAACACATCTGCAACGTAAGTTTAAATCATCAGTATCTCCTTAAGAATGTTTACAAATCAGAGCAGCAAGGCAGAATGAGACAAAGAAAAAGGAAGTCATCCCAGATGAAGAGCACAGTGTTCACCAGCTCTGATTCTCTTCCTGCCACAGGTGCCAGACCCCAGGCAGACAAAAGGGTCCCAGGACAAGGCAGAAAGCCCAGGAGCCCCCAGGAAAGTTTCTGGGTCAAAGAAATAACAGAGGGGAAAGGGTATATCTGTTCCTTAACTTCCCACAGTGGGGCATTAAAGATTTGTGGGCCGGTGGGGCAGCACCCCTCCTGGCACAACCAAGCAAGTACAAATTCTTGCACCTTCTCTTCTCCAAATTTAAACAATTATTTCTCTGGAGACACAGATGCTTCTTTATAAATCCAGATTATCTCCCAATAAATTTAACTCAAAGAAACAATGACACACCTGGGTTTTGTTTGTTTGTTTGTTTTGTTTGTTTGTTTGAGACAGAGTCTTGCTCTATCTTCCAGGCTGGAGTACGGTGGTGCAATCTCGGTTCACTGCAGCCTCTGCCTCCTGTGTTCAAGCGATTCTCCTGCCTCAGCCTTCCAAATAGCTGGGATTACAGGCGCACACCACCACACCCAGCTAATTTTTCTATTTTTAGTAGAGACAGGGTTTCACCATGTAGCTCAGGCTGGTCTTGGACTCCTGACCTTGGGTGATCCACCCTCCTCGGTCTCCCAAAGTGCTGGGATTACAGGCATGAGCCACCGCACCCAGCCTGACGCCTAGTTTTTCTTGTCCTTGCTACCCACTTCTCCCAACTGCCTCCCTCCAAATGAGGGTCTGGGGATTCCTAAAGACAAACACCACCACTTACAAAGGTTACACAGACACACACACACACACCCATGTGCACACTGCCCAACATCTGGTCTTTCCAGTCCCTCTTCTTTAAAGAACCAGAAATTCTGAGTGTAGGTTCTCAACAGGCACTCCATGCTCTCTGTTTCCTATGTGAAGAGTCAAATGACTCTTCTCCAGTGCCCAGTTCTCTCACTAAGCTGTGCTTTCTCTTCCAGTGAAACCCTCCCAGAGGGCACACTTCCCCTTTTCACTTAATTCCATCTTCTCCAACACACTCATCAGATGAAATCAAGAGGAAATTGACAGATAATGATATCCTAAGTGAGCCTCATGCTTTTACTTTGAAGAAAGCCCTGGCTGAACAACTTGAGGAAAGAATTAGCCCTATTTGAAAGATGAAGACACTGCAGAATAAATCCTATCAGTGAGCCCAAGGCCAGTGAGCCAGTGGACAACTGGACAAGAGCCAAGGTCCCTGAGGACCCCACTCCACTCAGTGTGCCCTAACAATAATAATAATAATAATAATAATAATAGATAATGTGTGTGTGTGTTGTTGTAGGCACTTTTGTGGTTTCAAATGTATTAATTCTCACATCAACCCTCTGAGGGACAAATATTACTTTCCCCATTTCCAGATAAGACAACTGCTTAATTAAATAATTCATCCAAAATGATTCAGCTAATAAACGACCTCATTAGGACTCACAGGCAAGTCTGTGGGAGCCCAGGGCTCCTGCTGTTCCCCACTACACACACTTGAAGGCATCCTCCCCACTCAGGCTCAGTGAACACGCTCTCGCTTATTTCAGGGGATACCGCAACATCCATAAAACTAAGTTGGATTAACCTATATGCATGAGTGAAAGAGATACCAGTGTATATAATCCAACTCAGGCAGTCAGATGTATCTCTGTACCTCCACAGAGATACAGAGTTGAAAACCTGGCTCTACCATTTAATAGCTATATGGTCTTAAACAGATTACTTAATCTCTCTGTGCCTCAGTTTCTTCATTTGTGACATGACAAGAATAATCTGCTCATAGAATTGTTGCAAGGATTAAATCAGTACTACAGGTTACATGTTTAGAGCAATGCTAGGCACATATTAAATGTCCAAGATCATGCTATCTAAAGCAGAAAATTGGGCCTTGTTTTTGCTAAGAGTCTCTGGCAAAGATGCAATTCTAATGCCAATTCTTAGATGGTGACACTAGATGTCTCAGGAGGAGAGAATTTCATGTATTCATTGGCATTTACCCCATGTGCTTTAAATCTGTCATTTTTCTACTATATGCTTTTAAAGAAACAGAGCTCCCCCTCAATTCTTCTTCCACTACTTCTCCCAAATTTTGATATTTACCACTCTTGTGATCATTCCTTTTTTTTTTTCTTTTTGAGACGGAGTTTCGCTCTTGTTGCCCAGGCTGGAGTGCAATGGCTCGATCTTGGCTCATTGCAACCTCCACCTCCCGGGTTCAAGTGATTCTCCTGCCTCAGCCTCCTGAGTAGCTGGGATTACAGGCATGTGCCACCATGCCCGGCTAATTTTGTATTATCAGTAGAGACAGGGTTTCTGCCATGTTGGCCAGGATGGTCTTGAACTCCCAACCTCAGGTGATCCACCTGCCTCGGCCTCCCAAAGTGCTAGGATTATAGGCGTGAGCCACCACGCCCGGCCGATCATTTATTTCTAAATAGTTTGTCATTTCTACTTTGATTTATCTTTAGCCCAAGAGTTACTTAGAAAGGCGTTCTTACATTTCCAATATGGATTAGCCTGGGGAGGACAATTATTGTATTAATTTCTAATTATATCACTGTTAGGAAACGGCCTATATGACTTTTATTCTGTGAGATTTGGCATTTTCTTTGTGTCTTAATACATGGTATTTCTTAATCTTCTATGCATATTTCAAAAGAACTTGCATTCTGCTTGTCGGATACAAAAATCATTGAAGTCCAATCCTCACATGCCATCCTACCTGCTTTTGCTTCTCCAGACCTGAGGTGGGTCTAGACAAGAAAGATAAAAAGTCCCAAGAAAGGAAGAAGAGGGGGAAAAGGCCCTCTAGGTAGATGTTATGTACACTAACAAGGAATCTGTGGCTAGGAAGGTTAATTCATCCAGAATCACACAGTTAATAAGGAACACAGCCAAGATTAGAAACCTGGGTGGTGTAATCCAATGTTCACTCCTTCATTAACTCAGAGAGGCATCTCAAGGTCTCATCACCCATCAGCACAGCCACAATGTTCCATGCAAAGTAACAGATTCATTTGTTCATTCATTCATCCGGCAGTATTTATTGCACATCTAACATCTGCCAAGCAACAGGCCATGCGATACAATACCACATGACACGTGAGGACAGTGCTTTAGCCCAAGGAATTACACACCCAAGAGAAGACGCAGTGCCCAATCTTGCCTGAATTCAAGGTTGAGCCTGGGGAAGATGGAAGCTTATTAGAGAATGTTGGCAGAAGTGACTCCTTGGAGAAATTTTGTGGAATGTGTGGATTTACCCAAATGAAACCTACAAGAAGGCCACTCAGGGTGAGGAGATCAGACCTTCTTCCTGCTTTCTCTCTCATCCCAGGAGCCATTCAAGGAGATTCAAAGAAGGCCTTCTTCTTCCTCCTGGAGATCTCAGGTGTCCTTTAGATCCTTCCTCCTCCACCCCACACTTCTTCCCTCTCTGACTTCCACTCCCTTCCCCTGTCTCCTGTCCTGGCCTCTGGACACCACCATGGCATTCAGTTCTCAAGGACACAGAGAGGAAGAAGAAAGGAACTAATACTGTCTTACTCCATCCTCAGCCTTCTCCCCAACCTCTCCTTTCAGCCTCTGTCCCACAAGCTTCCTCTCCCTCATGGTCATTCTAGAATACTTAAATAACAGTGACAATGCGCAACCTTCATTAAACACTCAACATGTGCTGAGTGAGGATCCTTCTAAGATGTGTGCTTTCTATTGACCATGACAGTTAATCCCTAGGCCAGTCTTCTGGGGATATTCCCCATCTTACAGCTGAGAAAACTAATGCATAAAGACACCAAGCAACCTGCCCAAGATCCTGTGGACAGTGGGCACCTGAGCTAGGAGGGGCGCCTGGGCAGCTGGCTGCCGGGACTTTGTCCTCAGCCATCTGGAGTATTGCCTCTTCACGGCTGCTCCACCACCACCCTAGCTGTAGCATGTAGCACCGGCCACAGGAAATGTGCTTCCAGAGCACTAGAAAACAGATGCCGGAGCCCTGCCGCCAAGGTCACAAAAAACAAGAGACTAAGCAATTGTCAGACAGGCCAGAGGAAGCTAAGGAGATGTGACAACCGAATGCAATGTGGTGTCCTGGATCGCATCCTAGAACAGAAAGAGGACATTAGTGGAACAACTAGTGAAATCCAAATAAAGTATGGAGTTGGGTGAATAGTAATGTACCAATATAAGTCTCTTAGTTTTGCTAAGTGTACACTGTAGTATAAAATGAGACCAAGTGAGGGAACCAGGAGAGGACTAGACAGGAACTCTCTGTACTATCTTTGCAACTTTTCCATAAATCTAAAAGTAGGCTAAAACTTCAAAATTTATTTAAAAAAAAAAACCCTGATGCCATACTGAGCTGTCCTAACCCAGACAGCTGAACATAACCAGACAGTATTTGCTCCACTAATCTCTTTAGGTGGGGGGTTGAACTTCACTCAGTTTCCAGATGGAGACTGGGGAAAGTTGCCATGGAAATGGTCCAATGCCAAAAAGCAGGCTACCCTGAGAGAGGAGATGGGGTGGGGGCAGTTGCAGAGGGGCCTAACATAAAGGTGGCTGGAGGTAAGGCCCCTCAGGGACTACAGAATCTGCGGGCAAATAAATTTACAGAATATCCCCATTCATTGACAGGACAGTTTGTTTACAGCTTTACAGGCTTTGGGCTGGGAAGGTACAAGAGAGAATGAGACACATGTGGTCTGTGCTCTCCCAGAGCACAAGAACTAACAGAGCCAGTGGCATCTGAAATTGCAATACCATGTGGCTATTTGTATATACCACCAAAAGTAAAGTTTGTGGGGTCCGAGGAAAGGCATGCTCAGTGCTGTCAGCCTGGGAAGCTGGATGACACTGGAACTGAGACTTTGGAGATATGTAGGATTTTGCCAGGAGAAAAATGGAGTACCTAAGTTTTCACCATGGTAGCCACATCTTCGCCTTCATTGTCTTTCTAAATAGGGGCAACCTTCCATGTCATCTTGGGCTAGGTGTTTAGGTGTAGTTAGGAGCCTTGGAACTCCGTCCTTGGGGATGGACCTGTAAGGTCTGGCTTCATTAGCAAACATATGGGTTCCCTCAGTAAATGTTCCACTTCAGGTAGGTAAAGATTCACCAGCCCACAGGGAATGGAGCAAGAAAAATAAGTCATAATAATGAGTAAAGGATGTGTAAGGGTCAAGCTGTTATTAATCAACTAAGAGACAAATGTTTAATACAGGCTTACCATGCAGAGTGCTAGGCCCTGGGGCTCCAGAGGACTATCATAACTGCTGTTGCATCAGAGGCATATAGTGCAGTTAGGGAGATGATCGAATACAGTGTAAGGTGATACGAAGAAGCAAGACACACACGTTCAATTCTTGAGCCCACCACTTCCCAGATGGGGATCTCAGTCAAACCTGAGCCTCAATTCCTTCACTTGTAAAATGAGAATAATATCTCAATTCCCTTGCTTGTAAATGAGAATAATATAAAAACCCACTTTGCTTTGCAGGGTTGAGAGAATTAGAGAAAAGGTATGTAAGGTATGTAGCACAAGTCTGTCCAATAGTAGCTGCTCAATAAATGATTGTTGTTATTGTAATTGATATGGTGACAAGAAGTACTAGAAACACTGACCTTAAAGACAAAAGGACCTAGAAGATAAAGGGGATAAAGGGTCTAACTTATAAAAAGCAATGGACAGTGGTTTCAAACCCACTCCATGGTAATTAAAAACAAACAAACAAACAAACAAACAAAAAAACCCACAACCTACTGCAAAGCAACATGCACCCCGTGAGAGCTGCAAGAATGGAGGAGAGTATTCTAGGTTGCAGTTACAGAACACTACTACCTATAAAAAATGAGTTTTGGAAGATGGGTAGAAATTTTGACAAAAGGCAGGGAGGAAGCTTTGGAAGAGAGAGAGGACAACATGAACAAGTGTCCCTCCCTTAGCTCCTGCCAATTCCCCCAACTTCCCCCACACTCACAGGAATAAAAATAAAATTAATCCCCTTCTCTCATCCAAGCATTTTCTGGCCTCCGGCTGATGGGGCTGTAATCCCTACTCAATCCCCATCACTCTCAGCTCTGGTTCCCGTCTGCTCACAGAAAAACAGCTCTTCCAGAGAATGAATCCTCCCAGGTACAGAAAAGAGGGGAGGCAGGAATCCTGACTTGAATGAAATTTTACGACTAGAGAAAGACAGAATCTCAGTGAAGCGCAGATTGGTATGTTAAGGTTCAGTTATGATCCAAAGCACCTGGCACGTAAAAGCGGCTCGATAAATATTTATTAACAAATTAAGCTTTAAAGGAGAAGTACACAGCTCCATGTTGCTGATGGGGTTATAATGTTATCCTAAGGAACTATGATTCCACAAAGATCCTGGAGCTTCCAGTGGGGAAGGAGGCCAGCAACAGCCATTTAGGAAGCAGCAAGACACAGAGAGAGTAAAAAGTTAGTCTGGCCTTTAGAGCCCCAGGTGGTTGATTTCATTAGTGTGTCCCTATTAGTGCTGGTCTTTGAAGGGCCATTACATCCACGTCATTTCTAGTCCTCTACAGATCTGTCTCCAAGGGAGTCCAAAGCCTTCAACCTCTATTCCATACATCACTGGCTTCTCCATTACCACCATATCCCTTTGATTACCGTTGGCCCTCTTGTCATGTACTACATGTCTTTGTCTTCCCTGTGTGATCATTTACCCTTTGATACTAGGACTTTGTCAATCCTGCCTAAACTTGATGCCCAGCAGGATGCTAGGCACACAGAGGTCACAAAGCTCTGATCATGGTGGTCAGCAGGTACCATGCACATGCGACCCTGCTGATGCTCCCTTGAGTTGTTTATGTGCTTGATGGTTTATACACCAATGGGAGAGTGATTAAGACAATCTAGGATCCTTGCCTTTCTTGTTAAGCCTCAATTCACTCACTTGTAGAATGAGAATAATAGAAAAACCCACTCTGCTTTGCAGGGTTGAGAGGATTAGATACAAGGTCTCTTTACGTATCTGGTACATAAAGTAACATGTATCTCCAACCACCTTTACATATCTGAAAAGGTCAGATTGGGCTGGAAGAAGCAGCTGAGCTCAAGCATTACTTCTTCTTGGGAACCCACCCAAAGCCTCATGCCCATCTCCCATCTTCCAAAGACTGGCCAACAGGGGCTTCCTGTGGTTGCTTCTATCACAAGGATGATATCCTCATGTCTGTTTCTTCTGTTTCTTCCTACCTGACCATGAACTTTCTAAGGGCCAGGAACATGCGTTTATCACCACTACACTCCAGCATCTAGTACAAGGACTGGCACACAGTAGGTACTCAGTACTCAGCAAATGTTTGCTGAATGCAAACAGGACCATGCAAAAGCATGGAACTGTCTGGACTCAGCAGATTCAAAGTTCAGCTGCTGAGAAGTCAGAGAAAACCATGTCCTGGGATAGGCTGGGTAGAGGCACTGCACATTCTTGGCAAGCCTGTCCTGTGTCACTGAAAAAGCAGGCTGTCGAGGGAGCCCACCAGGAAGAGCAGTGCAAGAGAAGAGATGAGATGAGACCAGGTGAGTCAGATCTTGTGACCATGGCCTCAGGAAGGGATGCCCTTCTGTGTGGACGCTGTTGCCAGCAGGCCAAGACAGAGGAACTAACAATAACAGTGGTGGGTGATTGTCACGGATTATCTCATTTTATCCTCACAATGATCCTATGGGAAAAGGGTGATGAGCCACTTTACAGGGGCAACTCTTGAGGCCTCAGTCCCTGTAGACTTCAAAGCCTCAGGACAGGCTCACAATTAAGCATTTTATAAAATCACACATTCTTAAGGTTGGTGAAGGCCTTATATCTCCTAGTTCACCTCCCCTCCAAGAGATGCTCAAATTCCTACAACATTCAACATCCCAACAAGCTTCTTGCTTCCTTCCCATGCTGGAGGGTGCACCATCTACTCCATCCTTCGGCAGCTCTGTCTACTAAAAACGGTTTCTTACAGATTCCTCATTTCTACCCATCAACCCCACATGTTCTCCTTGTATCTACCCAGAACAAAGTCAATCACAGGCACGGAAAGCCCTCCAGCTATCGGGAGGCAGTTACCACCTCCCCTCCCCAGGATTTAGAAAGAACACCACAGAAAGAGATTGCACAGGCTGCTCAATGTGCAATTTGTTTCATGCAGGTTAACAAACGCTTCTCATTGATAACGGAAATCAGAGGGAGAAGACGCATATCTTGTTTCAGTGAGGGTGATCCCTGGGAGTCTGGCTGGGGAGAGGGGATAAGAGGAGGTGAACTGACACCAAAATCCACATAAACCTTAACAGTCTTCAAAAAAAAACCTATAATAACGCCAGAGGGGGCTTCCGAGACCAACTCAATTCTTTGTTGTATAAAGGAGGAATTGAGAAGCAGAGAAGTTAAGTGACGCAAAGAAGCACAGTGATCAGAGTCTGGGAACCTGCCACCTGTGTCCCTTTGTCCCACGCTGCCATGCATCTGCTCCAAGACGCTACAGAAGCCACCCTGTGATTTCGGAACAATCCTCCCATAATACCACCACCATCTCCAGTCTCACTTTCACCACATCCCCAAGAGGGAAGGGGAGGAAACCTATCATTAATTCCATTGTACAGAGGGTAACCATGAGGCACCGAGGAGAGGCAAAGAGACTTGCTCAGGGTCCCCAGGCAAATTAAATTTATTCTTGGAACTCAAAGCTCAGTTAAGACTCTTTGCTCATTGTTGACAATGAGCTACTGAAAGGGGCCATGGAGTATCTTCCTCTGGAAGTGGATTTCCTAATAAATGGAAGAGCCTGCTGTTCAGTTTTGTACTTTTTTATTGTTGCTGGGTGTGCTGACACAGAGAGATCTTCAAAATCGTGCTCTTCTTTTCCTTCTGCCTCCCCAACCAGCGTGCTTCAAGGGAAGGAGCACTGTGGAGAGTGTCAAGAGCCTAGGTTCCTCTCCTGGTGGTGCCCTGGCCAGCTCTGTGTCCTGGAGCATCCCTCCTACCCCGTGAGCAGCAGTTTCCCCATCTATAAAAACAGGGGCAATAAATTCTGCCCCATCAGTAACCTGGACGCTGTGAGGCTGAGATGACTAAGCACAAGCCTGAGGCAGAGAGGCCACTCCCACAATAGGCAACTGTCCCTTTACTTCTCTCACTTCCCCAGCTACCTGCCTCCTCCGCAGCCCTGCTACACAGAACAGGTGAAACAGGCATGAAGGTCTCATCCAAGCAAGGGAGAAAAAGGATAAACTCTTGTAACATCATCCCAGCAGTCCCTGACATCTGCATTTTCCCAAGAGCACTCACAGTTATTAGCATATTTCACCATTTATTAAGTCCCCCGTGCCATGCACCCTAAAAGTGTTCTTAAGCATATTCTGTTGCATTTCGACCTTACAACTACCCATTTTACAAATGACAAAACTTAGGCTGGGAGTTTAAGGGATCACCAGTAAGCAGTGGAGCCAGGAGACAACCCCAGTTCTAATCCAGTCCAGTGCTTCCCAAATTGTAATGTGCCCATGAATCACCTGGGGAAATGGATGAATAATTAGATTCTGATTCTGCGGGGCTAGACTCAGGCGTAAGCTGCTACACTTGTAACAAGCTCCAAAGTAGATGGACTAAACTCTTGAGTGTCAAGGGCTAGATTTTAATTCTATTAAGGTAGAACCTGTGCCACTGAATCTCCAAGGCTTAGCACTGGACCTCCCCATAGAATACACTCAATAATTATGCACTGAATGAGTCAATCAATATCTGGCTTAAAACCCTATGCGTTAACCCTTTTCTGTATCAAGTTCCATTGTATCAGCTGATCCTCCCAACAAATTCCTAGGGTATGATCATTCCCATTTGATAGATAAGGAAACAGAGACTCACAGTAAGTAACCTAAGGCTTTACAGCTTTTGCGCAGCCAAGGCTGGAGGTAGTCTACCTTCAGATCCTTTGACCTAACCACAGCTGTTCCAAAAGATACGGCGGGGGAGGGGGGGGGACAATGACACCCGCGGATAACAATTACAGACCACCGGTTGGAGAGGAGCTGACCCATCCCAGCATGTGACCGGCTCACAGCTCCAGAGGTCACCAGGGAGCTCTGAGCTGCTCCCTGGGGGAAGGGGCAGCCAGGCCTGTAGCACCTCAGGAGAGAAACAGGAACGGGAGAAGGAGGCTGGTCCTGGGCATAGTGCCAGGCAGCAGTGGGCAGGTGGTGAAGGGACCCCTGACCTCCCGGGCCCAAGCACCCACTTCGGGAACCAACTCTGGACAGACACTGTCCAGCTTGCGAGGTGGGAGAGTTAGAGGCGTTCAGGAAAATCATTGCCTAGCGATGAATCACCGGGCACATGACCCCGCAGGGGAGGGGAGGGGAGGGTGCGGAACCGGCGCGGGAAGCGGTAGGGGCTTGCGGAGGGCAAGCCTCCGGCTCGGGCCCCCCTCCAGCCTCGACTTGGGGAGCAAAGGGAAGCCCCTCTCCCATGCAGCGCCCCTCTCCCATGCAGCACCCCTCCTGGCAGCACCCCGCCTGCGGCGAAACTCACGGCCTTCAGCTGCTCCAGACGGTCCTTCATCCTGAAGCCCAGGCGCCCGGAGGCAGGTAGCGCGTCCCAGGTGAGCGCGTCCCAGGTGAGCTGCCGGAAGCGGCGGCCGGGCCCGCCGGGGCGAAAGAGCTGGAGGCGCAGGCGGCGGCGGGCGGCGGCCGCTAGCTAGGAGGAGCGTCCGAGGCCACGGGAGCCTCCGCCGCGCCGCCCCCTCCGCCCCCTCCGCCCCCACCGGCGCCTCGCGCTCCAAATCCGGCTCCCGGGCCGGCGCCGGCGCAGCGCTGATCCGCCCTGGACCCGCCCCTACCTGGCCGCGCCCCGCGCTCCTTCTTAAAGGGCCCGCGTCCCGCCACCGCCCGGCCGCCCGGGGCGTCTCCAAAGCCCCCTTCCCTAACCCGAGAGCCCTCCAGACACGCGTGGAGTCCGGGGAGAGGCCCCTGCACCGGCGGATCCTGCCGCAGGGCCGAGGAAGAGCAAGAGCGACTGTCTGGCTGCGGTCATTCGCTGTCTGTGCCGGGCTCCTCGCTAGGATCCAGTTCTTAGCCGACTCCTTGCTAGGCGGGGACAAGCTCCCGAAAACAAATAAGACAATGTGATGTGGGCTACATTGGGTGGCAGTCGAGTGTTCTAAAAATATCCCGCCAGGAGGAAGGCATTCCGAGTAGCGGGATCCCGCGCAGCCTCAGGGCTGCTGGCAGTGAAAGTGGGGGGATGGGGGAGGTGTCCAGAGGAAAGACCTGGAGATCTGGAGATACAGGACGGTCAGGGTGGTCAGAGAATTTGGATCTTTTGCTTGTTGGAAATCGGGACCGCTCCGAGAAACGTAAGCAGCTCGATGTTGTTAGTGCCAGTGGAGACACTTGGCACTCACAATTTGCATACGTTTGGGAAAGCATCGTTTCTCAAGAGGACCCCGTTCCCGTGTCTGTAAATCAGAGATGGTACCCACTTCGTAGTTCGCTGTGAAGCCTGTGAGCGAGGAGGGGCTTTAAAATACAGAACTTTGCACTGGAGCGCTCCCCGTCCTCGCAGCCTGCTTGGTGTGCAGGTGGTTCCCAGGCGGCTTCTGCTTCCGAAAAGCAGATCGTCCCTTTATCTCGAGTCTTCTCCCCGCCTTTCCCTCTTCTCCCTACCCAATTTGTCTTCTTGGTAACAAATGACACATTCATCAGAGTGGAGATCCATAAACGGGACTGGCGAGCCGAAGATTTAATTCTGAAGAATAGGATCTGCTCTGTGCTTTCAGGTTAAAAAGCTGTAAATATCTTTGTAATTCTACCAGTACTTTGCCCTCTTCTGCCATCTGAACGCGTGCTCCCTGCTGACCTCATCGGCTCCCATAAAGATACGGTGCGTATGGCAGAGGTCGGGCTTTGAGCCGGCCCCGCGGGTCTCGGCCCTAGTTCTCTCTCGCGTCCGGCACACTTCCTTCTGCCCGCTGTGCTCGCTGGGCAGGTTGTCCCCGCCTTAGTACCGGGAGGGCTTCCGCGCCCCCTGGTGGTCATACTAGGAAAGGCGAGTAGATCAGAAATACTGTCCCACCTCCTTCCCCTAACACTTTTTTGGGGAGTTTGGGGGTTGTTTGTTTGTTTGTTTGTTTTTTAGACAGAGTCTCATTCTGTTGCCCAAGTTGAGTGCAGTGGCGCGATCACCGCTCTCTGCAGCCTCGATCCCCTGGGCCCAACCCATCCTCCCATCTCAGCCTCCCAAGTAGCTGGGATTACAGGCATGCGCCACTACGCCCGGCTAATTTTTGTGGGGTTTTTTGTAGAGATAGGGTTTCGCCATGTTGCCCAGGCTGGTCTGGAACTCCTGTATTCAAGCCATCCGCCCGCCTCGGCCTCTCGAAGGGCTGGGATTACAGGCGTGCGCCACTGCGCCCTGCCCCTTAACAGATTTTTGTTAGTGGGGATACGTAGTTCCCCGCGCTTCAGGGAAATAGTCTTCCGCGAGAGGCCGAGATATGAACAACCCTTCACGTTAGGAATCTGAAAAGGACCATTGGGGTCTAGAGTAAAAAATTCTCTTTCTACAGCAGGAATCAAGGGTGGCCTGTCAGCCTCTGCTCAGAGGGTTCCTGTTACAGGATAATTGTTTTGAAAAGAGTAAAATCATGACTCCTCTACAAATATAAAATGCACACACATCAAAGACTTTAATTCATTAATGAATGAGGAGACCAGTAAAGCTAGCCCTGTCCAGAGGAAAACACAAAGTGTACACACATATATAGGCAATCAGGAATGCTGAAACGAACATGTTAATAAATGCACAACTGGCCGGGTGCAGTGGCTCATGCCTGTAATCCCAGCACTGTGGGAGGCTGAGGCGGGCAGATCACTTGAAGTTAGGAGTTCGAGACCAGCCTGGCCAACATCTTGAAACCTCATCTCTACTAAAAATACAAAAAATTAGCCGGGCGTGATAGTGCACGCCTATAAATCCCAGCTACTCGGGAGGCTGCGGCAGAAGAATCTCTGGAACCTGGGAAGCAGAGGTTGCAGTGAACTGAGATCACACCACTGCACTCCAGCCTGGACCACAGAGCAAAACTCTGTCTTAAAAATTATATTTTTAATAAAAATAAATAATAAATGCAGAACTGGCCTCGGGGTGCTGGGAGAGCAATTGCACTTCTACCAGGCATCTCTATGGACAAGAATCATTGGCATTCCTATGAATTTTCTACAACTTACCAAGTTGGAAAATAGCTGCAAGATTTTATAAGGCAAAAATCACTAAAAAATCAGGTAATCCAGAAAGGTGCTTTAGATAAGGCCTAGCATGCCACAGGACACCCAATAATTTTTGGAGTTTTTGCCATTTTAACTTTTTTAGTTTTTCCAGACTTTTTTAGTTTTTCCCAAGGTGGCACCTTCCATAGTTGTACAGTTTCAACTGTGTTAAAAGTTCTTTGTCGGGGACTGTTGTGGGGTGGGGGGAGTGGGGAGGGATAGCATTAGGAGATATACCTAATGCTAAGTGATGAGTTAATGGGTGCAGCACACCAACATGGCACATGTATACATATGTAACAAACCTGCACGTTATGTACATGTACCCTAAAACTTAAAGTATAATAATAATAAAAGTTCTTTGTCAGCTTGGGCAACAGAGTGACACCCCATTTCTACAAAACATACATAAATTGAGCCGGGTGCAGTGACTCACACCTATAGTCCTAGCACTTTGGGAGGCTGAGGCAGGTGGATCATGAGGTCAGGAGATTGAGACCATCCTGGCCAACATGGTGAAATCCCATCTCTACTAAAAATACAAAAATTAGCTGGGCGTGGTGGTGTGTGCTTGTAATCCCAGCTACTTGGGAGGCTGAGGCAGGAGAATTGCTTGAACCCAGGGGGCAGAGGCTGCAGTGAGAATTGCTTGAACCCGGGAGGCAGAGGTTGCAATGAGGCGAGATCGCGCCACTGCACTCCAGCCTGGTGACAGAGCGAGACTCCGTCTCAAAAAAAAAAAAATTAGCCAGGTATAGTGGTGCGCACATGTAGTCCCCAGCTACTCAGTAGGCTGCGGTGCAGGATTGCTTGAGCCCAGAATTTTGAGGCTTCAGTGAGCTATGATCACGGCACTGCACTCCAGGCTGGGTGACAGAGGGAGACATGTCTCAAAAAAAAAAAAATTAAAAGTATATATATTCCCTTAAAAAGAGTAACAGGATATTCATAATGAAGCACAGGTAAAGGGCAGTTAGATAACTGTGGCTTTAAACTCCTTGTAATTAAAGAAATAAGCCATCTAATGTATTTCCTCGTTTGAATGTTTGAATAGCCATACTGAATTTTACTGCAATTTTATAACTTTGTTTTGTTCTGATATCTCACAATCACTCAGGGAGGGAGTTAGGGTAGATATTATTATCCCCATTTTATTATAAATTAAATTAAGTACAGAGAAATAAGATGATTTTCCCAAGCTCACATAGCATGCTGATAGACATGCTGCAAAAGGCAGTGGTTGCCTGCCCAGGCTGTGGAGCCAAACTACCCAGGTCAAATCTCAGTTCTACCACTAATGGTTGTGTGACCTTTGGCAATTGATTTAATGCCCCTGTGCCTCAATGTCCTTATCCGTAAGCAAAGATAATAATAATACCCATCTCGGCCGGGCGTGGTGGCTCACACCTGTAATCCCAGCACTTTGGGAGGCTGAGGCAGGTGGATCACTTGAGGCCAGAAGCTCAAGACCAGCCTGGCCAACATGGTGAAACCCTGTCTCTACGAAAAATACAAAAATTAGCCAAGCGTGGTGGCTCATGCCTGTAATCCCAGCAACTCAGGCGGCTGAGGCATGAGAATTGCTTGAATCTGGAAGGAGGAGGTTGCAGTGAGCCAAGATTGCACCACTGCACTATAGCCTGGGTGACAGAGCAATACTCTGTCTCAAAAAACTGATAATGATAAATAATAATAATAGTACCCATTTCATGGGTTTTTGTGAAGATAAGTGAGTTAATATATATGAGAATTGTTAATTCCGTAATTCAATAACTTGAAAAAAAGTCTGCTAACCCTTTATAACTGCACTGCTTTTTCAGAGAGCATGGGAAACTGAGAAATGCCTGGAATATTTCATTCACAGATAAAATAATAACCATCTTGGTATTCAGAGTCAGCATTTTCCAACATAAGTTCAGCATTCTCCAACATAATGCTGCATTTATCAACATAAGTTCAACAACACAACCCATTTCAAGATGTCCTCCAAAGAAAAAAGAGTTTGGAAAACATGGCAAAATAAATCCCTCAGCTTAGGGAATCATGACCACACATTTGCAGGAGAAAGAGGAGGGGAATGAATAGTCGTGGGGAGAATATTTCAGAGGCAGACTGATACAGAGCCAGTGATTCATATGGAGACCAATAAGCTCTGGTATAAAGGTAAGAAAAGAGATGGGGTGTGGTGGCTTACACCTGTAATCCCAGCACTTTGGGAGGTCAAGGTGGGCAGATCAACTGAGGTCAGGAGTTCGAGACCAGCCTGGCCAACATAGTGAAACCCCGTCTTTACTAAAAATACAAAAATTAGCCAGGTGTGGTGGTGTGGCACCTGTAGTCGCAGCTACTTGGGAGGCTGAGGTGGGAGAATGCTTGAACCCGGGGGGTGGAGGCTGCAGTGAGCCAAGATTGCACCACTGCACTCCAGCCTGGGCAACACAGCAAGACTCTTATCTAAAAAAAAAAAAAAAAAAAAAAAAAAAAAAAAAAGAATAGAGAAGCTACCGAAACCCCCAAGACTCCGATATTTTCCCCATCACCTTTCCCTGGAATAGAAATTAGGATGAAAGATTATTAATTCAAAAAAAAAGCACAAACTCAGTAGTCCCAGTTTCATTTGAATCCTATTCCTGGCTTAGCCCCACGTGTGCACTGTTTGGGCCTGCTGAGAACCTGAGAACAACATCTGGAGATAAATCCAAGGTAGGGCAGATTTTACATGATGGTGAAGATGGCAATAACCACATTTACTGCCATTTACTTTTTTTTTTTTTTAGGTGGAGTCTCACTCTTGTTGTCCAGGCTGGAGTGCAGTGGTGCAATCTTGGCTCACTGCAACCTCTGACTCCTGGTGATTCGCCTGCCTCATCCTCCCAAGTAGCTGGGATTACAGGCGCCCGCCACCATGCCAGGCTAATTTTTGTATTTTTACTAGAGACAGGGTTTCACCAGGTTGGCCAGGCTGGTTTCGAACTCCTGACCTCAGGTGATCCACCCACCTCAGCCTCCTAAAGTGCTGGGATTACAGGCGTGAGCCACCGCGCCCCGCCCATATCTCCCTTTAAAAGTCACAAAGTATTTTCACTTAATATATCTATTGATCCTCAGAAGTACCCCCAGAATTTAGATCCTGCAGGTATTTTAATCTCTATTTTGGAGGTGAAGAACCTGAGGCTGGGAAATGGAAAATGACTTTTCAAAAATAATATAACTAAGAACTAACAGTATAAAACACAATCAACTGTTGTCCCCCTTCTCCTTATCTTTCTGGCAGTAAGCCATGTGTCTCTGCCCAGCAGTATTGAAGAGTGGCATGTGTTTAGAGCAGCGGGACCCTCGTCATTGCTCTCTTCAAAGCATCCTTAAGTTCTGTGTTCCTCATGCTGTAGATCAAAGGGTTCAGCACAGGGGTAATGAAGGTGTAAACCACAGACACTGCCTGGCCCCTCTCAGGATAGTAGCTAGAGCTGGGACACAAGAAGGCGAGGCGTGTACATCAATCCTGGAGGAGAACCACAGTCAGGTGGGAGGAAAGGTGGAGAAGGCCTTGTGCCTCCCCTCTGCAGAGCAAATCTTCAAGATGGCGGCCATGATGGAGACATAGGAGAGAGTGATGAGCAGGAAGGGGACAGTGAGAAAGGTGATGCTGACCACAGACATAGTGGCCTCATGGACCCAGGTATCTGCACAGGCCAGTCGCATGACAGGGAGGACATCACAGTAGAACGTGCTGATTTCTTTGCTGCTGCATAAAGGGAGTTGGAAGATAAGCACGGTCAGCTGCATGGCTAAGAAGAACCCCAACAGCAGAGACCCCAGGGTCAGCTGGACACACAACCTCCAGCTCATGATGAGGCCGTAACAGGGAGGACAACAGATGGCCACAAACCAGTCAAAGGCCATGACGGCCAGCAGGATGCTGTCAGCCCTTCCCAGGAAGATGAAGAAGAACATCTGGCCTCCACAGCCGGGCAGGGAAATGAGGTTTCTCCCCATGGGTAGGACATTGGCCAGAGTCAGAGGGGCAATGGTGAAAAAGTAGATCTCCAGAGCTGCAAAGTTTGTCAGGAAGAAGTACATGGAGGCTGGGCACGGTAGCTCATGCCTGTAATCCCAGCATTTTGGGAGGCAGAGGCGGGTGAATCACCTGAGATCAGGAGTTCAAGACCAGCCTGGTCAACATGGTGAAACCCCATCTCTACTAAAAATACAAAAATTAGATGGGTTTGGTGGCATGCCCCTGTAATCCCAGCTTCTAGGGAGGCTGAGGCGGGAGAATTGCTTGAACCCAGGAGGTGGAGTTGCAGTGAGCCCAGATCGAGCCATTGCACTCCAGTCTGGGTGACAAAGTGAGACCCTGCCTTTAAAAAACAAACAAACAAACAAAACTGCATTGTTTTAAAGGCTGAATAATATTCCATTGTATGTATATGCTACCTTTTGTTTACCCATTCTTCTGCTCATGGACACTGAACTATTTACACTTTTTGGCTATTTTGAATAATGCTGCTAGGAACATTGGTGCACAAATACCTCTTTGAGTCAGCACTGAAATTTAAAACACACTATACCATTCCCAGACCACAAAGCCCTCTACTTCTATTTCTTGCCTGGTTGTCAAGAGTACAGCCTCTAGTCTAGGTTCTAATTCCTGAGCTGACTGACCAAGAGTATGACCTTGGATAACTTGTTGAAGCTTTCTGCTGCAACTTCTTTATCTATAAATATAACGGTAGGACGCAGCTCAAAAAACTTGTTGTGAGAATAAGTGTATCTGGCTCCCGGTCAGCTCTTCATAAATGTTAGCAATAATCATTAATACTATGAAGTGAGCTTGCTGGGAAATGTCTCAGGATGTGCTAGGGAGGCTGAATGTTGCCTCCTTGGTTCCCTTTTCCCACCTCTTGGGAAACGGGATATAGGGAGAAACTTCACAGCTAGACCACCTGGGTCCCATATTTTGGGGTTTTTACCAAAGTGTTTTTGTCTGTGGATAGTTGCTACTTGACCTTTCTGTGGGGGGAGTGAGGCCTGGGACCCCCTAGTTCACCATTTATTGATGCCACTCATAATGTCTGTTTTGAAGACTTACTTGTTGTTAGTATCATTAGCATATAATGTCACTTCATTAGCTCCAGGTGGTTAAACTACTGTGAATGTTTCAATTCATTTGTAACTCCACACCAGGAAGTCCCTCACAGGGTTAGGAAATCCCAAAGCCCGTAGGGTTCACTGGTCCATTCCCCAGGGTTTAGACCACATAACAGCCCAATCAGCCCAGTCTTCCCTTTACCCTTCCTTGTCTCCTGCCCAGAGAGGCTGATGATCACATCCTTACCAGAAACTGAGTAGAGCCCGAAGTAGAATCTTCTCCTTTACTATCTTGGGAACCATGGAGTCAAATCTCGATAAACCGCCTTTCACCGAGGGAAGCACACATTTAGATTCTGTTAGTCCTTTCCTGCTGCTGCTTCAAAAGAGAAGGCGGTGGGGCTTTCATTGTAGGTTCTTTCTCAACTCTCTCTCCTTCTCATATCATTTCTGGAGAATTCCCTGCCTAATTTGGTTCAGTAAAGCCCCAAGAGGATAACTTAGCTTTCAACTTGACCATCCCCAGTAGGTTAATGTTTGAACACAAACAGAAATTGCTTAAAGACAAGATAGTCTAAACTGGTTTAATTGTTACTGGACATATATATATATATATTTGAGACAGAGTATCGCTCTGTTGCCCAGGCTGGAGTGCAGTGGTGCCATCTCAGCTCACTGCAACCTCCACCTCCCGGGTTCAAGCAATTCTCCTGTCTCAGCCTCCCAAGTAGCTGGGACTACAGGCACATACCACCACGCCCAGCTAACTTTTGTATTTTTAATAGAGACGGGGTTTCACCATATTGGTCAGGCTGGTCTCGAACTCCTGACCTCAGGTGATCCACCCACCTCGGCCTCCCAAAGTGCTGGGATTAAAGGCGTGAGCCACTGTGCCCAGGCTAGACTTAGCTAGCTCTATTTTAATCATTGCTTAAGTTTTTATTCTCCACATTTAAGATAAGTTTGGCAAGATAGCCAGCTTTAATTCATCAAGGCAGAGGCTAATTTTGTGCACCTAGACAAATTCTCAGAATCTTCAAATTTCAGCCAAGTGTCTCCTGTCAAATGAAGCTTAATTCTGATATATACTTTCCCCCACCCTCCTCCAAGGAAAAATTATTCCATGTTTCATGCTCTGTACTGGCTTTGTGCCCACCCCAATTACAGCAGTTATCACTCTGCGATATCATAGGACTTGTTGCTCCACCTCTACCAGGATAGGTCCTCAAAGAGAGTAACTTATTCAGCTAGATATTGCATTGCATTTTCTCATGTGGTGCTAAGCATATAGCACATGTTTAGCATTCATTGATTGCAGAACATTATGTCATTGGACATTCCTTCATTCATTCATCTAATGTTGTTCAAGACCATACACACTTTTTATAAATGAAGTGTTTTATGCAAACTGCTGATATTGATACCTGGTCAAGATTGTATAAAATATAGAAAATAGGTCAGGGGTGGTGGCTCACAAATGCAATGTCAGCAATCTGGGAGGCTGCGGCAGAAAGATCACTTGAGCCCAGGAGTTTGAGACCAGCCTGGGCAACATAGCAAGACCTTATCTCTACAAAAAAAAAAAAAAGAAAAATTTCTTTTTAATTAGCCCGATGTGGTGGTGCACACCTGTAGTCCCAGCAACATGGAAGACTGAGACAAGAGGATCCTCTGAGCCCAGGAGTTTGAGGCTGCAGTGAGCTGTGATGACACCACTGCACTCCAGCATGGGTGACAGAGTGAGACCCTATCTCTTAAAAAAAAAAAAAAAAGGAAAAAATAAAATTTCCAAACTTGCATTATTCATGAACAACCTTCATGACTTATATTTTATCTCAGTTATTGATATTATTTACTTAACATTTTTCTTAAATTCAACTCACCCACTTTTTGTTACATAACAATGTGTATTGTACTATTTATATATATTTATCCCTCACTTATAAATAAACACAAAAGATGTTTAAATCCTTATTCATGTAGAACCTAAAACTTTCACTTCCAATACCAATAGCTCTGAAAACTCTGGAACCATTGTTGAAAAGAAGGACTTACAGGGTGTGTGTGTGTCTGTGTGTGTGTGTGTGTGTGTGTGAGAGAGAGAGAGAGAGAAAAAATTTGGCAGGAATTTTTCAAAGCAGTCTTGAAAAAAAATACAAGACCTTTCCTTAAGAAACAGTCACCACCCATTTAAGAGTGTATGTGAATCCTGGGCTGGGATATATTTTAAGGACATACAAGTGGTCAAGTGTCCACTCAGACAAAACCATTTTATTGCATTAGAGCAGTAATTGCAAGCTGCTGGCCTACAGGCTACAGACCATGAATAAGCTTTCGGATGGGTTGTGTTTCAAGGTTTTGTTTACTGCCCAGTGCTTCAGGATGCACGTGGTGGAGCAGCTGCCATGTTTGAGTTGCAATTCAATTTATTTATTTATTTATTATTTTTTATTTTATTTTATTTGAGACGGAGTCTCACTCTGTTGCCCAGGCTGGAGTGCAGTGGTGTGATCTCGGCTCACTGCAACCTCTGCTGCCCCCAAGGTTCAAGCAATTCCCCTGCCTCAGCCTCCCAAGTAGCTGGGATTACAGGTGCCTGCTGCCACCACGCCAGGCTAATTTTTGTATTTTTAGTAGAGACGGGGTTTCACCGTGTTGGCCAGCTGGTCTTGAATCCCTGACCTCAGGTGATCCACCACCTCTGCCTCCCAAAGTGCTAGGATTACAGGCGTGAGCCACCAAGCCCAGCCACAGTTCAATTTATTTGGAGTCTACACTCTTTCTGCTAAAGCCAGAAAAACAGTCTCTGCATAACACAGAAAGCAATATTTAAAACAAATTTTTATATAATGGTTATACATATTTGGGGGGTACATGTGATATTTTGATAGCTGTATACATGTGTAATGATCAAACAGGGGTAATTGGAATATCCATCACCTCAAATATTTATCTTTGTGTTGGGAACGTTACAATTCTTCTCTTCTAGCTACTTTGAAATATACAATCAATTATTGTTACTGTAATTTCCCCACTCTACTATTGAACACTAGAACTTATTCCACCTATCTAACTGTATTTTTGCACGTCTTCACGAACTTCTCTTCATCCTCTCTCCCTGCTTCCATTCTCAGTCTCTGGTAACCACCATTCTATTGTCTACCTCCATGAGATCCACTTTTTTTAGCTCCTACATATGAGTGAGAAAATGTGATATTTGTTTTTCTGTGCGAAGGCACTACTTGACAGTGCTTTATTAATTCCAACCACACAAAATATTTTTAACCTTCTCTTTCTTCTTTAAGCTCTACATTTCATTATCCCAGTCTGCCCTTCTCTTTCCTTTTCTTTTGCCTTTCTTTTTCTCCAGTATCTATGCCTCTAAGTATGGTTCTCTATTTGCTGATTTTTTTTTTTTTTTTGAGATGGAGTCTCACTCTGTTACCCAGGCTGGAGTTCAGTGGCGCAATCTTGGCTCACGGCAACCTCCGCCTCCCGGGTTCAAGGGATTCTCCCGCCTCAGCCTCCTGAGTAGCTGGGATTACAGGCAACTGCCATATCACCTGGCTAATTTTTGTATTTTTAGTAGACACGGAGTTTCACTATGTTGGCAGGCTGGTCTCGAACTCCTGATGTCAGGTGATCTGCCTGCCTCAGCCTCCCAAAGTGCTGGGATTACAGGCCTGAGCCACCACACCCAGCCTATTTGCTGAATTTAATGTGCCTTTAATGGTTCTCTATTTGCTGAATTCAATGTACAAATGAAAACTCATTTTTTAAAAAAGCTTCAGGGAGAAAAATCTATTGACTCCTTTGCAAGTGGCACCAGCCCTTAGCCATTTTCTGGCCCGTCTTCTAGAATCAGACTCCAGGGAGTTTGGAAGAGAAAGTGATGGGATCCCAGGTGACTATGAGGCTATTACTATGATCAGTGGATCATTTTCTCCCACATTCCCTATTGATTTACTGAGAGCCTCTAGCTGACCCCATCATTTCAACCTGAGTCTCCCAAATGCAACCACTAACCCCAGTGGACACAGTTGGCAAGTATGGGCTGTGTCTCTATGGCTTGAAGGGGGGCCCAGCCAAGCTTGCTATTGGTAAATGAGGCCTCAACAAACACCTACATCTCCCCTCTCTAAGAATAGTAAGCATTTACACTCCAGTAAATGTTCTATGCCCCCAAAGATCTTTTTATTTATTTTTATTTCTATTTATTTATCTATTTATCTACTTATTTTAGAGATAAGGTCTCACTATATTGCCCAGGCTGATCTCGAACTCCTGGGCTCAAGCAATCTTCCTGCCTCAGACTCCTGGATTACTTCAAATTACAGGTATGAGCCACTGCTAAAAGCTAAGAGTGAGGAGTGAATTTCACTTCAAAAACTTATTAAATCATTGTATTTTTAGTGTTTTTTTCTTGAAATTTTTTGGTTTCTAGGTGAAACTTACCTGGGTAACAATCAAACCTTAAAATATATCTAAAGGAATTGTGTTCAGTAATGCAAAGATGGACATGAGCCTAACAATTTGCATTTTCAGTTTGCTCATGGGCCAGGTGCCCAACACTTTGGGAAGAGAGGTAGGAGGACTGCTTGCATCCAGGAGTTAGAGACCAGCCTGGGTCACATAGTAAGACCCCATCTCTACAAAAAAAAAAAAAAAAAAAATTAGTCAAGTCTGGTGACATGCACCTGTAGTCCCAGCTACTCAGGGGGCTGAAATGGAAGGATCGCTTGAGCCCAGGAGTTAAAGACTGCAGTAAGCCATGATCATGCCACTGCACTGCAGCCTGAGTGACAGGGCAAGATCCTGTCTCAAAAAAAAAAAAAGACAATTTGCTTATGAGTTGACGTCTACAGCCTGGATTCTGTTACAGTAGACTTACTTCATTCAGCGCTAAAGGACCATTCCACCTAGTACCATTTCCTTAAGTCTTTGCTGTTGGTTATTTACATAACCATTTCTCTAAAAGTATTCCCAGAAGATTGTCTTCATTCAGCTAAATTCATAGGTGGTTAAAGAAAGAGTTCTCATGATCAAATGTTTTGGGAAGCTCCAACCCTACAAAGATTGTTTCACTCTAGGACGCCCCAGATGAAGTGCATGTGAGTCTTCAAGAGGAAAGCAGTGTTAGTATGCACTTTTCTCCTCTTAGCCATGGAATTTTTTTTACCAGTCATTTGAGGAAAGTAGGCACCTGAAAGTAAGCCAGCATTTTAAGAAATGCTGATTTATTCTGTTCTAGAAGAGAAGATGATACAACCTCTTACGGTAACTCCTTTTCAGCAGCATTTGAGAATTCTGATATCTTGTGGCTACTGGAACTTGACACACTTGCCTTCTTAGCTAATAGTCACCTAAATAATGTAAATGCATTTCAGAAAGAAAAGAGAAATGGATTTTGTTTGTAGGAAGCAACAGAATCAAGACCCCAAGTCATCTGAGATCAGACTTAGCAATTTATATAGGACAATTAGGTCCACGGTCTCACTTGATGGTACTTTCAACAGGCCTCACAAGCAGGCTGATTTTAGAGATGAAAAAAGACATTGTGTCTTCACAGCCAGAAAAGGGATACAGCAACAAAAGGAGAGTCAATAGAATTTACAACAATTCCTGGCACTTAGGTGTCTTTTTTCCCTTAACTTCTGTATGGTTCATTCAGTTTTCTTTTCCAGGTAGAAATAGCTTCTTGATCAACAATATCCAGAAAGAGTCAATGTGTTCTGAGCAGCAAGAACCTTGCAATTTCTTCTTTTTTTTTTAAGAGCATGCTTGAGTTCCTTCTTCCTCATGCTGTAGATCAAGGGGTTTGGCACAGGAGTGATGCATGTGTAAACCGTAGACACTACCTTGCCCGTCTCATAAGAGAAGATGGAGCTGGGGCACAAATAGGTGAGGCTTGTTCATTGTGCTGGAGGAGAATTAAACCAGGTGGAAGGAGCAGGTGGGAAAAGCCTTGTGCCTCCCCTCTGCAGAGCGGATATCAGGATGGCAGCCACAATGAAGAAGTAGGAGAGTGTGATGAGGAGTTAGGAACAATTAGGACATCGACACTGACCATACGATTTGTGTTATAATTTAACATTTACAAAGTTTCATTTATATTTCATTTCAATCCTATAATACTTAGTATCTTGGGCAATGGTTAACATTCAGCTCTGCAGATGGCAAAACCACAATTCACAGAGGTGAAATGATTTTTCCAAGTTTGCACAGTTCATCAGTGGCTGATGTGGGATTTTAACCTAGACTTTTGACTTTATATGTGGATCTTCCTCCACTATTGTGGGTAATCAGCAAAAAGAGACCATGAGTGTCAGAGGGGGGCCACCTAAAGCTGAGCTATGGCCTGCCTGACATCTTTAGTTTAAAAAAAGAAAGTTGGCTGGGCATGGTGGCTCATGCCTGCAATCCCAGCACTTCGGGAGGCCAAGGTGGGAGGACTGCCATACCCGACTAATTTTTGTATTTTTAGTAGAGACAGGGTTTCACCATGTTGGCCAGGATGGTCTCAAACACCTGACCTCAGGTGATCTGCCCACCTCAGCCTCCCAAAGTGCTGGGATTACAGGTGTGAGCCACCGCACCCGGCCAGGAGTAGCTTTTCTTGTATCAGACCAAACAAACTTTAAAGCAACAGCAGTTAAAAGAGACAAAGAGGGACATTATATAATGACAAAAGGACTAGTCC
Organism: Pan troglodytes; assembly: GCF_028858775.2. Lineage (NCBI taxonomy): Eukaryota > Metazoa > Chordata > Mammalia > Primates > Hominidae > Pan > Pan troglodytes. Next base: position 61,958,351 of record NC_072407.2, on the reverse strand, counting down.
AACAGGAAAATACACAATTCTAAATATATATGCATCTAACACATTGGAGCTCCCAAATTTATAAAACAGTTACTACTGGACCTAAGAAATGAGATAGATGTCAACACAATAATAGTGGGAGATATTAATACTCCACTGACAGCACTAGCCAGGTCAACAAGACAGAAAGTCAACAGAGAAACAAGGGACCTAAACTATACCTTACAGCAAATAGATGTAACAGATATTTATAGAACATTCTACCCAACAACTGCAAAATATACATTCTATTCATCAGCGCATGGAACATTCTCCAGGATAGGCCATATGATAGGCCACAAAACAATTCTCAGTAAATCGAAATTATATCAAGTACTCTCTCAGTGGAATAAAATTGGAAATCAACTCCAAAAGGAACCCTTAAACATGCAAATACATGGAAATTAAATAACCTGCTCCTGAATGATCGTTGGGGCAACAATGAAATCAAGATGGGAATTTAAAAATTCTTTGAACTGAATGATAATAGTGACACAACCTATCAAAACCTCTGGGATACAGCAAAAGTGGTGCTAAGATGAAAGTTCAGAGCATTAAATGCCTACATCAAAAAGTCTGAAGAAGCACAAATAGACAATCTAAGGTCACACCTCACAGAACTGGAGAAACAAGAACAATCCAAACCCAAACCCAGCAGAAGAAAAGAAATAACGAAGATCAGAACAGAACTAAATGAAATTGAAACAAACAAACAAGAAATACAAAAGATAAATGAAACAAAAAGCTGGTTCTTTGAAAAAAATAAGTAAAATTGATAGGCTAGGGGTGGTGGCTCATGCCTGTAATCCCAGCATTTTGGGAGAATGAAGTGGGCGGATCACCTGAGGTCAAGAAATCGAGATCAGCTTGGCCAACATGGCAAAACCTCATCGCTACTAAAAAGACAAAAAATTAGACAGGTGTGGTGGCATGGGCCTGCAGTTCCAGCCACTCGGGAGGCTGAGGTAGGAGAATCACTTGAACCCAGGAAGCAGAGGTTGCAGTGAGCCAAGATTGCACCACTGCACTGCAGCCTGAATGACAGAGCAAGACTCTGTCTCAACAAATTAAAATAAGATTGATAGACCATTAGCGAGATTAACAAAGAAGACAGAAGATCCAAATAAGCCCAGTTAGGAACAAAACAGGAGATAGTACAACTGATACCACAGAAATACAAAAGATTATTCAAGGCTTCTATGAATACCTTGAAATGTATTAACTAGAAAATCTAGAGGAAATGAATAAACTCCTGGAAATATACAACCCTCCCAGATTAAACCAGGAAGATATAGAATCTCTGAACAGACCAATAACAAGCAGTGAGATTGAAATGGTAACCAAAAAATTGCTGACAAGAAAAAGTCTAGGACTAGACAGATTCACAGCTGAATTCTATCAGACATTCAAAGAAGAATTGGTACCAATCCTATTGACACTATTCCAAAAGATACAGAAAGAGGAAATCCTCCTAAATCATTCTATGAATCCAGTGTCACCCTAATACCAAAACCAGGAAAGGACATAGCAAAAAAAGAAAACTACAGACCAATATCTCTGATGAACATAGGTCTCATGAACACATCCTCAACAAAATACTAGTGAACCGAATCCAACAGTATATCGAAAAGATAATTCACCATGATCAAGTGGGTTTCATACCAGGGAGGCAGGGATGGTTTAACATACGTAAATCAATAAATGTGATACACCACATGAGCAGAATTAAAATAAAAAATCACAGGATCATCTCAATAGATGCAGAAAGAGCATTTGACAAAATCCAGCATCCCTTTATGATTAAAAGAAATTGGCATAGAAGGGATATACCTTAAAGTAATAAAAGCCATCTAAGACAAACCCACAGCTAACATTATACTGAATGGTGAAAAGGTGAAAGCATTCTCCCTGAGAACTGGAAAAAGACATGGATGCCCACTCTCACCACTTCTCTTCAACATAGTACTGGAAGTCCTAGCCAGAGCAATCAGACAAGAGAATTAAATAAAGGGCATCCAAATTGGTAAAGAGGAAGTAAAACTTGCTGTTTGCTGATGATATGATTGTATACCTAGAAAACCCTAAAGACTCATCCAAAAAGCTCCTAGAACTGGTAAATGAATTCAGTAATGTTTCAGGATACAAAATTAACATACACAAGTCAGTAGCTCTGCTATATACCAACAGTGATGTAGCTGAGAATCAAATCAAGAACTCAACCCCTTTCACAATAGCTGCAAAAATAATACTCAGTAATACACCTGACGAAGGACATGAAAGACCTCTACAAGGAAAACTACAAAACACTGCTGAAAGAAATCATAGATGACACAAACAAATGGAAACACATCCCATGCTCATGGATGGTTAGAATCAATATTGTGAAAGTGATCATTCTGCCAAAAGCAATCTATAAATTAATTGCAATTCCCATCAAAATACCACCATCATTCTTCACAGAACTGAAAAAACAATCCTAAAATTCATTCAGAACCAAAAAAAGAGCCCACATAGCCAAAGCAAGACTAAGCAAAAAGAACAAATCTGGAGGCGTCACATTACCCAACTTCAAACTATACTATAAGACCATAGCCAGCAAAACAGCATGGTACTGGTATAAAAATAGGCACATAGACCAATAGAATAGAATGGAGAACCCAGAAATAAACCCAAATACTTACAGCCAACTGCTGTTTGACAAAGCAAACAAAAACACAAAGTGGGGAAAGGACACCCTATTCAACAAATAGTTCTGGGATAATTGGCAAGCCACATGTAGAGGAATGAAACTGGATCCTCCTCTGTCACCTTATACAAAAATCAACTCAAGATGGTTTAAGGACTTTAAGACCTGAAACCATAAAGCTTCTGGAAGATAGCATGAGAAAAACACACTTCTAGACATTGGCTTGGGCAAAGACTTTATGACCAAGAACCCAAAAGCAAATGCAACAAAAACAAAGATAAAGAGATGGGGCTTAATTAAAATAAAAAGCTTCTGCACACAAAAGAAATAATCAGCAGAGGCCAGGCGCAGTGTCTCATGCCTGTAATCCTAGCACTTTGGGAAGCCAAAGTGGGCAAATCACTTGAGGTCAGGAGTTCAAGACCAGCCTGGCCAACATGGCCAAGATTGACCCACCACACTCCAGCCTTGGTGACAGAGCGAGATTTCATCTAAAAAAAAAAAAAAAAGATATAATCAGCAGAGTTAACAGACAACCCACAGAGTGAGAGAAAATCTTCATAATCCATACATTCAACAAAGGACTAATATCAAGAATCTACAAAGAACTCAAACAAATCAGTGAGAAAAAAACAAACAATCCCGTCAAAAAGTAGGCTAAGGGCATGAATACACAATTCTCAAAAGAAGATATACAAATGGCCAGCAAGCATATGGAAAAATGCTCAACATCACTAATGATCAGGGAAATGCAAATCAAAACCACAATGCGATACCACCTCACTCCTGCAAGAATGGCCATAATCAAAAAATTAAAAAAAAATAGATGTTGGCGTGGATGCAGTAAAAAGGGAACACTTTTACACTGTTGGTGGGAATGTAAACTAGTAAAACCCCTATGGTAAACAGTGTGGAGATCCTTAAAGGACTAGAAGTAGAACTACTGTTTCATCCAGCAATCCCACTACTAGGTATCTGGTAGATACCTAGAGGAAAATAAGTTATTATATGAAAAGACACTTGCACATGCACGTTTATAGCAGCGCAGTTTGCAATTTCAAAAATATGGAACCAGCCCAAATGCCCATCAATGAACGAGTGGATAAAGAAAATGTTATATATATATACCATGGAATACTACTCAGCCATAAAAAGGAATGAATTAATGGCATTCACAGCAACATGGATGGAATTGGAGACTATTATTCTAAGTGAAGTACATCAGGAATGGAAAACCAAACATCATATGTTCTCACTCATATATGAGAGTTAAGCTAGGAGGGCGCAAAGGCATGAGAATGACGCATTGGACTTTTGGGACTCAGGGGAAAGGGTGCGGGGTGGTGAGGGATAAAAGACTACACATTGGGTAGGTGTAGGCGCTTAGATGGTGGGTGCGCCAAAATCTCAGAAATCACCACTAACAAACTTATTCACGTAACCAAACACCACCTGTTCCCCAACAACTTATTGAAATAAAAATATTTTTTAAAGAAATGAAAACCAATCATGTCCAAATCTTGTACACTAAATGTAAAACTTCTTACTCATTATTATTGCAGAATATAGGTATTCCAGCTCTTGGGTAGAAACTATAATCAGAGATTTTCTTGTTTCCAATTCCTATCAAGATCCTGGTTGAGTAAAACAGCGTTTGTGGGGCATTTCTTGAAACACTTGCTGGCTAATCAGGCTCTAATAATTTAGGTTTATTCCCTAAAATCAAGTTAGACAATCAAATAGCTGTATCCTTTTACTGGTTGTGATGGCCCGTTACAGAACTGCTTGAAGTGCCTTGTATGTCAATGACACACCATTAGCCTACATTGAGAATTAGTGGTTAAGGTCACAGGCTCTGGAGTGAGGCTGAGCCAGCACTTACTACCTGTGTAATCTTGGGAAATTTGCTTACTCTCTCTGAGCCTCAGTTCTTTATGTGTAAAATGGGAATGATAATTGTACCTACCCCATAAGATTTTGTGGACTCAAATGAATTAACATGTACTAAGCACCTAAAACAATGATACATACTTAAATGCCCAATAAAAGACAGCTAGTGTTATTATCATTGCTGATGTGTTTTAATATATGGTATATTCTCCTTTGAAAACTGTAGGAAAAGACCCTTTTACATCTAAGGTTATGCCAAAAAAGTTAGATTTCTTCATATATTTGTATGTTATTATATGAACTTTAAAATTCTCAAATTTAATTGTGTTTTATTCTTTCTCTTGGCTACTAGGAAGCTCAGATGCCTATAGCTGGCCACTGTCTAAACCGCAGAGGAGCACATGCTTTGCCTTTCTGCATAGCAATCTTACTACTGTATTTTTTACAATCCTGATGGATTTTTTTCTTTACCCCAATCTTCTCGATCACGTGTTTTTAAATTTTGGATTAGATGTATCTTTAAGCTGCTTCAAATCTTTTGTGGAAGGAGATTGGGAATAGAATAGATTAAAAATAGAGAAGTAATTTATTAAGTTCAACAAATGCCATTGTTATAGATAAAATATTTATCAAATCTTCTCCACATTAGCACTATTAAAAATACTTGTGCTCAGCACTATAGTTGATCCTTGTAATCCCAAAAACTCAGGAAGCTGAGGTGGGAGAATCACTTTAGGCCAGGAGCTCAAGGCTGCAGTGAGCCATGATTATGCCACTGCCCTCCAGCCTGGATGAGAGAGTGAGACCCTGACTCTAAAAAATAAAATAAAATAAATAAAATGCTTGTATGACCCTGCACTTCTTAATGTTGTTGCCCAGCCAAGGACCCCAAGAATTCTTGCCACTGGGTTTCCATATTGGTTTTCTTCATTTTTTCCCTTTTTTGTATATTGCACAATTAGATATGGGATAGAGTGGCTTCTATCATCTATTGCATTGCATTTGCTACATCAAGAAGATAATGAGGGGCCAGGCATGGTGGCTCACACCTGTAATCCTAGCACTTTGGGATGCCGTGGTAGGCGGATCATTCGAGGTCAGGAGTTTGAGACCAGCCTGACCAACATGGTGAAACCCCGTCTCTACTAAAAATACAAAAAAAATTAGCCAGGTATGGTGGCGCACGCCTGTAGTCCCAGCTACTCAGGAGGCTGAGGCAGGAGAATCACTTGAACTCAGGAGGCGGAGGTTGCAGTAAGTCAAGATTGCACCACTGCACTCCAGCCTGGGTGACAGAGGGAGACTCCATATCGAAAGAAAAAGAAAAAAAGCAGAAGAAGAGAATGGAGACTATTTTCTTTTTATCTTATTAAGGAAGGTATCTTGAAAATATCTTTCCCTACTCCTAATCTTCCATTTGAGCCTCTCCACCAATCTCTGTAACAACCCTGCTCATTGCCTATTGCGGTTTTGGCATTCCCCTGGAAGGATTGCAGGATCCAATATACTGCCATAAGAAGTAGCTGACTCTACTACTCACTTTGGGAAGAGCTGATATGACCTTCAGGAAGGTGAGACTTACACAACTTAGCGAGAGCTATTCAGTTGCAAGTGACTAAGAACCTTAAAGATACACACACACATATACACACACACAGCTTATTGTGTACTTTCCTATTATATTTTTGCATACCCATTATCTCATTTGACTATCATTCCAGTCCTTTGAGGTAGGAAAGCTGCCATTATTATTATTATTATCCTCTTTTTACATAAAGGAAAGATTAGAGCTCAAGTATGTGCCCTGGACCCTAAGGCTAAGCACTTACTATGTGCCCAGCACTGTGCCAGAAAATACACAGAAAAAGTAAGCCATTTCTTCTGACCCAAGGGGCCTTATAGGCATATTATAGAGGCAATACCAAAATATATGAAACTCAGTTTATAGAAAGAAGTATGATTTAATGAAAAGAGAAAGATCACCACCAGATAGAGTTGCCAGGCAGATTTTCTTGAGGCAGTGGAACTTGAGCAGGCCTTAAAAGACAAAGGGTCAAAAAGACATACGGATATGTAAATCCATTGGGTCTGCATGCCTTCAGGGCTGTAGGCCCTCAAAACAGCAGACAGGATGGCATCCACTCTACCACCTGCTCCCACCAACCCATCCATCCATTCATTCATTCTTTTTTTTTTCTTTTGAGATGGAGTCTCACTCTGTCGCCTAGGCTGGAGTGCAGTGGCGCAATCTCGGCTCACTGCAAGCTCTGCCTCCCGGGTTCATGCCATTCTCCTGCCTCAGCCTCCCAAGTAGCTGGGACTACAGGCACCCACCACCACACCTGGCTAATTTTTTTGTATTTTTAGTGGAGACGGGGTTTCACCATGTTAGCCAGGATGGTCTTGATGTCCTGACCTCGTGATCTGCCTGCCTCGGCCTCCCAAAGAGCTGGGATTACAGGCGTGAGCCACCGTGCCCAGCCACATTCATTCTTTTATTCATTGACCTTCCTGTGCCAGCCAGTCCTTATTCTAAGCCCTATGGTGGAAGAGGAGTTTGGTGGAGGTGGTAGTATCAGAGGCGTTTGAATCACAGCAACTCCATCTTGAATAGGGGCTGGGTAAAATGAGGCTGAAACCTACTGGGCTGCATTCCTAGGAGGTTAAGCATTCTAAGACATAGGCTGTGATAGGAGGTCAGCACAAGTTACAGGTCACAAAGACTTTGCTGATAAAACAGCATATGGTAAAGAAGCCAGCCAAATCCCACCAAAACTAAAATGGCAATGCAATGAAAGTGACCTCTGGTCATTCTCACTGCTCATTATACACTAATTATAATGCATTAGCATGCTAGAGGACACTCCTACTGTTCCCGGACCAAACTGAGGGTCGAGCTGCTATTTCTCATGGCCCAATAACGAGATGCAGGTGAACGGGGCAGGAAGACAGCTTTCATTTCTGTAACCAGAGAAGAGAGAAGGCCTGGAAATTATCACCAGACCAACTCAAAATTACAGTCTTCAGAGTTTATATACCTTCTAAACTGTATGTCTACATGTAAGCGTGCATTCTTCTAAAGACACAAGTGATTAACTTTTTTTTTTTTAGATGGAGTTTCACTCTTGTTGCCCAGGCTGGAGTGCAATCGCACAATCTCGGCTCGAGGCAACCTCTGTCTCCCGGGTTCAAGCAGTTCTCCTTCCTCAGCCTCCCAAGTAGCTGGGATTACAGGCACCCACCACCATGCCCAGCTAATTTTGTACTTTTAGTACAGACAGGGTTTCTCCACGTTGGTCAGGTTGGTCTTAAACTCCCAGCCTCAGGTGACCTGCCCGCCTCGGCCTCCCAAAGTGCTGGGATTACAGGCATGAGCCGCCGTGCCCAGCCAACTTCTTTTAATCTATAACTAAGGTCTGAGTCCTGAAGACCTTTTTCTGGAGCCTCAGTAAGTTTACTTAATCTAAATGGGTCTAGGTGCTGGGGTGATTACCCTTATCATGTCTCCAGCTAAATCATAAAGGTTTGGGGAGTTCCTTTAGACCCCAATAAACTTGTTTGTGGAGGCCTGGGGAGTTTCGTCAGACCCCCAATAAACCTTGGTTAATCCTAAAAGGGTCCTGTTAAGAATTCCTTCATTACCTTGTCATGCTTGAAGGCCCAGGAAAAGCCTAGGCAAAACTCTTGGTGGGCTGTTTGTTACATTCCAGCCTTTGTATAAGGGCACTGGCTCAATCAGCTTTTAATATTTAACCTAGCTTCTCAGTCAGTGCTGGGACAGTTGTAATGGAGGCCTGCATTAGTGAGACCTGGCCTGCCATAATACCAGCGCCATGACAGATGCCATGGCAATGTCAGGAAGTTACCCTATATGGTCTAAAAATGGGAGTAATCCTCAGTTCTGGGAATTGCCCACCCCTTTCCCAGAAAACTTATGAATAATTCACTCCTTGTTTAGCATATAATCAAGAAATAACCATAAAAATAGCCAACGAGCAGCCCATTCTGCTGCTCTGCCTATGGAGTTGCCATTCTTTTATTCCTTTACTTTCTTAACAAACTTGCTTTCAGTTTACTCTATGGACTTGCCCTGAATTATTTCTTGCACAAGATCCAAGAACCCTCTCTTGGGTTCTGGGTCGGGACCCCTTTCCGGTAACAGTAGGACCCAATCCAGGGATTCATCATTGGAATCTAATAAAAAGTGGAGAAATTAGTGCTGATCAGCATTTCATAGGCCAAGACAGCCATTAAGGGGTTTGGATCACAATCTCGAACACCATACATAATCCTAAAAGTTGAAATCCTGAAAGATCAATATTTCTAAACTAAAAATCCCTTATATTTAAATTCCTCAAAATCACAATCATGTGACAGTTGCCTCACATTAGGCAGAATAAGGTAATAAGGTAATAACCTTATTATTGTCCCTATCTGGAAATTAACTATGGTTTAAAGAGATGAATATTGGTGCCAAATTGACAAGGGTGGACTTGTGGACTCAATTTTTGGTGTCAACTTGTCTGGATTAAGGGATACCTAGAAACGTGTTAAAGCATTATTTTAGGTGTGTCTGTGAGGGTGTTTCCAGAGCAGATTAATGTGTGAGTCTGAGTGGATTAGGTGGGGGAGATCTGCCCTCAGTGTCAGCTGGTACCATCCAATGGGCTGGGGACCTAGAGAGCCCACAAATACAGAAGGCTGGGTTTGGTGGCTCGTGCGTGTAATCCTAGCACTTTGAGAGGCTGAGGCGGGCAAATTGCTTGAGCCCAGGAGTTCGAGACCAGCCTGGGCAACATGGCAAAAAATCCTATCTCTACCAAAAAAAAAAAAGAAAAAATTAGTCAGGCATGGTGGTGCATGCCTGTAGTCCCAGCTGTGCAGGAGGCTGAGATGGGAGGATTGCTTGAGTCCAGGATGTGGAGGTTGCAGTGAGCCAAGATCACACCACTGCACTCCAGCCCGGGTGACAGAGCAAGACCCTTTCTCAAAAAACACACACACACACACAAAAACAGAAGCAAACTGACTCTCTCTGAGATCTGGGACACACTTTTCTTCAGATGCCTTAGACATCAGAACTCCAGGCCAGTGGCCTTTGGACTCCGGGACTCACTAGCAGCTCCCAGGTTCCTGTCAGCCTCGGACTCAGAGTTACACCATCAGTCTCCCTAGTTATGACAGATTTGGAATTAGGTGCAATCAAGACTCCTAAAAATGAATTTCAAAGTATTACCAATAAAAAGCTTTTTTAAAAAATTCATCCCAATGCATTTGGTGAAAAATTCAGATGAGTGAATTGGCCACATGATATGACAAGGACAACAACTTCAGTGTGAGAATGGATAATTTGCCTGCATTGGCATTCCTTTCAGCTGATGACATTCCAGAAACTTTTAACAAATTAAAGTTGCATTTGCCTGAAGAAGCCAGTGAAGTCTGATTGGTTCAAAAATAATTATGTGCAAGCTAAGATAAGAAGACACACAATGGTGTTGCTGTTTGATCACCAGTATTGTTTCTGCCAAATTTATGGTCTGCATATAAATGTATGGATTTCCACATGCCCAAAACAATATAGATGGATGGCACAGAAGATGAAAAAATTTAATAGGGAATGCTCATGTCCATGTGTATAGAATCACAGAAGAATTTCTGAAACAGCAGCACCACATGGAAAATGAATACGAGCATATTCTCCAAGAAGAGCCATGTCCTAAAAGAAAAAAAAGCAGCTACTTATTGCAATGCAAGACTTCAAAATGTAGTTAATGATTATGAAACTCAGAAAGCTCTTATGGACTTCCTTTGTCTAATTGCCCATAATTTACCCCTGAAATATGCATTTTCATATGTCAAACTTTTGTTTTGTTTTTGTTTTTGTTTTTTGTTTTGTTTTATTTTGTTTCTTTTGAGACGGAGTCTCACCCTGTCACCCCAGCTGGAGTGCAACGGTGCGATCTCAGCTCACTGCAACCTCCGCCTCCCGGGTTCAAATGATTCTCCTGCCTCAGCTTCCCAAGTAGCTGGGATTACGGGCGCCCAACACCACGCCCAGCTAATTTTTGAATTTTTAGTAGAGACGTGGTTCGCTATGTTGGCCAGGCTGGCCTCGAACTCCTGACCTCGTGACCTGCCTGCCTCGGCCTCCCAAAGTGCTGGGATTACAGGTAGTTTTGTATTTTGTTTTTAGTATTTTTAGTTTTTTCTCACAATTTTAAATTGCCAGCATTATTTTTAACAATTCACTACGCTATGTAGTTTATCTTTGCATCATTTCCAATACTGGAGGTATAAATTTTGTAAAGACATTTAGAGAGTTCTAATTCATTGTATGCATTTTTTGCAAATTTGACCCCACAAAAGTGCATTATTGCAACATCGACTTTGTGTGTAAGCATTGTGCGTAACATGAAAGTGTCAAAACTTCCTCAATAAATGAAGAAATGTCCTTTTTGTGCATCTACTTTTGTGAAAGATAACATTTCTCAAGATATCAGCTCTTTGAGTGACTGCCTGAGCAGCGGTGACCCACTGCAGTTTTTCATCAATCTCGTCAAAAGACTTAGGTTGTCCCTACAGTATTTCAGATGACTGCAGTTATATGAGCTATTTCTTTGTAAATACGGTTCAGCATCTGCTCATAACTGTCATACTCATGTGACTGTCATTAGTGTACCTGAGTGCTTATGCTTGCAAAAATATGTATCTTATTATTGCCTATTTTAATGTGTAAAGTGCCCTATAACATACTCTGCAGTGCTTTTATGTTTCTCAAATAAATCCCCTTTTACAAATGTAAATAAATATCTTTTAAATAATTTTTAAATTCTTTTTTCAGAATTATATTTTTGGGATTTTGATCTTTCAAGATTTTAAGACTTGGATTGTGTCTTTTGGGATTATGACTGGCTCCCCATGCTCCACTTCTTCCTTTTTGTCTTTGAGCTTCCTGTCCCTTAGATCATGTCCTCCTAGTTAGGGAAATATTTTTTAAGAAGGAATATTTCTGGCTGTTAGAACAAGGACATTCTTGCCACAAGTCTCTCTACTGCATCAGTTACATCTTGGTTCCATACGCTATAGATCAAGGGATTCCACACCAGGAGAAAAACATGTGAACAAGAGATACCTCCCAGCCCTCCTCTGGGGAGTAACTAGAGCTGGGGCAAAGGCAGATGAGGATGCAACACCAATACTGCAGGAGAACCACAATGAGGTGGGAGGAACTGGTAGAGAAGGCCTAGTGCTTTCTCTTAGCTGAATGCATCCTCAAGATGGTGGCTGCAAGGCAGCCATAGGGGAGGCAGACAAGGAGGAAGGAAGGGGATGGTGATGGTGGCCACACAGAAGTCAGAGAGCTGACTCATGCATGTGGTGTCTGCACAGACCAGGCACTTGCTGTGGGCATGTCACAGAAGAAGTGGTAGGTTTCATTAGGCCACAGAATGGAGGGTGTCAGATCAACATAGTCAAAAACAGTGACAACAGGAATCCCAGCCTCAAAGAGCCCAAAGTCATCTGCCCACAGAGCTACCCACTCATGATGAGATTGTAATTGAATGGATGACAGATGGTTATATACCTATCATAAGCCATGACAGCAAGCAAGACACACTCAGATCCTCTCAAAAGGATGACAAAGAGCATCTGAGTTCCATAGCCAGGGAGGGAGATAAGCATCTTCCCCATGTAAAGGACGGTAGCCAGTGTTGGAGGAGAAATGTTGGTGGAGTAGCCAATTTCCAACATAGTCAATGCCAAAAAAATAAAAATAAATACATTGGAATATGGAGGAAGGGATCTTGCCAGACTGTGGGCCCAAAGGTGAAGTGTCCAACAAGGCTTCTTGGTGCAACATCAAGGCCACAATTATAAAGGAAGCCACCAGCAGGTCTGTTGAAAAGAAGTGGAAGTGGAAGTGTACCACTCCCCTCTGGTTTTCCTCTTCCATTAGACCTGGTACAAGGAAAGAAATCATAGGCAAAGTTAGTCTTCTGTGTCATTGAGCCTGAGGAGGTTCAGCTATGTTAAAAACACACTATGCAATCACCGCGTATGTATCGTCATTGCTTCCTTTGGAGTTTAGTCAATGTTAGCTGCCACTCCTACTGCTTAATCTACTGGCAGTGTGACTTTGGAGAAGTTATGAACGTCAGCATTCTCTGTGTAAACATGGGAAGAGTGTAACACCCATCTCAGAGTCCTGGGGAAAATTAAATGAGATCTTATGTGTCAAAGTGCTAAGCCCAATGCCAGATGTGGAGTAGGTTCTCAGTAAGTGTCTTCCTGTTTTTATTCTTTCCTTGGTCTTCATTCCTTTTTTTTTTCATAACAAACCCTCCTGATCATTCTCATGCCTCTTCATTACTATGATTATTCCACCACCCAGCTTAAAATATATACAGGTTAAAAGTACAGATTTCTGGCCGGGAATGGTGGCTCATGCCTGTAATCCCAGCACTTTGGGAGGCCAAGGCAGGCAAATCACCTGAGGTCAGGAGTTCAAGATCAGCCTGGCCAACATACTGAAACCCTAAAATACAAAAATACAAAAATTACTACTAAATCTACTAAAAATACAAAAATTAGCTGGGTGTGGTGGTGCATGCCTGTAATCCTAGCTACTCTGGAAGCTGAGACAAGAAAATCTCTTGAACCCAAGAGGCGGAGGTTGCAGTGAGCCAAGACCGCACCACTGCACTCCAGCCTGGGAGACAGAGCGACACTCTGTCTCAAAAAAAAAAATTATAGATTTCTACAAACAGCAGATGATTCTCATATCAAGCCCAGAGGACAGAAAGCACAGATGTTTCCTCTAGCCATTTTACAAATGTGGAAACCAGAAGCCCAGTGAAATTAAATAGCCCATACTGTTATCCTTCCTATTCTTCAAACCCAGAATTTTGGCACCATATTTTTTTTCCTTGAAACTTCAACAATCCTGTTTTGTTTTGTGCTGTGTACCAGATATTAACCCTACTCTTATTTCACTTTATATGTTGACCTTCATTTCTATGATGGTGTCTGGCCTAGATAGGCTTTTCATCCCCTCATGTGCAGCTCACCCTCTCAAAAACCCAACTTATCATACTCTTTTTTTTTTTTTTTTTAAACGGAGTCTCACTCTGTCGCCCAGGCTGGAGTGCAGTGGCGTGATCTCAGCTCACTGCAAGCTCCGCCTCCCGGGTTCGAGCCATTATCCTGCCTCAGCCTCCCGAGTAGCTGGGACTACAGGCGCCCGCCACCATGCCCGGCTAATTTTTTCTGTATTTTTAGTAGAGACGGGTTTTAGTAGAGACGGGTTTTAGTAGAGACATCCTGGTGTTAGCCAGGATGGTCTTGATCTCCTGACTTCGTGATCCACCTGCCTTAGCCTCCCAAAGTGCTCAGATTACAGGCGTGAGCCACCGTGCCCGGCCCATACTCTTAGATTAATCTCTCTTAAACACTTTTTAATTTGTATTACTCCACTCTAACCATAAGTTTAAAAACTAAAGGAACTTCTTATTCTTACAGTATCATATTCGAATATTACAGGCTGATTCACAAAACATTTTTACAAATGAAAGCAGCACAACTTCCTGGGAGTATAACTTCAGGAAATAGCTCAGTAAACATGCTTCACTGCCCCATCTCACCCACCACACATTTGTTGATTTTTTTTTTTTTTTTTTTTGAGACAAGGGTCTCACTCTGTCACTGCAACCTCCGCCTCCCAGGTTCAAGTGATTGTCCCACCTCAGCCTCCCGAGTAGCTGGGACTACACTAGCACGTGCCACCATGCCCAGCTAATTGTATTTTTTGGTGGAGATGGAGTTTCGCCATGTTGGCCAGGCTGATCTCAAACTCCTGACCTCAAGTGATACGCCTGCCTCGGCCTCCTAAAGTGCTGAGATTACAGGCATGAGCCACTGTCAATTTTTTTTAAATGTTACTGAGTTTTAATTTGCTGCAAGGTAGACCTTTCATGTGCATACAAGCATTTCTCTATGTTATGGTTGACCTTTCCAAGTTGGTTCAAATGGCCAAGGGTAGCAGCCTACAGAGTGATGTTTGCATTGATATTTTCAGGGGATACTCAGAGAGGCCACGCCATGCCAAAAAACACTATTCTGCTAAAATTGAAGGATGGGGTCAAAAAAATGCAAATTAAAACACTCAATCTGCATTTTGTTTGTTTGTTTAAGCAAGCCAAGTTTTAATATTGTGTTTTGTTTTGGTTTGTTTTTTAATAATGATCCTCAGTGCTGGTGAAGTAGTGGGGAAAGGAGTAGTTGCAAGGTCCCTGGTGAGGAGATGAAAGGTTGATTTTCTTCAAAAGTTGTCTAACAAAAATTTTCTGAAGTTTTTTTGCTTGTTTTTCTTTTTTTTTTTTTTTGGAGATGGAGTTTCACTCTTGTTGCCCAGGCTGGAATGCAATGGCACGATCTTGGCTCACTGCAACCTCCACCTCCTGAGTTCAAGCGATTCTCTTGCCTCAGCCTCCTGAGTAGCTGGGATTACAGGCGCCCACTACTACGCCTGGCTAATTTTTTTTTTTTTTGTATTTTTAGTAGAGACAGGGTTTTACCATGTTGGCCAGGCTGTGGCAAGGCTGCTTGCGAACTCCTGACCTCGAGTGATCCACCCACCTCAGCCTCCCAAAGTGCTGGGATTACAGGCATGAGCCACAGTGCCAGCCAAAGTTTTTGATATGGGGCACATAATCATATTTACAACTACCACTTAGAATCTTTCCTTTCCCCCAATTTAATTCCTCATAGTAAATGATCCAATGTAGTTTATATCTATCTGTCAAAAAATACGGGGAATGGATAGCTATGTTGAAAGTGAGGTTGAATTGCATCAGTAGCTCTCGACATCCTCTGCAACATAGGACTTGTGCAGTGTTTTTCCTATGATCCGCACTGTAGTAGTGATAGAACTAATAAAGGGTTAGCTAATATGATATACACTGCACATTCATATTTCATTCAATGCCCACAACTACTCTATGTGGGAAGAACAGTACTATTACCCCCATTTTACAGGTCAGGAAACTGAGGCTTTAAAGGGTTTATTTTCTTACTCAAACACACACATCCTGTAAGTGGCTGAGCCAAGGTTGGAATCCATGTCTGTCTGAATACAGACCTGCTCTTTAAAAAAAAAAAAAAAGAAAGCTATTTTTTTTACTTTTTTAAAAATTTCAAATACTTTTGGAGTACAGGTGGTTTTTGGTTACATGGATGAGTTCTTTAGCAGTGAATTCTGAGATTTTAGTGAACCCACATCACTCAAGCAGTGTGCACTGTGCGAAATATGTGGTCTTTTATCCTTCACTTCCCCTCCCAACCTCCACCCCACCCCAGGTCTCCAAAGTCCATTATTCCACTCTGTATGTCTCTGAGTCCTCATAGCTCAGCTCCCACTTACAAGTGAAAACATATGGTATTTGGTTTTCCATTCCTGAGTTACTTCACTGATGATAATGGCCTCTAGTTCCATCCGAGTTGCTGCAAAAGACATTATTTCATTCCTTTTTATGGCTGAGTAGTATTCCATGGTGCATGTGTACCATATTTTATTCATCCACTGGCTGGTCGATGGGCACTTTGCTTAGTTCCATATCTTTGCAATTGCAAATTGGGCTGCTAAAAACATGTGTGTGCATGTGCCTTTTTCATATAATTACTTCTTTTCCTTTGGGTAGTTACCCAGTAGTGAGATTGCATTAATCAATGATAGATCTACTTTTAGTTTTACAAGGAATCGCCATACTGTTTCCCACAGTGGTTGTACTAATTTACATTCCCACCAGCAGTGTAAAAGTGTTCCCTTTTCACATCCATGCCAACATCTATTGGGATTTTGCTTTTTGGTTTTGGGGTTTTTGTTTGTTTGTTTTTGAGACAGTCTCCCTCTGTGGCACAATCTTGGCTCACTGACACCTCTGACTCTCGGGCTCAAACAATTCTCCCACCTCAGCCTCCCAAGTAGCTGGGACCACAGCTGCATGCCACCACACCTAGCTAATTTTTTATATTTTTGGTAGAGACAGAGACAGGTTTACCATGTTGCCCATGCTGGTCTCAAACTCCTGGGCTCAAGTGATTTGCCTGCCTTGGCTCCCAAAGTCCTGGGATTACAAATGGGAGCCACTGCACCCCACCTACATCTATTGCTTTTTGCCTTTTAATTATGGCCATTCTTGCAGGAGTAAGGTGGTGTCTCATCATGGTTTTAATTTGCATTTTCCTGATGACTCGTGATGTTGAGCATTTTTTCATATGTTTTTTGGCTGATCGTACATCTTCTTTTGCGAAATGTCTATTCATGTCCTTTGCCCACTTTTTGATGGGCTTATTTGTTTTTTTCTTGCTGATTTGTTTGAGTTCCTTATAGATTCTGGGTACTAGTCCTTTGTCAGATGCATAGTTTGCAAATATTTTTACCCACTCTGTGGGTTGTCTGTTTACTCTGCTGATTATTTCTTTTGCTATGAAGAAGCTTTTTAGTGTAATTATAGAACTGCTCTTTTACTTATGTTTCTCTATTGCCTCAAACTCCATGTCTTGAAAATTAGCCTGCCTAATCATTTATTTTAAACAAACAAAATAAGTAAGTAATAATAATAAATAATGCATGTGTAGTATACCCTTATCTCAGGAAAATGTATGACTAATGTTAGGGCTTTTGAAATATTGAAATTACCTTGAAAAACCCTTAATAATCTTGAAGGCCCTTTGAGATTTGGGATTCCAAAGTGGCAACCACTAAATGACCTCTAAAATTCCTCCTAATTCTGTGATTTCATGAGTGACTTTGAAGAAGAAGATGATGAAGAAGCAGCTCTAGATGATCTCTCATTTCTCCAAGGAATTTTGGAAGAAAAACCATCTCCCCAGATCTTTTTTTTTTTCTCTTGAGACAGTCTCACTCTGTTGCCCAGGCTGGAGTGCAATGGTGTGATCTCGGCTCACTACAACCTCCCCCTGCCAGGTTCAAGCTATTCTTGTGTCTGAGCCTCCCAAGTAGCTGGGATTACAGGTGTGTACCACCACGCCCAGCTAATTTTTTTGTATTTTTTAGTAGAGATGGGGTTTTGCTGTTGGCCAGGCTGGTCTCAAACTTCTGTCCTCAAGTGATCTGCCCACATCGGCCTCCCGAAGTGCTGGGATTACAGGTGTGAGCCACCATGCCCAACCCTCCCCAGATGTTTTACTTGAAGCATTAGTATTCACTAATTTTTAATAAATATTTATTGAGAGACTACTGTCGGGATCTGAATGATTCAATACATAATACCCAAGTGACTAATGGATTAAAAGTCCTATTTTAAATGTGTTAAATGTGAGATACTTAATTCGTGACCCAATAGAGATATCAGGTAGATAAGTGCCTGAATAAGTTTGGAGTTCAGGGGCAAGGTTACCCTGGCTTGAGATACACCATTTGAGAGTTATCAGCATACTTAAAGTCAAACAACTAAATACTAACACTACAAAAATATGTCAATAGAAAACAGGACCTAGGACCAAAACTCAGCTTGTGTGGAAGTTAGGGAAATAGAAGTTGGCAAAGCAATTAAGGACAGTCAGACAGGATTAAAATTAGGAGGACAATATGCTAATAATCCTGATCTGATCACTATATATTATATGTATTGAAGCATCACTATGTACCTTATGAATGGGTACAATTATTATTTGTCAATTAAAAAAGAAAAGAAAAATTTGAAGGAAATTGTTTCCCAGAAACAAAGACAGTAGAAAATATTGTGGAATAGGGCAAAAAAGAATAATGTGCATGTGGAAATCTTTTTAATGATTTCTAGATAAGTGAAGTGAAAACAATAATTTTTCTTTCCCCCAACTGACCTCATCATTGAACTTATGAAGAAGTCATTAAAAGACCATCCCTAGGGAAGATGCACCCATAGAATAATCCTGATGCAATGTTAACTTTTAGACTACATTTAATCGTGTTGATTTTTGCTTTCCAAGCGACCTCAGTCATCTCAGGGGACCAGCAATGACTTGTTAGGCAGGTTAGTTATGAATGTCATTATTTGATGATAATTTCAAGTCTGAATACCAGTACAACTTTAAAGGTAAGTTCCAGGCTACAGAGATGTCATAAGTAAAGCCCAGATGTTATCTTGTACAAAGATGAAAGAAGCAAGATGGAGTATAACCCAAGGGTTAATCTGAAAGGATTCCGGTCTGGTTTAAGAGGCATCTTAACATAGTGCCCTGAATCAGTGAGATATGTGATCTAGCAGTGGTCAGCATGCCAGCCCAGGGATCCTCTGAGGACAGGTAAGACCTTGAGGCAGGCCCTTGGGGTCCTCAGTGTTTAGCAAAGGATCCCAGTAAATCTGCAATGGGTTGTAGTCCACTTGAGCTCAGCAAATGCTCAGAATCTCCTCCCAGACTCCAGATTTTAGAATGTTAGAAAAATCGCTTGTCGGCCAGGCGTGGTGGCTCACGCCTGTAATCCCAGCACTTTGGAAGGTCAAGGCGGGTGGATCATGAGGTCAGGAGTTCAAGACTAGCCTGGCCAACATGGTGAAACCCCGTCTGTACTAAAAATACAAAAACTAGCCAGGTGTGGTGGTGCGCGCCTATAGTCCCAGCTACTCAGGAGGCTGGGGCAGGAGAATCACTTGAACCTGGGAGGCGGAGGTTGCAGTGAGCCAAGATCGTGCCATTGCACTCCAGCCTGGGTGACAGAGCGAGACTCCACCTCAAAACAAAAAAGAAAAAGAAAAATCGTTTGTCAATTACTAAGCTAGGAACAAAAGCTAGGAACAAAAGCTAAGGGTGGAGCTTTACACAGAAAGAGTCAAAGTCTAGTTCCTACTGAGAACCGGTATTTTATACAGATGACTTATGGGAAATTCAAGAATACATACTGTGAAATCCATGCTCCTCAAACTGATGAAAGGCAAAGAGAAAGGTCTGTTTACAATGATCAAGGGATCATACTCTAGACCAGATTAAATGAGCTCAACACTAACCAGTCCTGAAATGCAGAGATGTATGCACGGTCAAGGAGTTTTCCACTTTTTAAAAAATATCCATCATTTCAATTTCAAATTTAAAGATGTTGAAAATGTAGAAAATACTTCTGTTATAAAAGGAATTACTAGTAGTTTCCTTCACATAGGAGGCCCCTTATGCATTAAAAAGTAATTGTAATTACATGCCATTCTTCAAACGGCATTATTGCAAAAAGAGAGATGTCTGTGTTCCCCTAGCATGTTGTCATTTTATGACAGCAGTTCCCTGAATTTGACTTGTATTATATATACACACACACGTACACACATGTATACGTATATCTTTTCTTTTCTTTTCTTTTCTTTTTTGAGAAGGAGTCTCACTCTGTCACTCAGGCTGAAGTGCAGTGGCACAGTCTCAGCTCACTGCAACCTCCAACTCCTAGGTTCAAGAATTCTGCCTCAGCCTCCCACGTAGCTAGGATTACAGGTGTGCACCACCATTCCCGGCTAATTTTTTTGTATTTTTAGTAGAGATGGGGTTTTACCATGTTGGCCAGACTGGTCTCCAACTCCTGACCTCAGGTGATCTGCCTGCCTCAGCCTCCCAAAGTGCTGGGATTACAGGCGTGAGTCACTGTGCCCAGCCCTATGTTTTGTTTTTTGGAGACAAGGTCTTGCTCTGTCATCCAGGCTGCAGTTCAGTGACACAAACACAGCTCACTTCTGCAGATCTTCTGGGTTCAAGAGATCCTCCTGCCTCAACCTCCAGAGTAGTTGGGACCACAGGCACATGCCATCACACCTAGCTGATTTTTTTAATTTTATGTAGAGATGAGGTCTCACTATGTTGCCCAGGCAAGTCTCAAACTCCTGGCCTCATGTAATCTCAGCCTCCCAAAATGCTGAGATTACAGGTATGAGCCATCATACCTGGCCTGACTTGCGTTATTTTTATTACTATCTCTTTCATTCAATTTTGAGCATTAACATCTTCACTCATTTTATACACTTCTTTCTCTTTTCCCAGAAAACAGAGCTATGCCTTATATAGAGCAGGGCCTTAATAATGTTTGTAAAAGGGATTTCTTTAAAACAATATTGTTGATTAAATGAGTAGGTAGTGAAAGAGGAAGAAAATCAGGAGCAAAAAGGAAAGAAAGAGACTATATATTAAAGTGCTGAGCACTGCCTCTGCAATGATCTGAGGAATGCCTGTGGCACATCACTTTACAGCAATAGAGTTTGTTGAAAATGGACAATTAGAATTAAATAATTTTGTCCCTCTAAGGCACCTATCATTCAGCCTTGCACATACTGCATTGCTCAGTGATGTACAGTTTGTTTTAATGATAGAAACAGACCTGCTTTCAGATCGACCTAGGAATTAAGTCCTACTCTGCCATTTACTAGCTGGGCAAGTTAATTAAACCCTTAAGCCTCAATTTCTGCATCTGAAAAAAAATGTAAACAATAAAGATACCTATTGCACAGGAATAGGTATCTTTTTTTGAGAACTTGTCTCAAAAAAAAAAAAAGAGTGTCTTCTAAGGACAAAATATGTCTTTTGTTTGAGTACATCTGATGTTGGAACATTTTATTTGAATAGGTACCAATATATCTGAAGGTCCTGATGCCTGTAAAATAATTAGCACAGTGCACAGATCCTGGAGTACTGAGCCTGCTTTTGCAGTGCACAGCACCCAATAAATGTTAGCCATTATTATTGCAGTAGGAGTACAATAGCCTTTGTTGAATGTCTGGATGTTTCATACAATATACTCCCAGTTCCCTTACAAAAGTATCACATTGGACCATGTAAAATTGCCTATATGCTGCCATTGGTGTTTTCTCTCTTTCTTTTCCCCCAAATCATATGCGACCATTGCTGACCTTCAAAAACAAATTTCATTTGATCCAACATATTAAACTATTTTGGCTCTCTTTCTTTCGAGATGCTGCTGCCAAAAAAATACTCATATGAATTTCTTCCAGAAAGTACTCATGAGAATATCATCAGACATACAGAAAATGTTATTCAAGGATGTCTTCTGGCTGGGCACAGTGGCTCGCGCCTGTAATCCAAGTACTTTGGGAGGCCGAGACAGGAGGATTGCCTAAGTCCAGGAGTTTGAGACCAGCCTGGACCACATGGCAAGGCCCCTATCTCTAGAAAAATTTTTAAAATTAGCCAAGCATGGTGGCATGCACCTGTGGTCCCACGTACTTGGGAGGCTGAGGCAGGAGAACTGCTTAAGCCTAGGAGGTAGAGGCTGCAGTGAGCCATATTTGCACCACTGCATTCCAGCTTGAGTGACAGAGAGAGAACTTGTCTCAAAAAAAAAAAAAAAAGAGTGTCTTCTAAGGACAAAATATGTCTTTTGTTTCAGTACATCTGATGTTGGAACATTTTATTTGAATAGGTACCAATATATCTTCCCTGACTCTGCTACAGCCATATAAGTATCTTTAGAAGCCACAAATACCTATGTTCCGAGCTGGGCTTTTGCCCTGTGAATTATGGTTATAACTTTGTTCTTCCTTCTCTGCTCATCCCACAATCAAAATCTCCAAGTTAAGATTTTATTTTCCTCTCAGTTGAGTCCAAATTTGTGCTAATAGCTATATCATGTAGGTCAATTCAGCCATAAAGATATACCTAAAGTCAATACATTTTTATAAACTATCTTTTCTTTCTTTCTTTTTTCTTTCTTTCTTTCTTTCTTTGTCTTTCTTTCTTTTGTGTTTCCTTATTTATATAAGGTACCTTTTAACAATAACTAGTTTATAAGTAGATTAAAGAGTTGTCATTCTTCACCCTACTAAAAGAGAGACTCTGAAGAATAAGGTAACATAGGAGACTAGGAGTTGAGCCAGATGTAATATGAAATCTCTTCCAGAAAATATTAGATAGACCTGCCAGGTATTCTACCCACTCAACATTTTTTTTTCAATCTTAGGATAGATAATGAATAAAGGAATCAAATAATCTGTATACTTCATTGAGCAGGTAATATATGCAGGCATTCTACTAGGTTCTTTCACGGACATCGTTTCATGGACATGCACCTCACAACAACATTGTAAAGTAGTGAGGTGCAATTCTGAGCAAATGGGATCTTAGAGAGAGCAAGTGACCTAGCAAGATCACAAAACTAATAAGTGACAAAGCTGAAATTTGAATACACATCATTTAATTTCAACATAGCCTACTTTCCCGGAGACATCATTTCCCCCAAATTATATGCTTTTTAAAATATATTCATTCCCCTAAAATTTGGTTGTATGACCAGAGGCAATTATATAGACTTAATTAAACAGCCACTCAAACTGAAGTTCCCAGCAACCTACCTTTTCTCCCTGTGATTAAATACCATCTGCACATCTAAATTGAGAGAAACTGACAAGGAGTGGCAGGGGTACAAAGGTGTTGCAAACCAAGCCAGAATAAGCAAAAATCTGGCTGACAGTCTTGACCCTTGACTCCATAAAGTAGATGGCATTTCATTTATCTTTGGGTCCCCTAGAGTACTTTGTACATTTAAATGATGAATTAAAAATTGACCCCCTTGTGCAATCTCGGACAAGTCAAGCAGTCTCTTTGGAAAAGATGGACCCAGGTGACCTGGCAGAGCTCTGACTCTGTGAGCATCTGTAACCTTCCGGGGCCACTAGTCAACTTGTATAGGGATTACACGAAGGACAAAGAACTTGTGGAGCCATGTTCTTAGCTGCATGATGGTAAGACGATAAGCTATTTTTCCGAAGACTAGCTGTCTTCTGGGAGTTTTTCTCTGGGCCTTACCTGTTTAGAAGAAGTTGGCTAGTACTTCAGTTGTTTTCTTTGCCGTAATAAGAGAGGAGCTATTCCAAGTCAAGATTTGAGACTTGGGGACTTTGGGAAATTGTATTTTCAATTGAGTAATAGCCAATCTACGGTCTAAATTAACATCTAAGGCTTTTTAACCTAAGTACTCTAATTAGCATGAGAGACAATTTACATTTTTAAGAACTTTGTGATCAGCCACAAGAAAGAAATTTCTTCAAAATCTTATGTTTTTACTCCCCTAAATTCATGCAAATCTTCCCACTACCCTATATTATCTCCATGTTTGTTTTGATATGAAATCATTCTCCGAAATTTTTCAAGTTAAAATAGACCTTTTAAAAAAACTGCCATATTGATCCTGGAACTTCGCTTTCTCTCAAAACACAGCTTTGTACCCTCTAGATATTAGAATGTCCACAGTCTAGTTTAAAAAGCAAGCATGAATCCAAATAGCTGCTACCACCTGTCCAGATTTATGTAAAGAATGAAGTCAGCAAAGCATGCAGCTATTTGTTTCCATGATGCCCAACATTTAATTCAATATTTTAGCATCATATGGATGAATAGTGAGCATGCTGGGCCATCTTTTGAAAGTTGTGTCTAGTTGTCTTCTTTGCATTAAAAAAAAATGCACTTTATATTATTCTAAGGTTGATATCACTTCTAAATAGAGCCTAACTTACATCTATACCTTCTCACAATGGCAACAGCAACAATGACAAGCATCTCTTGTTTTTCCAATAAATTTTACCATAGACCAAGAAAACAAGATGCTTTTTTTTTTTTTAATGGAGAGGAGGTTCTTAAAAACTACCTGGGGTAGGGTGGAAAGGAAGGCCATAATATGATGAGTAGAAAACTTTTTAATAAAGAAATTAAGGGCTGAGCGCAGTGGCTCACGCCTGTAATCCCAGCACTTTGGGAGGCCGAGGCAGGTGGATCACTTGAGGTCAGGAGTTCAAGACCAGCCTGGTCAACATGGTGAAACCCCATCTCTACTAAAAATACACAAATTAGCTGGGTGTGGTGGCGAACACCTGTAATCCCAGCTACTCAGGAGGCTGAGGCAGGAGAACTGCTTGAGCCTAGGAGGCAGAGGTTGCAGTGAGCAGAGATTGTGCCTCTGCAATCCAGCCTGGGTGACAGAGTGAGACTCCAAAAAAAAAGAAAAAAGAAGGAAAGAAAGAAAGGAAAGGAAAGGGAATGAAAGAGAAAAAAAAAGAAAAAAGAAAAGAAATGAAATTAAGAGATTGGCTAGACCAATATTATAATGGATATTTTAGTGCTTGAATTTCTTATACAGCATTCTGGATTTCACAGTATTTCTCCAGATTCGATTTTCCCTTCTCTTTTCTAAACCTCGTGATACAATAATGCCAACGCAGACCCTGCGCTGCATTGAGACACAAGTGCTTTGAGGAGATTAGGTTGATTTATGCCCAGGAGATAGGATGGACTTCCTGAGTCTAAGGAGATTAAGAAGAACAAAAACAGAAGGCACCTCTGGAACTTTTTATTTCTAGTGTCCTAATGAATTGAGTAATTCATTTTGTTTTGACTGTATAGGTTTGGTTCAGCCCTACGTAGGTACTGTCCTGGTCTGGGGACTAGACTCTTAGCCCCCAGAAGACAGTCGCTTAAAACTGCAGGCAGGCACCTATGAAAACTCTTAGGACAGCACACAGGACTTCAGGTCATGGGTCACAGAGGATTCTACCCTCTCTTTGTCTCCATTCCCTCTCTTGTGAAGAAATGAATCAAACCACCCTCCCTCTATCTCCACCCAAAACATCACAGTTTTTAGCCAAATATTTTCCCTCTGCTCCTTAGAAGAGAAAAAAGGGAAGTTCTTTTTGCTGCATTGCCCGGAGCAGCATTTACTAGATAGCCATAGTAATCATGTATTGTAATTATTATTGTAATTATGTCTCTCAAGTGTGGAAATACTATAATCCAACATTTTCAGTCCTAGATCTTAGGTACTCTTTTTCCAATAGACCATCTAGAGTTCTGAATTGTAATCAATTAATAGCAAAGCTACTTAGGAGATAAAAAGTATGGAGGGAGAAAGTAGGGTATAAACTAAGGTTAAGCAAACAAGCTCTATAATCAAACAAACTGTTCAAACCGTGACTTTTCCATTTTCTAGCTATGTGAATTCAGAAAATGTTAAAATTTCTTTAAGCCTATGTGTCTTCATCTGTTAAAAAGGGATGATGATAGTACACCCCTACTAACATGGTTTTATAGATTAAGTGGGCAAATGCATAATAGAGCACTTTTCACCATGCCTTGTGCTTATTATGAAAGAAATGATAATTTTTCATAAGACAGAGGTCCAGCCCCCATCCTTGGGGAACATAAAATGTAATTGGGTCAGGACATATAGATACAGTAAAATACAGTTTGGTAGCACTAAACTCATAATACTGAGCAACATAAAACGTCAGAGAAAGGAAAGAGAGTGACCTAGGGAGATTTCATAAAAGAACAACATATCCTAGAATTTGAAAATTGGGTATGATTTGGATTAAGCAAAAGAGAGGAGAAAGTACTTCTAGTTGGAAGGAGAATGGAAGTATATGAAGCAGCAGGGAGAATATGAATAAGAGGCCAATGAGTAGACCATGTGGTCTGTAACAGGGATATTTAAGCGCCATAGCAGGATTAGTCTAAAAAAGTCAGCTCCAAGAGAGACTGGAATAATCGGCAGAAGACTGTGAAGGTCAACATTTAAGCAATAGGAAGGCACTGAAAATTTCTAAGCATATAAGCAACATGATAATAGAGAGCAGGATGGATTACAGAGGGAGGAGAAGGGAGATGGGAGAATAGATAGCTATCACAAGAATCCTCATGGAAGATAACAATGGAGAAAGCTGATTAAGGAAATGGGAAAGGACCAAAGCAACAGATAGGAGAGACTCTTTGAAAGATGAACTATCAGTGTGTAGGGACATATAGGATAAAGGAAAAATGTAAATCAAAGTCTCTAGGTTTTGAGATATATTACAGAGTTTATGATTCAATTTCATAATATGCCAGCAACACAATTCTCTTTAAATTATGGCATACATCTGCCTATACAATCCTAAAATTTTTTATTTATTGTCTTATATAATTAATCAATACCCTATTTTACCCATTTTGTAACTTTGAACTTTAAATTTGCTTTATTCATTAATTTGTTCAGCAAATGCTTCTTGGCAACCCTATACAGTAGGCACTGTGCTAGGCACTGGAATTAAAATAAAGATCACCAGGCCAGGCGTGGTGGCTTACTCCTGTAATCCCAGCACTTTGGGAGGCAGAGGCTGGCGGATCACCTGAGGTCAGGAGTTCGAGACCAGCCTGGCCAACACAGTGAAACCCCATCTTTACTAAAAATACAAAAATTAGCCAGGCATGGTGGAGGGCACCTGTAATCCCAGCTACTCAGGAGGCTGAGGCATGAGAATCACTTGAATCCAGGAGGCAGAGGTTGCAGTGAGCCAAGATTGCACCACTGCACTCCAGCCTGTGTGACAGAGTGAGACTCCATCTCAAAAAATAAAATAAAATAAAAAAGATAATCAAAGTCCCCGCCACTGAGGATTTTTCAGTCTTTGGTACTTGGGAGGTGGGAGAGGAAAGATGAGGAGGTGGCAAATGTATAAATTATAATGCTATATAATCTGCTATAAAATGAAAACATGCACATCATCCCTGAGGTTTCTCAGCAAGTGCCTGAATACTGAATGGAGAAGTTGGGAAAGCAGCATATGAAACCAGAGATGCCTTGAGGCCCATGTCATCTTTCCTCTTAGGTCCAATACTCTACTCATGGAAGGAATAAATAAAACTGCAAAGATGCAGTTTTTCTTTCGTCCATTCTCACCTGACCCTGAGGTCCAGATGCTGATTTTTGTGGCCTTCCTGATGATGTATCTGACCAGCCTCGGTGGAAATGCTACAATTGCAGTCATTGTTCAGATCAATCATTCCCTCCACACCCCCATGTACTTTTTCCTGGCTAATCTGGCAGTTCTGGAAATCTTCTATACATCTTCCATCACCCCATTGGCCTTGGCAAACCTCCTTTCAATGGGCAAAACTCCTGTTTCCATCACGGGATGTGGCACCCAAATGTTTTTCTTTGTCTTCTTGGGTGGGGCTGATTGCATCCTGCTGGCAGTCATGGCTTATGACCGGTTTATAGCGATCTGTCACCCTCTGCGATACAGGCTCATCATGAGCTGGTCCTTGTGTGTGGAGCTGCTGGTAGGTTCCTTGGTGCTGGGGTTCCTGTTGTCACTGCCACTCACCATTTTAATCTTCCATCTCCCATTCTGCCACAACGATGAGATCTACCACTTCTACTGTGACATGCCTGCAGTCATGCGCCTGGCTTGTGCAGACACACGCGTTCACAAGACTGCTCTGTATATCATCAGCTTCATCGTCCTTAGCATCCCCCTCTCATTGATCTCCATCTCCTATGTCTTCATCGTGGTAGCCATTTTACGGATCCGGTCAGCAGAAGGGCGCCAGCAAGCCTACTCTACCTGCTCTTCTCACATCTTAGTGGTCCTCCTGCAGTATGGCTGCACCAGCTTTATATACTTGTCCCCCAGTTCCAGCTACTCTCCTGAGATGGGCCGGGTGGTATCTGTGGCCTACACATTTATCACTCCCATTTTAAACCCGTTGATCTATAGTTTGAGGAACAAGGAACTGAAAGATGCCCTAAGGAAAGCATTGAGAAAATTCTAGGTAGGATGATCCTATGATTTACTTAAATTGGGACACTTTTGAGAGTGAAATGGGATGCCACTAATAATTTTGCTGAAAGGACATGCATAGGCGGGTGTGTGGCTCATGCCTATAATCCCAGCACTTTGGGAGGCCAAGGCAGGCAGATCACTTGAGGTTGGGAGTTCGAGACCAGCCTCACCAACATGGAGAAACCCATCTCTACTAAAAACACAAAGTTAGCTGGGTGTGGTGGCGCAAGCCTGTAACCCCAGCTATTTGGGAAGCTGAGGCAGGAGAATCACTTGAACCAGGGAGGCAGAGGTTTCGGTGAGCTGAGATTGTGCCATTGCATCAGCCTGGGTAACAAGAGCAAAACGCCGTCTCACAAAAAAAAAAAAAAAAAAAAAATTGCAGGAAAAAAAACTTTACATTTTTTGTTTTATTTACCAAAATGAAAACTCATGTCAGTGTTCATAATTTTGAAAGAGTACCCCAGTAATAAAAAGGATACTAATAATGGAGGAAAATATTATTTAACAAGTAAAACACAGGAGAAGAAGAAAATGAGCATCATTGCATCTTATGTTCTTCAAGAATCTCTTCTTCAGCATCTTGGAGGGTCATTGACCCTGCTTGAGCTTCCAAGGAGAGAGAGCATTAACTCATAAGATGCTTCGTTCCTTACTGGACAACTGTAGTCATTAAGTACTATAACTTACCTTGAGCTAAGGTCTCTATCTACAAACAACTTTCTCCCCCTGGTCTTGTTTTTACTCTAGAGCTCTCTTATATTAATACATAACAGCTCCTCACATGTATTAGGACAGGTTTTGTATCTTCTGTAAATCTTCAGTGCTCTTTTCTCTAAAACAAGTACCCCAACTCTTCCTCCAGGAGGTTATATTTGAACCTTCTCATTATACCAGTCACCTTCTAGATTTTCTCCAGCTCCATATCATTGTGCAAATTTCACCCCCAAATAACCACATTACACTGGAAATATTTTGTTCTGAGGGACTGTTATTTTTCATGACCTTTAAGCTATATTTTCTTCTTCTTCTTTTTTTTTTTTTTTTTTGAGACGGAGTCTTGCTCTGTCGCCTAGGCTGGAGTGCAGTGGCTCAATCTTGGCTCACTGCAATCTCTGCCTCCCAGGCTCAAGCAATTCCCCTGCTTCAGCCTCCTGAGTAACTGGGATTACAGGTGCACACCACCACGCCCAGCAAATTTTTGTATTTTTAGTAGAGACGGGGTTTCGCCATGTTGGCCAGGTGGGTCTCGAACTCCTCACCTCAAGTGATCTGCCTGCCTTGGCCTCCCAAAGTGCTGGGATTACAGGTGTGAACCACCACTCCTGGCCACCATATTTTCATTAAATAATTTTGATCACTTTAGCCACAAAATTTGATATCACATAAAACCTTCATATAGCTTTAAAATAGTTTTCACTTCTGCCTGACCATAATTTATTTTAGTAGCATAAATTTAGGACTTTTCATTTAACACGGATAATATGTATTTTATTGGTTTTCACCAAGTGATGAAAACTGCCAAAATCATCTTCAGGCTTTATCTTATTCTTCATACTTTTGTGTCATGGGCAAAACTGCAAAAGCTGCCAAAATGATCTTCAGGCTTTATTTTATTCACCATAGTTTTGTGTCATGGGCAAAACTGCAATCATATTTTATTGCTTTTGTCTAAATTATTGACAAAAATATCAAGCAGAACATGACGAGGGCAGAGTCTGGTATCATCTTCAGGAATTGTTCAATTAGGTAGACATCTGCTCAGTTAAACTACCTGTTGGGTACTGTGCTAACTACTTGGGCAATGGGATCATTCGTACCCTAAACCTCAGCATCACACAATATACCCACGTAACAAGCCTATACATGTACCCTCTGAACCTGAAAGTTGAAAATTTTTTTAAAAAAAGAAAGAAATCTGCTCAATGAATAACATCTGGGGTACACTGTTGCAATTATGGCCCCCCTTGAACTCCACCTGCCTATACCCATGCCTTTAGGCAGTCTCCCACCCCACCCCACCCCCACCCCCACTGCCATCACTCCCGGAGGACTATGTGACTTGCTTTGGCCAATGAGACATTAGCAAATGCATTGCAAGCATAGGCTTACACTTATATTTTGGGGCCTGCCTTCTCTTGCTGTCCTAAGGCCTCCACATAGCCTGGGCTAGGATGACATCGTGTAGAACAAAGATAAGCTGTCCAAGTTGAAACTACCTAAGCCAATCAGCCCTAATCTACCAGCTGACTTTAGCCACATTAGTAACTCCGGTAAGACTAACAGAGTCCAGCCCAGATTGTTGACCCATAGAATCAGGGCAAATAAATGATTGACATTTTAAGTCATTATGTTTGGAACAGTTCATTTTGCAGCAAAATGTAACTGCTTTGCCAACAAATCTATAATTAGCCATCTCACAGAGGGATATGATGAGAAACTTCAAATCCTTTCATACAATCAAAATACACTGCAGCACTTGTATAAATCTAATCATTTAAAGCTCTTGTTTTTAAAATGAGGTGCACTTGGCATGATTTATCATGAATCACTTTATATGGGCTCATAGTAATCACCAGTCTTTTCAAAATTCTTACAACTTATCTGTTCGATCATTTCCAGAATTCTACTAGGGAATGGCATTGAGATATCTATCTTACACATATTTTGTATCTGTAGCTTCAGCTAAATGGGAAAAAAATTCAATAGTTCTGAGTGCCTTGGGAATGGAGAATGTAGCATTAATCTTTGGATACCCATAACAGTGGGTAATACTTATTAAACTCAGTTGATTCACTATCAAAAGACAGATAAAATTTTAGGATGGTGTACTAGTCTTGTCTCTCTTAAAAATTATATGGTCCTTATATAAAGCAATTGTGTCTTATTTATACTTCTTTATCTTTTTTCTATTTTTTAACTTTCTCTACTCCTTGAAAACTTTTTTCTATCATTTACATTCTTCATTGCCTTTTACAGTGAAGCTACTTCATAATTATTGGAATTAAGCAAGACTTTCTTTGGAGATAACTTCTTTCTGGTTCTCAGATTTTTAAAATGTCACTAATAAGGGCACATACTCATTTAAAATATTTTTGAAACCTTTATTGCTAATACTAATTTTTTATTGTTTTATTTGATTCTAGTATCTGTGACTTCAATGTTCCCTAAGATTACAAATAGTGAAAAATACAAATGGGAAACTATAAAATATCCATTGGAAGGGAGCAGGTAGGTATCATTATTGCATATTAAAGGAAGATCATATACTTTACTGTCTTTTTTTTGAGACAAGGTCTTGTTCTGTTGCCCAGGCTGGAGTGCAATGGCACAATCAGAGTTCACTGTAGCCTCAATCTCCCGGGCTCAAGCACCCAAGTAACTGGGACTAAAGTTGCACACCACCATGCCCAGAAAAAAAAAAATTTTTTTTTTTTTTAGATGGAGTCTCACTCTGTCACCCAGGCTGGAGTGCAGTGGCACGATCTCGGCTCACTGCAACCTCTGCCTCCCAGGTTCAGGCAATTATCTTGCCTCTGCCTCCTGAGTAGCTGGGATTACAGGTGCGTACCACCATGCCCAGCTAGTTTTTGTATTTTTAGTAGAGATGGAGTTTCACCATGTTGGTCAGGCTGGTCTCAAACTCCTGACCTCATGATCCGCCCGCCTCAGCATGCCAAAATGCTGGGATTACAGGCGTGAGCCACTGCGCCCGGCCAGAAAAATTTATTACTTTTTTTTGTAAAGATGGGCATCTCACCTTGTTGGCTAGGCTGGTCTGAAACCCTTAAATTCAAACGATCTTCCCACCTTGGCCTCCCAAAGTGCTGAGATTACAGGCGTGAGCTGCTGCATCGAACCATACTTTACTATCTTTAACTCAATTTTAGCACGGATTTTTAAAATTTCAGTTACAGAAAATTTTGAGAATTTGAAAATTTCACTTGCCTTATTGATGTTTTTCCACTTTTTTCCAGTGATTCTAGAGAGCTGGGTGCAAAAGCATATTCTGCAGTCATGCCCAGTAAAAAAATTCCCAAACTCCCATTTCTCTCATCATCTATTTTGTAGCACTGTGGTATTCAGAAGAAAATGAAAGAGAAATTCTTCTAACCAGGGTAGAAAAGGAATAATGAGAAAGAGGTGAGTCAGAAGATACTGGAAAGAACAAATTAGAAAGAGAGATGGAGATAGGGTCAACAGGGGAAAGCAGATATTTGAGGAATCTCTGGGATGTGACTGCTATGGCTTGAATGTGTGTCTCCTCCAAAATTCATGTTGAAACTTAATCCCCATTAGAGTGGCATTAAGAGGTATGGCCAGGTCGGGCACAGTGGCTCACACCTGTAATCCCAGCACTTTGGGAGGCTGAGACAGCCAGATCACTTGAGGCCAGGTGTTCAAGACCTGCCTGGCCAATATGGCAAAACCCCATCTCTACTAAAAATAAAAATAAAAAAATTATCTGGAGCATGGTGGTACAAGCCTGTAATCCCAGCTACTCAGGAGGCTGAGGCATAAGAATCATTTGAACCCAGCAGTTGGAGGTTGCAGTGAGCTGAGATTATACCACTGCATTCCAGCCTAAGCAACAGAGCCAGACCCTGTCTCAAAAAACAAACAAACAAACAAAAAGAGGTAGGGCCTTTGCGGGGAGTGAGTAACTCAGGAGCGCTCCTCATGAATGGGTTAGTGCCTTATAAAAGGGCTGGAGGGAACTGGCTTAGGCCCTTTTTGCCCTTCGGTTCCTTCTTTCATGTGAGGAAATAGCTTTCAAGGCACCATCTTGGAAGCAGAGACCAAGCCGTCACCAGACACCAAATCTGCAGGTGTCTTGATCTTGGGCTTCCCAGCCTCCAGAACTATGAGGAAATAAATTGTCATTCTTTATAAGTCATCCAGTCTCAGGTATTTATTATAGCAGCGCAAATGGATGAAGATGTAATGAAATTTAGAGAGTTATGAGTTATTGCAATAGGCATCAAGGAGTTGGCTGAGTATTGAAGCATCTTCCATTGCTTCTCTGGAAGGGACAATGGGACTGAGAGCCAGGAGAAATGGCTTCTAGGAGCTGTGTAATGTTGGAAAAGCTGCTTTCATTCTTGAAGACTGCTAATGCTTCTATAACAAAGTATAGCAAATGGGGCAACAACACAAATTTATTTTCTCACAATTCTGGAGACTAGAAACCTGAGATCAAGGTATTGGCAGGGTTGATTTTTCTGAGGCCTCTGTCCTTGACTTGCAGAGAGCCGTCTTCTCCCCCTGTCTTTATGTGGTCTTTCTCCTGTTTGTGTCTGTGTACTACTGCCCTGTTTTTATAAGACCAGTCATATTGTATTAGGGCTCACCCTAATGATTTCACTTACTCTTTATTACCTCTTTAAAGGCTTTATCTCCAAATACATTCTGAAGTATTGAGGGCTAGGGCCTCAACATATAAATTTGGGTTGGAGGGAAGACATAATGTAGCCCAAAACAAAGGCTCAATCTCAGTATCTAGAAAACTAGAGGATTATACTTGTTAATATTTAAGCTATGTTCAGGCACTGACTTGCCATGGCCCCAATCCCTGTTGGACTGAACAAAGGAGGACAAACGCGGGAATAAAGATAAAGAAAAAAGAGTATATTTGGAAGAAGGGGCCAGAGGGCTCCTTGCTTCTAGTGAACAAGGGCCCTGAGTTTTACAGCCCTTTGTATTTATTGGGTAAAGGAGATTGGGAGAAGGGGGGTGGTTGTCGGTCAGCAGCTTGACTCAGTGCAGGCTTGCAAGGCTGCATTCTCTGAACAGTAGTCTCCAGATGTTCCAGTAGATAACCTCAAGGAGCACAGTGCCAGGGAGTGATTGCACTCAGCATGTCTTCTGGCAGCAGGCACAGTCATGAGTTTGCCCACATCCTGCATTCATGATAAATAGTTTGCTGTTTGATCATATAGCCTCCAGTGGAATGCTGAGTTAGTCACGACCCACAGGACTTCAGCTCTCTTTTTTCTTTATCTTTATTCTTTTTTTCTTTATCTTTATTATCTATAAAAGAGTATCTTTATCTATCTATAAAAGAGTAAAAATACTCTTTTCTTTATCTTTATTCCCACATTTGTCCTCCTTTGTTCAGTCCAACAGGGATTGGGGCCGCAGCAAGTCAGTGCCTGAATATATCTTAAATATTAACAAGTACAATCCTCTTGTTTTCTAGATACTGAGATTGAGGCTTTGTTTTGGGCTACATTATGTCTTCCCTCCAAACCAAATTTATATGTTGAGGCCCTAGCCCTCAACGCTTCAGAATGTATTTGGAGATAAAGCGTTTAAAGAGGTAATGAATCAAATGACTTTGATTCAGTAATTTAACTCCCACTTTCTATTTACATCTGTCAATATGCTGGCCATTTCTCCTCACATTGGAGAGGCTTCTATGGTACTTTCTACCATACTCTGCTAATAATGGTTTCTTGTCTGCTTCTTAATCAGAAAGCAAAATAGAACAACTTGGGCATGAACAAATGGGGTAGGATGTGAGGGCAATCTGGCTGTGACATCTGTCATCCCATTGATCACCAGAGTTGATTCAGCTGATCTGCCTGGCTAGGTGGGTGTCCTCTTCCTCCTTCACTGCCCCATGTGCGACCCTCTCAAAGCTGCAAGCTTAGTCAAAATGGACGACCTTCCCAGATAGAGGAGGACCATTCTTTGGTCAAGGGTATACAAGTAGCTGCACTCCTCTGCTAGAACCTCTAAACAAGCTCTCCAATGTGGTGGTCATTACCCTTTGTATTTGTTTATTTTCATACTGCCATGTAGAGTTTGAGACCAGCCTGGGCAACATGGCAGAAACCTGTCCCTACCAAAAATACAAAAAATTAGCTGGGCGTGGTGGCACACACCTGTAGTCCTAGCTACTTGGGAGGCTGAGGTGGGAGGATTGCTTGAACCTGGCAGGTGGAGGTTGCAGTGAGCCAAGATCGCAACCTGGGTGACAGAGTGAGACCCTGTCTCAAAAAAAAAAAAAAAAAAAAAAAAAAAAAGACTGACATAGAGCATATAAAATACTTTGACTGGGCGCAGTGGCTCACACCTGTAATCCCAGCACTTTGGGAGGCTGAGGCAGGTGGATCACAACGTCAGGAGTTCAAGACCAGCCTGGCCAATATGGTGAAACCCCATCTCTACCAGAAATACAAAAATTAGCTGGGCATTGTGGCGCGTGCCTGTAGTCCCAGCTACTTGGGAGGCCTGAGGCAGAAGAATCGCTTGAACCTGGGAGGCTGAGATTGCAGTGAGCCGAGATTGTGCCACTGCACTCCAGCCTGGGTAACAGAGAGAGACTCTGTCTCAAAAAAAAAAAAAACAAAAAAAACTTTCTTAGTTGTATGTCACTGCTCTTCATTAAACATGTAGGAATATGTACTATGCACAGAGCCTAACATTCAACTATATTTTGTGTGCATGACTGTCTTCAGGTTTCCAGCCTCTTTGTCACATTCTTGTTTTCAGTGATCCCCGATGGGGGTAGCTTTTAGCTCTACACAAATTCTTTCTTTATCCTTAGTAGCTAGGTGCTTCTGGATAAATGACTCTCAACAGGAAAAGCCTGAGTCTTCTATAGTGTATATCTGTGATAATATGTATTTCTTTCTGTTGACTTAACTAAGGAACTGAGAGAAGTGAGAAACTTCCTAACATATGTAAGGAAATGTACAAATGTACATTGGCACCCTTATTTACACATCCTTCAAGAAGTAACTCTTAACAATAAAAAAATCAATAAATAAAAGAAGAAGTAAGTTCAGGCAACACCATGATATTCCTACTTTACAGGACGCTTGGAGATTTTACTCCTTTCACTGTGGAAAAAAAATGAAAGGAAAAGGAAGGAAAGAAGGAAGGAAGGAAGGAAGGAGAGAGAGACAAAGAGAGAAAGAGGGAAGAAAGAGAAATAAATGGAAACCAGATTAAAGGTATTTTCTCTCTAGAGAAAGCATGAGGTACATCCTATTTATAATAAAATATCATAAATTTGTTCTGCTCCAGTTGCAATGATCCTACAAGTCTTGGTTACAATCACCAGTCATTCCTTCATTCATTCATTTAACAATTCAGTGGTTATTATTGAGTATCTACTATGTGTGGAAACCTGGAATATAGTGGGAATGCAGCAATAAATGAAACAATTGTTTCCTGTTATCGCAGTGTTAAAAAGAAGAAGAAGAAGAAGAAAGAATAAAAAAGAAACAGAGAAGATCCTTGTCCTCATGAAGTTTACAATCTAATGGGAGAGACACATAATAAATTAAAATATATAATTACGGACTTTGGTAATTGCAGTGAAGAAAACAAACATAGCAACTCAACAGAAAATAACTGAGTGAGGAACACCTACTTTAGACAAGATTGTATACACAATGCTTTCAATTTCCTTTATTGTTAACACTCCCATTGTATGTCTGTCACAACTAATTGACCAATATTGACGTATTATTATTAACTAAACTTCACACTTTATTTGGAGTTCCTTATTTTTTACCTAATGTCCTTTTTCTGTTCCAAGAATTCATCTAGGACACCACATTACATTTAGTCATCATGACTCTTTAGGTTCTTCTTGGCTGGAAGAGTTTATTAGACTTTCCTTGTTTTTGGTGACCTTGACAGTTTTGAGGAATCCTGGTCAGATATTTTGTAGAATGTTCTTCAGAACTGACCTTCTCTGATGCTTAGACAAGGGGTTGTGAGTTTTTGGAAGAAAGAACACAGAGGTAAAGTGCCATTCTCATCACATCATATCAAGGGTACATAGTGTAAACATAGCTTTTCACTACTGATTTTGACCTTGATCACCTGACAGAGGTAGTGTTTGTCAGATTTCTCCACTGTCAACAAACTCTTTTCCCACTTGTGCATTATACTCTTTGGAAGGAAGTCACTATATTCAGTCCACCTGTAAGGAACGGGTAGGTAGTTTTGCTGCCCCAAATTGAGAAGGGAGGAGTTACATAAATTATTTGGAATTCTACTGCATAGGAGATTTGTCTATTCTTCCTCATTTAAATTTTTATCCAATCATTTTTTTCTTTTTTCTTTTGTATCAGTTAAAGAATCAATTATGTTTTTATACCAGCATGTGAATATTTATTTTATACTTTAGGTTATAAAGTGTATTGCTTTCTTTACATTGTGAATATTTTTATTTATTTATTTATTTTGAGATGGAGTCTCACTCTTTCGTCCAGGCTGGAATGAAGTGGTGCAATATCAGTTCACTGCAACCTCCACCTCCCAGGTTCAAGCGATTCTCCTGCCTCAGCCTCCTGAGTAGCTGGGATTACAGGTGCCTGCCACCATGCCTGGCTAATTTTTTTTTGGTTGTTTTTTTTTTTGTATTTTTAGTAGAGACGGGGTTTTGCCATGTTAGCCAGGCCGGTCTTGAACTCCTGACCTCAGGTGATACACCTGCCTCGGCCTCCCAAAGTGCTAGGATTACAGGCATGAGCCACCGTGCCTGGCGAATATTTTTATTTATTACAGATAAGAAGAGAGGGAAGATAAAAGAAATGAAGAAATGGAGCAGTGGAGGAAAGTGGGAAACAAGCAAACAAAAAAGAAATAAATATAAGAAATCAAAGTTAGGCCTAGGATAAAAGGTTCCACTGAACAAAAGGACCCCTCTGACTCACTCCTCAGGGCTAAGCCTCTGTCTATT
Source organism: Pan troglodytes (assembly GCF_028858775.2). NCBI lineage: Eukaryota > Metazoa > Chordata > Mammalia > Primates > Hominidae > Pan > Pan troglodytes. Next base: position 61,920,475 of record NC_072407.2, on the reverse strand, counting down.
AGCCCTAGCTAATATTCAACAGAATTCTTGTTCTTGACTCTTTTTTTCAGAAAAACATTCTTTCAGAGAAGAGGAGCAGGTCAAAAACAATAAAATATTCAAGCACTGAATTTCTCCCAACTCTCTTCTAATTTCATCCTTTTTTAATTTTTATTTTTATTTTATTTTATTTATTTTTGAGACCAAGTCTCGCTCTATCACCCAGGCTGGAGTGCAGTGGCGCAATCTCAGCTCACTGTAGCAACCTCCAGCTCCCAGGTTCAAGCAATCCTGCTGCCTCAGCCTCTCAAGTAGGTGGGACTACAGGCACATGCCACTACATCTGGCTAATTTTTTTTTTTTTTTTTTTTTGTATTTTTAGTAGAGACAGGGTTTCACCATGTTGGCCAGGCTGGTCTTGAACGCCCGACCTCAAGTGGTCCGTCCGCCTCGGCCTCCCAAAGTGCTAGGATTACAGGTGTGAGCCACCACGCCCAGCCAACAATTGGACTATTATTTGGAGTTATTAGAATTGCTTATTATTAGGAAAAAGCTACACACCAATCAGAATGGTGATTATTAAAAAGTCAAGAAACAACAGATGCTGGCAAGGCTGTGGAGAAGTAGGGACACTTTCACACTGTTGATGGGAGTGTAAATTAGTTCAACCATTGTGGAAGACATTGTGGCAATTCCTCAAGGATCTAGAACCAGAAATACCATCTGACCCAGCAATCCCATGACTAGGTATATACCCAAAGGAATATAAATCATTCTATTATAAAGATACATGCACATGTATGTTTATTGCAGCATTATTTACAATAGCAAAGACATGGAGCCAACCCAAATGCCCATCAATGATAGACTAGATAAAGAAAATGTGGTACATATACACCATGGAATGCTATGCAGCCATAAAAATGAATGATATCATATCCTTTGCAGGGACATGGATGAAGCTGGAAGCCATCATCCTCAGCAAACTAACACAGGAATAGAAAACCAAACACCGCATGTTCTCACTCATAAGGGAGAGCTGAACAATGAGAACACATGGACACAGGGAGGGGAACAACACACACCAGGGCCTGTCTGAGGGGGAAGGGGAGGGACAGCATCTGGACAAATAGCTAAAGCATGCTGGGCTTAATACCTAGGTGACGGATTGATAGGTGTAGCAAACCACTATGGCAAACTTTTACCTATGTAACAAACGCGTTCTGCACATGTATCTTGGAACTTAAAGTAAAATAAAGAAAATAAAGAAAAAAGGTATATTTATTTTTTCAAGGCATCAAGAATCAGAAGAATAAAATAACCAAGATACTATGGCTTTGTACAACATGAGAAAGAGGAAAAGATATATGAAATGATGCAGTCTTAAAATGAGTTGTGGCCGGGTGCAGTAGCTCACGCCTGTAATCCCAGCACTCTGGGAGGCTGAGGCAGTTGGATCATCTGAGGTCAGGAGTTCAAGACCAGTCTGGCCAACATGGTGAGACGCCCCCATATCTACTAAAAATACAAAAATTAGCCAGGCATGGTGGCTCGTGCCTGTAATCCCAGCTACTCGGGAGGTTAAGGCAGGAGAATTGCTTGAACCTGGGAGGCGGAGGTTGCAGTGAGCTGAGATGGCCCCACTCCATTCCAGCCTGGGCGACAGAGCAAGACTCTGTCTCAAAAAAAAAAAAAAAAATGAGCTGTGGAGCCAGGCGCAGTGGCTCACGTCTGTAATCTCAATATTTTGGGAGGCCGAGGTGGGCGGATCACTTGAGGTCAGCAGTTCAAGACCAGCCTGGCCAACCAACATGGTGAAACCCTGTCTCTACTAAAATACAAAACTTTGCCAGGCCTGGTGGCAGATGCCTGTAATCCCACCACTTTGGGAGGTCAGGAGTTCGAGACTAGCTTCTTCAACATGGCGAAACCCTGTCTCTACTAAAAATACAAAAATTAGCCAGGTGTGGTGGTGCATGGCTGTAGTCCCAGCTACTCAGGAGGCTGAGGCAGGAGAATCACTTGAACCCGGTAGATGGAAGCTGCAGTGAGCCAAGATCATGCCACTGCACTCCAGCCTGGGCAACAGAGAAAGACTTCATTTCAAAACAAAACAAAACAAAAAGATCCAACTATATATCGTCTACAAGACACTTAATTTACATTTAAGAACACATGGCCATGTAAGACATGCCTACTTACCCTTCCGCCATGATTGAAAGTTTCCTGACGCCTCCCCAGCCATGCTTCCTGCACAGCCTGGAGAACTGTGAGTCAATTAAACCTCTTTTATTTATAAAAACAAAAAGAAAAGAACACACATAGACTGAAAGTGAAGGATGAAAAAAGATATTCCACGATGATGGTAACCAAAAGTAAGTAGGAGTAGATACACTTATATCAGATAAAATAGACTATAAGTCAAAAATTATCACCAGAGACCAAGACATTACATAATGGTAAGTGTCCATTCAGCAGAAAGATATAATAATTATAAATTTATATGCACCCAACATCAGAACACCTAAATATCTAAATAGATAAAGCAAATAATAACAGAACTGAAGGGAGAAATAGCAATACAATAGCAGTCAGAGACATCAAGACCCCTCTTTCAATAAAGAATAAAACATCCAGACATAAAATGAATAAGGAAACAGGAAACCTGAACAACATTATATATGAATGGGCCTAACAGGCCTGTATAAAATATCCCATCCAACAGCAACAGAATACTCATTCTTCTCAAGTGCATATGAAACATTTTCCAGGATGAATTACTTGTTAGGTGCTAAAACAAGTTTTAACAAATTCAGGAATACCAAAATCATACCAAGTATCTTTTCTGACCACAATGAAATCAAACTAGAAATCAGTAGCAGAAGGAAGACAGGAAAATTCACAAATATGTGGAAATTAAGCAACACACTTGAGCAATCAGTGGTTTAAAGAAGAAATCAAAAAGGAGATTATGAAGTACTCAGACAAATAAAATTAAAACACAATGTACCAAAACTTATAGAATGTCACAAATGCAGCACAAGAGGGAAATTTATAGCAATAAACACCTACATGAAGAAAGAAAAAGGATAACAAATAAACAAGCTACCTCTAAACCTCAAAGAACTGGAAAATGAGAAAAAACACGAAAGCCGAAGTTCGCCTAAGGAAAGAAATAATAAAGATTGGAGCAGAAATAAATGAGGCAGAGAATAGAAAAACAATAGGAAAAAGTCAACAAAACTAAGACTTGGTTTTCTGAAAAGACAAACAAAATTGACAACTCTTTAGCTAGACTAAGAAAGAAAGAAAGAAAACTCAAATAAATAAAATCAGAAATGAAAGAGGAGATATTACAACTGACGCCACAGAGAATAAAAAGGAACAAAAGAGACTACTATCCACAATTATATGCCAATAATTTGGACAACCTCAAAGAATAGATAAATTCCCAAAAACATACAACCTGCCATGACTAAATCATGAAGTAATACACTGAACAGAACTAAAAACCAGTAGGGAGATTGAATCAATAACCAAAAACTTCCCAACAAAGAAGCCCAGGAATAGATAGCTTCACTGGCCAATTCTATCAAACATTAAAAAAAAAATTATGCCATTTCTTCGCAATCTTTTCCAAATAATTTAAGATAATGGAACACTCCAAACTCATTTTATAAGGCCAGCATCACCTTCATACCAAAGCCAGAGAAGGACACCACCAAAAAAGAAAACTACAGGCCAGTATCTTGGGTGAATATAGATGCAAAAATCCTTAACAAAATACAAGCAAACCAAATTCAACAGCATATTAAAAGGGGCATATCTTATGACCAAGTGAGATTTATTCTTGTGATGCTATGATAGTTAAATATACAAAAGTTAATTAATATGATATACAGCATTAACAGAATGAAGAACAAAAACCATATTATCTTCTCAATAGATACAGTAAAAGCATTTGACAAAATTCAACATGTGTCATGATTTTTAAAAACTCTCAACAAGCTAGAATAGAGGGAAATCATCTCAATATATTAAAGTTCAATGTAACAGAATAGAGAGCCCAGAAATAAACCCAAGCATATGCAGTCAACTAATTTTATTTTTCTTTTCTTTCTTCTTCTTCTTTTGAGACAGAGTCTGGCTCTGTCGCCTAGGCTGGAGTACAGTGGCACAATCTCAGCTCACAGGAACCTCTGCCTCCCAGAGCTCAAGCTATCCTCCCACCTCAGCCTCCTGAGTAGGTGGGACTACAGGTGCACACCACCACACCCAGCATATTTTTTGTATTTTTTCTTCAATACAGGGTTTCAGCATGTTGCCCAGGCTGGTCTTGAATTCCTGGGCTCAAGTGATCCTTCTGCCTAGGCCTCCCAAAGTACTGGAATTACAGGCAAGAGCCACCATGCCCAGCCTCAGTCAACTAATTGTCAACAAGATTATACAATGGGGAAAGGATAGTCTCTTCAACAAATGGTGCTGGGAAAACTGGATATCCACGTGCAAAAGAATGTAATTAGATCCTTATTTTATACCACATACAAAAGTCAACTCAAAATGGCTTAAAGTTTTAAACATAAGACCCCAAACTGTAAAATACCTAAAAGAAAGCATAAAGGGAAAGCTTCATGGCATTGGTCTTGGCAATTATTTCAATAGTATAACACCAAAAGCACAGGCAACAAAGCAAAAATAAACAAGTTGGGCTGTGTCAAAATAAAAAGCTTCTGCACAGCAAAGGAAACTGTCAACAGTGAAGACACAAGCTATGGAATGGGAGAAAATGTTTGCAAACCATATATCAGATAAGGGGTTAATTTCCAAAATATACATGGAATACATACAACTCTGGCTGTAAAAACAAACAGACAAAAAAAAAACTTGATTTTTTTTAATAGGCTAAGGATTTGAATAGACATCTCTCCGTAAAAGACATACAAATGGCCAACCGGTATATGAAAAGATGCTCAATGTCACTAATTATCAGGGAAATGCAAATTAAAACCACAATGATATATCTCCTCACACCTGTTAGGATGACTATTATCAAAAAAAAAGACAAGTGTTTCGAGGATATGGAGAAGAGGGGACCCTTGTACACTGTAGGTAGGAATGCAAAATGGTACAGCTATTATAGAAAAGAGTATGGAGGATTCTCAGAAAATTAAGAATAAAACTACCACATGATCCAGCAATCCTATTTCTGGGCATTTACCCAAAAGAATTGAAATCAGGATTTAGAAGAGATATCTGCCCTCCCATGTTCCTCATAACAAGATTCATGATAGCCAAGGGGTAGAAACAATCCGAATGTCCAAAGACAGATGGTTGTATGAAGAAAATGTGGTATATGCATGCAATGGAATATTATTCAGCCTTTAAAAAGAAGAAAATCCTGCAATAAGCAACAACATGGTTGAATCTTGAGGACATTTTGCTAAATGAAACTGCATGATTCCACTTATATGAGATACAAAATAGTCAAACCCATAGAAGCAAAGAACAGACCCATGGATGCCAGGAGAGGGGAGAGAAGGAAATGGGGAGTTGCTAGTCAACAGGTATAAGGTTTCAATAATAAAAGATGAATACAATCCAGAGATCTTCTGTGCAACATTTTGCCTTAAGGAACACTACTGTATTTACACATACATATCTGTTAGCAGGGTAAATCTCATATTAGGTGTATTTACTACAACTAAATTAAATTTTAAAAAAAGATATAATTTGACCCAAAATTTTTAAAGAAATACAGAGTTGTGCCTATGAACAATTCACTACAATATCTAGAAACTGGCATCTTTTATTTAGATATGTTCAGAGTCTTGTTTTTAGCTATTACCTGAGTTATCCTTGTTAGAGTTAATTTAGTACAAATTCAACTTTGTTCTTGAGTCTAATGATTATACCTTAAGGTCACAGAGTGTCATTTGAGAATTATTATATTATGACTTCATATCTATCCCTAAAGATCTAAAACTTCATTTAATAAGGCCCAGGGTAGTGAATCTGATGACTGGATAAATATTGAGCTGAAGCCTTGGTCTCCTGACACACCTCGTTCCAATATCAACATTCAAAACACCAGCTTTCATTTCTGGTTCTTGTCCAAGTTTTGAAAGTAATTATTTCTTTTGTTTCCTCTTTTCATAATATCCATGGACTTGGCCTTTGATTATTCCCTCTCCCAGCTCCATTCATTAAGACGCGTGGACCAGGCAATGCTGTAATTCCAGGTGACACACTCCTTTGAACGTGAAAGTAATGACAATTCACAGGTGTACATTACTTTGCATATACAAAGCTCTTCCAAGAATACTATGATTTTTAATCCTTTTAACAGCACCCCTGTGAAACTGACATTATAATACACATTTGATACAGACGGAAAATGGGGCATCAAGATAGTAAAGGGATTTGCCCAAGGTCATCCAGCTAATAAAAGGAGGAAGTAGCACTTCAACTTAAATATTCTGATTAAGTTCAGCTCACATTCAAAACAGCATACAAGTTCCCAAAGTGATCTTGTGTGTATTACATGGTTCTTGTGTGTATTTTTGTGTATTACATGGTTCTAAATATGAAACTCCACAATCTACTTTGCCATATGCCTTATGGCAACCAAATCCCACATTTCATTGGTTGATTTCCTCTCAGTAGATTTGAACACACAGAAAAACAGTAAACCAATCAACCTAATGACTGTAAGCAAATGCTGGGATTATGGCTTCCGTGAAAAATTCACTATTAGTTTCAAAGGTTTGGATCAGTCATTTTGCCCTTAATTGTTTGTCATAGATAGTGTACCCTTAAAGATCAGAAAAGTAGGAAAGACCTTATGTAACATTTCTCCACTATTTCTGGTTATTAAATTCATATACAATGTTAGGATGCTTTTTATATAGGAAAGCTAGGAAAGTTGTGGTGTGTGGATATCTTTCTAAGAATAAAATAGTGAAAATTGTTGAAACAAACTCTTATTCTTCATTTAATTTCATTTCTTTCTTTTTTTTTTTTTTTTTTTTTTTGAGACGGTCTTACTCTATTGCCCAGGCTGGAGTGCAGTGGCACGATCTCGGCTCACTGCAATCTCCACCTACCAGTTTCAAGCGACTCTCCTGCCTCAACCTCTCAAGTACCTGGGATTACAGGTGCATGACACCACACCTGACTAATTTTTGTATTTTAGTAGAGATGGGGTTTCACCATGTTTGCCAGGCTGGTCTCGAACTCCTGACCTCATGATCCACTCCCCTTGGCCTCCCAAAGTGCTGGGATTACAGGCATGAGCCACCATGCCCAGCCCTCTTTTAGGTTTTTACAAAGGCTTCATTATGTATGGCTGGCTGATCAAAATCACTGGTCATTGATGGTCATCAACTCAAGCTTCAGGCTTCTACTCTCCCCAAAGGGTATTACCTTCTATACTGATTTTGTTGAGATTTTTCTACCAAAGGCATCCATTTCAGTTTTCCTTATTATTTTGTATTCTCCTTTTTATCTCAGTCTAGCTAAGGGTTTGTCAGTTTAGAAAAATTTTTTTAATCAACACTTAGTTTTGTTGATATTTTTATACAGATTTTGTGTTCTCTATATGACTTACTCCTACCCTGCCCTGATCTTTATTTTTTCCTTCCTTCTATTAACTTTGGGCTTAACTTGTTCTTCTCTTTCTCATTCCTCAGGGTAATGTTAGGCCATTCATTTGATATTTTTCTTTTTTCTTCATATAGATGTTTATCAGTATAAACTTCCCTCTTACTACTGCTTTTGCTGCATCCCATAAGTTTTGGTACATCTTGTTTTCATGTTGTCTCAGGATACTTTTTGCTAAGTTGTATTTTAATTTTCATTGGTCTCAATATATTATTTAATTCCCTTTTGATTTCCTATTTGACCCAGTATTTGTTCAAGAGTATGTTACTTAGTTTCCACATATTTGTGAATTTTCACATTTTATTGCTGTTACTGATTTCTAGTCTGATTCCATTGTTGTCACAAAAGATATGTAGTGTAATTTGTTATCTTCTTCAATATGTTAAGGCTTGTTTTGGGACCTAACATATAATCTATCCTGCAAAGGGTTCAATGTGTGCTTGAGAAGAATGTGTGTTACATCTTAATGAATATACATTCATACAAAAATACATACTTTTTTAGTTTTTTTGTCCTTTAACATTTATAGTAGAATTAAAAAAGATTTGCCATCATATTATAGTGGTAAAATATACCATTTTTTTCCAATATTTACCTTTACCAATGAGTTTCATCCTTTTATTTCAACTTGAAAAATTCCCAATAGCATTTCTTGTAAGGCAGATATGGTGATAAACTCCCTCAGCTTTTGATTGTCTGAGGAAGTCTTTATCTCTCTTTCATTTTTGAGAGGCATGTTTGCCAGATATAGTATAGTTGGTTGGTGTGGTTTTTTTCTTTCACACTGTGTATGTCATCCCATACTCTTCTGTCCTGCAAGGTTTTTGCTAAAAAAAAAAATCTGCTAATAGTCTTATGGAATTCCTTTGTACATAACAAGCCACTATTCTCTCAGTGCTTCAAGATTCTCTTTGTTTTTAACTTTTGGCAATTTGATTATAATATATCCCAATGTAAGCCTCTTTTAATTCATTATATTTGTTGTCCACTGGACTTCCTGGATCTGAATGTCTATTTTATTCCCCAGGCTTAGGAAATTTTTAGCCATTATTACTTTGAATAAGCTTACTATATGTTTCTCTCTCACTCGTCCTTTAGGAACTTCCATAATGCATATATTGGATTGCTTGATGGTGTCCCATCAGTCCCTTAAGCTATCATCACTCTTTTTAATTCTTTTATCTTTTTGCATGTCTGATTGGATGATTTCCAACTATCTGTCCTTGAATTTGGTAGTCTTTTCTTGCACATAACCTAGTCTTCCATTGAAACCCTCTACTAAAATTTTCAGTTCAGTTATTATAGTCTTCAGCTCTATGACTTCTGTTAGATATTTTTTGTATTTCCTATCACTTTGTTGAAGTTCTTACTTTGTTCATACATAGCTCTCCTGACCTTGATACCATCTTTATGACCATTATTTTGAATTATCTATGAGGTACATCATATATCCTTTATTTCTGGAGACTTATTTTGGTCTTTTGTTTGGAACATATTTCCCTGTTTCTTCATTTTCCTTGATTCTCTGTGTTGGTTTCTGTGCATTAGATAAAACAGCCACCTCTCCCAGTCTTAACAGCCTGGGAAAGTCACAACATTATGGGTGCAGTCAAGACTTTTCCAGGGAGAAATTGTAAGCTGGGTGTTTTTGCCTGCTCACTCTGCACTGAGCCAGGAAGATTAGCTGCTGAAAGTACTCACACACTCTTTTAAAACCACCTCTTTTTCTCTGGCTATGAAGGATGCATAAATGTAAGCCCCATTAGCTCCCGGAGTTAGGGGATATAAGAGCCACTTCTTTGGGTGAGAGCTGTAAAAGCTGTGCTCAATGTGTGGAAGAACTCCTTCCAGGGATAGATTGGACACTTAATTTTAATCCTGCAGTGAGCTGAGGAAAGAAGACTTGAAAGTGCCCTTAGCCTGGACAACATGGTGAAACCCCATCTTCACAAAAAATACAAAAATTAGCCGGGTGTGGTGGCATGCACCTGTAGTCCCAGCTACTCAGGATAGGGAGGCTGAGGTGGGAGGATTGCTTCAGCCCAGGAGGTCGAGGCTGCAGTGAGCCAAGATTGTGCCACTGTACTCCACCCTGGGGAACAGAGAGAGACCCTGTCTCAAAAAGAAAGAAAGAAAGAAAGAAAAGAAAAAAGAAAGTGCCCTTGTGACCTTTTGGGCTCCCAGAGGATAATTAATTACCTGCACTATTGGCTTTCAGGTGCATGCTAGTTAGAAACCCAGCTCTCAGGCAGAAGCTAGGGAAGTGTACAGTCAAAACTCTTCCAGGAACCTGAGTAACATAGTGAGACTTTATCCCTACAAAAAAGTAAATAAAAATTGCCTGGGCATGGTGACCCATGCTTATAGTCCCAGCTACTTGGGAGGCTGAGGCAGGAGGATCACTTGAGCCAGGAAGATTGAGGCTGCAGTGACTCTGGGCAACAGAGCAAGACCCTGTCTCAAAAATAAAAAAATAAAAAATTAAAGCCTCTTCCAGGGAGAAACTGGAGCTACACATTTTTGCCTACTTGTTCTGTGCTGCTATTACAGGAAGTGCTCACGTGCTCATTTATAACTATTTTTTCTGTTCTCTCTAGTCCTCAAGGACTTGCAAATGTTGAGTTCCATCTGCTTCCAGAGCCAGATGATTTAACAGCCAATCCCTTGGATGGCAACCATAAAAGTTGAGATGAGGCCAGATGAAGCGACTCACACCCATAATCCCAGCACTTTGGGAGGCCGAGGTGGAAGGATCACTTGAGCCCAGGAGTTTGAGACTAGCCTGGGCAATTAGTGAGACCCTTTCTCTACCAAAAAAAAAAAAAAAAAGTTTTTTTTTTTTAATTAGCTGGGTATGGTAGCACACATCTGTGGTCCTAACTACTGAGGAGGCTGAGATGATAGGATTACTTGGGCCCAGGAGGTCAAGGCTGCAGTGAGCCATGATTGTGCTACTGCATTCTAGCTTGCGTGACAAAATGAGACTCTATCTCAGAAATTAAGGAAGGAAGGAAGGAGAGAAAGAGAGAGAGAAAAGGAGAAAGGGAGGAAGAGAAGGAAGGAAGGGGGGGAGAGAGAGAGAGAGAGAGAAAGAAAGAAAGAAGGAAAGAAAGAAAGAAAGAAAGAAAGAAAGAAAGAAAGAAAGAAAGAAAGAAAGAAAGAAAAGAAAAGAAGGAAAAGAAAGGAAAGAAAAGAAAGAGAGAGAAAGAGAGGAAGGGAGGAAGGGAAAGAAGGAAGGGAAAGGAAGGAAGGAAGGAAAGAAGGAAGGAAGGAAGGAAGGAAACGAGTTGAGATATTATATGTCCTCCAGACCATTTATTCCTCAGAGAGAATCTAGGAGTTTAGGATTCATTCATAATTGCAAGGTATTGTGCCCAGGGTGAGGTTTGTGTCACAAGTGAGTTTCAACTTTTCCCACCCATTTTGATATTGCAGTTTCTCAGTGTGTAGGAGTCTCTCAACTACTTTTTTGATTTCTCTCAGAAGAAATTGATCTAGTATAGCTGTTTACTCAATGTGTCTATGGAAAAAAGGGAAAGTCAGAAGCCCCTTATTCCACCATCTCATTGACATCATGCCTATGGATTTTGATTTTGAATAACATAAGAATGACACAGAGCAAAGAAATAACATGATTAGTGATTAATATTTTAATATAGGATGAATTAAAATATGGAGAGACTTTATGATTGTATAATTATTTTTGAGGTTCTACAATATAAATAGACATTGTGCTGGATGCATTAAGTGAACATTAGCATTTTTGTCCACCCAAAAGAGCTTAACTCATGTAGAAACAATTTGAGTACATCTGATATATGAGAATGGTACAAATTTGTGTGGAATACGTAATAGATTAAAACGGAATATCCTCTATAATATTCTAGATCTTCTTCTTTTTTTTTGTTTTGAGACAGAGTCTCACTCTGTCCCTCTGGCTGGAGTGCCGTGGCTCAATCTTGGCTCATTGCAAACCCTGCTGCCTGGATTCAAGAGATTCTCATGCCTCAGAGTCCCAAGCCTGGGATTACAGGCATGCGCCACCACACCTGACTAATTTTTTATTTTTAGTAGAGACCAGTTTCACCACATTGGCCAGGCTGGTCTCGAACTCCTGGCCTCAAGTAACCCACCCGCCTAGACCTCCCAAAGTGTCAGGATTATAGGCATGAGCCACCGTGCCCAGCCTCTAGACCATTCAATAGTAAATGATGTAGTAAAATTCTCTTTTGATGATACTGAATTTTTATATCATTCAAGAGATATACAACTATTTTAAAATTTCAACAAACGCTTATAATATTGAAGACACATTTACCAAATGTAAATATCAAGATATCATCAAAAACTTGAGTGGCTGCCATGTCTCTAAAAACACAGTAGAGGCCATATGCAATGTTCTTCATGAAACTCCTGATGAGCTGAGTGATGTCAGCAAGAGGACAGAATAAAAAATACCAGACTTCGTCCCCCAACAAAAAACAATTTGAAGCTACCAATAAATTAAAATAGCCCTGGGAGGGCTTAAGAGCCCCATTAAGAACCAGACACAACACAGTGATGCTAGAAAAGAGAAAAAAAATGTTTCAGTTGGTAACTAGTCAGACATGAACAGGGCAGGAAAGGGCTGCCCCGCTCCCTACCAGGAATGTCAGGCGACCATCAGGTGATGGTCAGGTGGTTGTTAACTGTCTCTCTAAAATAATGATTGATGCAGCTGGCACCAGAAAAAGGCAGTCTTCCAGTAGATAGGAAAAACATGAAAATGATGATCAGTAGCTTCCCAGTGAGATCTCAGGAGTTGGGTAAGTGGGCTAACACATGCTCATAAGAGGCAAAATGGTGAAGTTTAACTGCTCTATTACCTTCTAGGGACGTTCAGCTGGTAAGAGAAGAATGCTTCAAGTGAGCATGCATACAACTCCAGTAAACACACTGGGTGCTCCCCTCCCAAGTGCTAGCAGGCCACTGCACATGTGGACAGCCCACCCCAAGGGAAGAATCAGGGGAGAAGGGAGGCAAGACCCCAGAAGTAAGCCAACATATAAAACCCCAAGTCCAAAGGTCAAACCACACACTTGTCTTTCAAGTTGCCTGCTTGGCCCTCTTCCAAGTGTAATTTCCTTCCTTTTATTCCTGCTTTAAAGCTTTTTTTTTTTTTTTTTTTGAGATGGAGTTTTGCTCCTGTTGCCCAGGCTGGAGTGCAATGGCGCAATCTCAGCTCACTGCAACTTCCACCTCCCAGGTTCAAGCAATTCTCCTGCCTCAGCCTCCCGAGTAGCTGGGATTACAGGTGCCCACCACCACGCCAAGCTAATTTTTTATATTTTTAATAGAAATGGAGTTTCACCATGTTGGCCAGGTTGGTCTTGAACTCCTGACCTCAGGTGATACGCCTGCCTCGGCCTCCCAAAGTGCTGGGATTGCAGGCATGAGCCACCACGCCCGACCCTAAAGCTTTTTAATAAACTTTCACTCCTGCTCTAAAACTTGCCTCAATCTCTCCTTCTGCCTTGTACCCCTCAGTTGAATTCTTTCTTCTGAGGAAAGAATTGAGGTTGCTGCAGACCCATACAGATTCGCCACTGTTAACAAAGGCCCAGAAATGATTGCTGATGGTATTGGCTTAGCAGAGACATCTGGAGATGGCTAGAATCAAAAAGGAAGGGTAGGAGATATCTGTATCAGCCATGCAGTGGGTGCCATAGTGGTCCCCTGTGGCCTGCTCTCTGGGGGACCCAAGTACACTTTGCCATCTAGGAACTCAACAGTCTCTGTGATAGCCATAGACTATACACAACTTTCATAGTTGAGGACCCTGTAGCTATAGCCGTGTGTGTGTGTGTATGTGTGTGTGTGTGTGTGTAGTTATTGCCACCACAGATTCCCTGCACCCCACACAGAAGGAGGTGCTGTTGTATCATTCCAGGAACAAGACTCCCACCTTCCCTCCAACCCCACGTATGTCCCAGACCTCAGAGCTACGGCTACTCTGTGTGCCCCATACTTCAGACCCCAGCTCCATGGCCACTCTACATATACTCATGTTCCAGACGCTGACTGCAGCTGTTTTATGCATACCCATGCTTCCGACCAAGCTCCATGGATTATATCTATTTCTCTTTATTGGCATTTAGATGGCTACCAATTTTTTGCTATTGTAAGTATCACTGTGATAAGCATGGTTATATATAATTCACTGTATGTAACTCATATTCTTCTTTAGGATTAAAATATTTTCAACCTGTAGATACACATTGGCAAATTGCATTTAAAAAACTTACTAATTTCTATTCCCGCAAGCTATTTACAGTGTTCACCTTATCATGATCAACACTGAGCTGACTAGCTTGCTTTCTTTTTCTTTCCCTTTTCCTTTCTTCCTCTCTTCCCTCCCTCCTTCCTACTCTTTTTCTCCCTTCCTTCCTTCTTCCTTTCCTCCCTTCCTTCCCTCATTTCCTTCCCCTCTTTCCTTTCTTTTCTTTCTTTCATTTGTCAATTTGATGGTTTACAATGTCAACTATCTTGTTTACATTTATTTATTAATTAAATTGATCTAATCACATACATTATAGCCATTCACAATTTTTGTATATTTTTCTAAAGTGCTTAAAGAATTTTGAGACTGATTTTGAAGTCTGTATTTTATGTTAACACTCTAAAGTGTGTGTAAAAATCATTTTGAAACTTTGTTATTTTTATGTATGTTTTATTATTATGGAATTCAGTAATCAAAATTTTGCTCTGTGACTTTTCCACTCTTATCATAAATTTTAAAATTTTATCCTGAAGTCATACAAATATCCATTCATATTTTGTCCCTGCTGCTTTATGATTTAAAATTTTACATGAAACCTATTTATTATTCTGGAATTTATTTTGTTGTCTGCTATGCTACAAATCTTGAACTTTTCTACCAGTTACTTTAGCACAATTTTTTAAATTATGTTTCCTTTTTCCATTGAATTGAGGTATCATCTTTATCACATACTAAACACACATTTACCCTAAGGTTTGGTTATTGTTGGCTGCCTTTTGTGTTCCATAAATTAGTCTGCATATTCCTACAATTGTTCCTACAATTCCACATTGTTTGCATCACTGGTATTTTATAACATTTGTATCATAAGGTCATAATCTACTTTTTAGTTTTATTGTATTTTCAATTGACACATTATAATTGTATGCATTTATGGAGTTCAATGTCATGTTTTGATACATGTATACAGAGTGTAATGAGCAAATCAAAGTAATTAACATATCTATTATCTTAAACAATTATTATTTGTGGTGGAAACCTTCAAAATCCTCTCTACTAGCTATTTTGAAATATACAATACATTATTGTTAACTATAGTCACCCTACTGTGCAAAAGAACACCAGAACTTATTCCTCCTATCTAACTGAAACCTTGCACCAATTGACCAATCTCTCCTCATCTTCCCCCACCCTCCCCAGCCTCTGATAATCACTATTCTACTCACTTTCTATGATATCAACTTTTTAAAATCACTATTCTACTCTATTTCTATGAGATCAACTTTTTTAGAGTCCATACATGAGTAAGATAATGTAGTATTTGTCTTTCTGTGCCTGGCTTATTTCCCTTAACATAATGTCCCCAGGTTCACATGTGTTGTCACAAATGACTGGATTTTGTTCTTTTTATGACTGAATAATATTCCATTTTGTATATATATCATATACTCTTTATCCATTCACCCACTGATGGATACTTAGATTGATTCCATATCTTGGCTTTTGTGAGTAGTGCTGTAATAATCACGAGAGTACAGGTATCTCCTCAACATACTGATTTCATTTCCTTTGGAAATATAGCCAGCAGTGAAACTGCTGGATCATATGACAGTTCTATTTTTAATTGTTTGAGGAACCTCTATTCTGTTTTCCATAATGGCTATAATAATTTATATTCCCATTATGAGTGTGTAAAGGTGCCTTTTTCTCCACATCTTTTGTTTTTTTTAATAATAGCCACTCTAACGAGTGAGGTGATACCTCATAGTAGTTCTGATTTGCATTTCCCTGATGACTAGTGATGTCGATCATTTTTTTCATATATCTGTTGGCCATTTGTATGTCTTCTTTTGAGAAATGTCTATGCGTGTCTTTTGCCCATTTTTAAACTGGTTTTTTTTTCTGTTGAGTTATTTAAGTTCCTTATATATCAGATGTATACTTTGGAAATATATTCTCCCATTCTGTAGGTTGTCTCTTCACTCTTGATCATTTCATTTGCTGTTTAGATGATTTTTTCATTTGCTGTGATCCCATTTGTAAGTATGTTTTGCCTTTGTTGCCTGTGCTTTTGAGGTTTTCTTTAAAAAAAATTATTGCCCAGACAAAGGTCATGAAGCTTTTCCCCCAGGCCTTCTTCTAATAATGTTACATTCTCAAGGCTGACGTGGAACTCTTTAATCCATCTTAAGTTGATTTTTTTATATGGTAAGAGATAAGGGTCTAATTTCATTCTTCTACATGTAGATACTGAATTTTCCCAGCACCATTTATTGAAGAGATTATCCTTTTCCCAAGTGTGTTCTTGGCACCTTTGTTGAAAATCAGTTGGCTGCAAATGTGTGGATTTATTTCTGGGTCTCATTCTGTTCCATTGGTCTATATTTCTGTTTATGCCAATACCATGCCATTTTGGTTACTACAGTTTTGTAATATATTTTAAAGTCAAGCAATATGATGCCTTCAAAACTTTGTCCTTTCTGCTCAGGGTTGCTTTGGGTATTTGGAGCCTTTTGTGGTTCCATAAAAATTTTAGAATTTTTTTTCTATTTCCATGAAGAATATCATTGGTATTTTGATAGGAATTGCACTGAATTGGTAGATTGCTTTGGGTAGTAGAAACATTTTAACAATATTAATTCTTCTAGTCCATAAAAAAATGGAATATCTTTCCATTCATTTGTGTATTCTTCAATTTCTTTCATCAGTGTTTCACAGTTTTCATTGTAGAGATATTTCACCTCTTTGGTTAAATTTATTCCTAAGCATTTTATTTTGTGCAGCTATTATAATAGGATTCTTTTCTAGATTTCTATTTCAGATAGTTTTCCATCATCATACAGAAATGCTACTAATTTTTATATGTTGATTTTGTATCCCACAACTTTACTGAGTTTGTTTATTAGTTCTAGTAGTTTTTTGGTGGAGCCTCTAGGATTTTGTATATACAAGATCACGTCATCTGTAAACACGTAAAATCTAACTTCTTTATTCCCACTTTGGATGACTTTTATTTCTTTCTCTTGCCAAACTCTTCTGGCTACAATTTCCAGTACTATGTTGAATAGAAGTGGTGAAAGTGGGCATCCTTGTCTTGTTCCACATCTTGAACGCTTTCAACTTTTCCCCATTCAGTATGATGCTAGCTGTGGGTTTGTCAAATATGCCCTTTATTGTGTTGAGTTATATTTTTTCTATACCTAATTTGTTGAGAGTTTTTATCAGTAAGAGATGTTGGATTTTGTTGAATCTTTTCCTGCATCTGTTGAATTGGCCATATGGATTTTATTGTTCATTTTGTTAATGTAATATTTTACATTTATTGATTTTATACACTGAACCATCCTTGCACTCCTGGGATGTATCCCATTTGATCATAATGAATATTTTTAATGTGCTAGTGAATTTGTTTACTAGTATTTTGTTGAGGATTTTTGTATCTATTTTCATCCAGGTTATTGGCCTGTAGTTTTTTATTGTTGTGTCCTTGTCTGTTTTTGTAATTAGAGTAATGTTGACTTCATAGAACAAATTTGAAAGAATTCCCTCCTCTTCAATTTTTTGAAATGGTTTCAGAAGAATTTTATTAATTCTTCTTTAAATGTTGGGAATTCAGCAGTAAGGCCATCAGGTCGTGGACTTGTCTTTGATAGGAGACTTTTTATGACTGATTGAGTCTCCTTATTCAATATTGTTCTATTCAGATTTTCTATTTTTTTAATAGTTTAATCTTGGTAAGCTATATGTGCCCAGGAATGTATCCATTTTTCTAGGTTATCTAATTTATTAGCATATAATTGTTGATAATATTCTCTTACGATTCTTTGTATTCTCTGGTATCAGTTATAATTTCTCCTTTTTCACTTTTGATTTCATTTATTTGAATCTTTTCTCTTTTTCTTAGTCTATATAAAGGTTTGTCAATTTTGTTCATCTTTTCAAAAAACTTTTGTTGATCTTTTGTATTTTTTTAGTCTCTATTTCATTATTACTGCTCTGATGTTTATTATATCCTTCCTTCTATTCATTTTTTTTCCTTCTACTCATTTTTGGTTTAGTTTGTTCTCTTCTAGTTCCTTGAGGTGCAACATTAGGGTTAGGCAGCATGTAGTTGGGTTTTAGATAGATAGATAGATAGATAGATAGACAGACAGACAGATATAGATATATAGATGTAGATATAGATTCAGCCATTTTATGTGTTTTAATTGGAGAGTTTAATTCTTTTACATTCAGGTATTTATTGATAGGTAAGAACTTATTACTGTCATTTTGTTAATTGTTTTCTAGTTTGTATTGCATATCTTTTCTTTATTCCTCTCTTACTGTCTTCCTTTGTGGTTAAGTGTTTCTCCCTGGCAGTCTGTTTTGATTCCTTTTTATTTTTAGTATATTGATCATAGGTTTTTGTTTTGTGGTTACCATAAGGTTTACAAAAACATATTCATAACATGTTATACTAAACAGATAACAACTTTGATTACTGATGTCACAATTTACATAATTTTATATTGCAAATCCCTTAAAAAGTATTTTAGTTGTTATTATTTTGAGACAAGGTCTCACTCTGTTGCCCAGGCTAGAGTATAGTGGCATAATCTCGGCTCACTACAACCTCTGCCTCCCAGGCTCAAGTGATCCTGCCACCTCTGCCTCCTGAGTAGCTGGGACTACAGGCATGTGCCACCATGTCCAGCTAATTTTTATATTTATTATTTTTTAAAGTCTTATTTTTTACCCTTAATACTAAGGATATAAGTGGTCCCCCTGCCATTACAGTATCAGAATGTTCTGAATTTTACTATATACTTACTTTTACTAGTGAGTTTTGTACTTTTAGATGTTTTCATGTTACTCATTAGCATCCTTTCATTTCAGCTTGAAGAACTCTCTTTAACATTTTTTTGTAAGGCAGGCCTAGTAGTGATGAACTTCCTCAACTTTTGTTTGTTTGGGTAAGTTTTTATTTTTCCTTCATTTCTGAAGGACAGCTTTGCTGGGTACACTATTGTCAGCTGACAGGGTTTTTTTTTTCCTTTAGTACTTTGAATATATCATCCTACTCTCTCCTGGCCTACCAGGTTTCTGCTGGGAAGTCCGCTGCTAAGTGTATTGCAAAAGTCCCTTTTATGTTGTTATTTTCTCTTGCTGATTTCAGCATCCTCTCTTTGACATTTACCTTTGACAATTTTATCATAATATGTCTTAGGGTGGTCTTATTAGGATTAAATTTGATTGGTGGCCTATGACTTTCTCGTACCTGGATAATTGTATCTTTCTCTAGGTTTGGAAAGTTTTCTGCTATTATTTCTTTAAATAAGCTTTTTACTCCTTTATCTTTCTCTACTTCCCCTTGAACTCCAATGACCCATACATTAGCTCTTTTGATGTTATCCTATAAATCCCATAAGCTTTCTTCATTCCTTTTCATTATTTTTTCTTGTTTCTCCTATGACAGTATATTTTCTGAAGGGGTGGCCTGCCCCTCCACAACCTGTGGGTGTTTCTCATCAAGTGGGACGAGAGACTGAGAAAAGAAATACGACACAGAGACAAAGTATAGAGAAAGAAAAGTGGGCCCAGGGGACCGGCGCTCAGCATACGGAGGACCCGCACCGGCGCTGGTCTCTGAGTTCCCTCAGTATTTATTGATTACTATCTCTGCCATCTCAGAGAGGGGGATATGGCAGGATATAGGGTAATGGTGGGGAGAGGGTCAGCAGGAAAACATGTGAGCAAAGATCTCTGTGTCATAAATAAGTTTAAGGAAAGGTGCTGTGCCTTGATGTGCACATAGGCAAGATTTCTGTTTGACTTTACACAAACATCTTGGTGCATTAAAGAGCAGTATTGCCGCCAGCATGTCTCACCTCCAGCCAGAAGGCAGTTTTCTCCTATCTCAGTAAATAGAACCTACGATCGGGTTTTACACCAAGATATTCCATTCCCAGGGAGGAGCAGGAGACAGATGCCTTCCTCTTATCTCAACTGCAAAGAGGCCTTCCTCTTTTACTAATCCTCCTCAGCACAGACCCTTTACGGGTGGCGGGCTGGGGGACATTCAGGTCTTTCCCTTCCCACGAGGCCATATCTCAGGCTATCACATGGGGAGAAACCCTGGACAATACCTGGCTTTCCTAGGCAGAGGTCCCTGCGGCCTTCCACAGTGTATTGTGTCCCTGGGTACTCGAGATTAGAGAACGGTAATGACTTTTACCAAGCATACTGCCTTTAAGCACTTTTTTAACAAAGCATATCCTGCACAGCCCTAAATCCATTACACCTTGAGTCAACACAGCACAATTATCTGCAAGCACAGGGTTGGGGCTAGGGTTACAGATTAACAGCATCTCAAGGCAGAAGAATTTCTCCTAGTACAGAACAAAATAGAGTCTCTTAAGTTTACTTTTTTCTACATAGACACAGTAACAGTCTGATCTCTCTTTTCCCCACATTTTCAAATAACCTATCTTCAAGTTCACAGATTCTTTCCTCTGCTTGATTAATTCTGCTATTGATGCTCTCTACTAATATTTTTTAATATTCATTGTATTTTTTAGCTCCTAGATTTCTGGGTTTTTTTTAATTGCAATATCTCTGTTAAATTTCTCTGGTAAATTTTTGAATTGTTTCTCTGTGTTTTCTTGAAGTTCCCTTTAGGGTCAGTCACTGGCATCTTATTTTGTTTGGTGAGGTCAAATTTCCCTGCTTATTCTGGATGCTTGCAGATGTGCATCAATGTCTGTGTATTAGGTATTTATTCTAGTCTTTGCATTCTGGCTTTGTTTGTGCCTGTTTTACTTCAATAGGCCTGTCTAGAAGTTCTAAGTAGCCTGACTTGTGATTCCTAAGCCTGTGGCTGTTGCAGCCACTTCAGCACTAGAGGGGGCCCTAAGCCCAGGTTCATCACAAGTTTTGCAAGGGCTTTGAGGCTGACACACACCCCAGCCAGGATGGACCTGAGGAAGACTGAAGGAAGGTACCTAGGCTGTATAGATAAGCTAGCCAGGGACCCAAGCCCAGAAGCCTGTCCCAGTGGCCTGGACAGACACCCCTCCCAGCAGTTCCCTGCACAGGCAGGACAATCCCCACATGTGGAAAGAGGGGCTGGAGCTGAGACTGGGCCCCCTCAAGGGCCCCCATGGAACAGAGGTCAGAAAACCCATCCCATTGGCTTAGATGGGTGTGGGGCCAGACTTGAGACTGGGTCTCAGAATCTGCTGTTGGACAGAGACTGGAAAGCCCATTGCAGAGGCTCAGATGAATGGGTAACTCCTGTGAGATATGGGCAACTTTCCCTTTGGGAAGCAATTTCCCAGCAAGTAGTACTAAGCTGGGACCACAGCTGAGGAGGGGTGGAGACGAGCCACAAGGCAACTTTCAGGTCCAAGCTGCGAAGACCAATGTCTGCAGGCAGATGAGCCTTCCCTGCTGAGGCACTGGTGTGCATGATTCTTCCTGAACCCCCTGGCAGATGGTTTTGGTGGTAGCCTCAAGGCCAGTAGGGGCTGTTGCCAAGCCCCTTGGGGAATGAGGCCATTTCCCCAGGCTTGAATCTGGGAGCACAGTTGATGGGTCTGCCAACAGGGTATGGGTCTGCACTCTCAAAATCACCCTCCTAGGTCTTAGGCTCCATCGGGCTTCCACAACTTTCTACCTGAATCGTGAGGCTTCCACAAAGAGACTTTTTTGTCTGGATGGGTGAAGAATTCTTATTGTTGGGGGATAAAAGCAGGTGACCTCCTATACCACCATCTTGCTGACATCATTCCAACCCTAGAATCTATTTATCTGTCCAGAAAATTTGCCATGATTAAAAGGTCTGTTGTTCTTCTTCAAGTAGGCTGTAGTGGTTCTATAAAATATGTCCACAAATTCTTTGAAACTCCTCCCTTTACACAGTGGAGCCTAATTCCTCTCCCTTTGAATATGGGTTGTACCTAGTAACTTATTTCTAGTACATAGAATGTGGCAGAAGTGACAGTGTGTGACTTCTGAGGGTGGGTCATAAAAGATATTGTGGCTTTAGCTTCTACCTCAGATTACTCACTGTAAAAGAAGCTACCATGTCCTGAGGACAATCAAGAAGCCCTATGGAGATGTTAATGTAGCAAGGAACTGAGATCTCCTATGAACAGCCAGAGAGGAACTGACACCTCTTGCCAACAGCCATGTAAGTGAACCATCTTGAGCACAGATTCTCCACTGCTAGTCAAGACTTCAGGTGTCTGGAGCCCCAGCCAACATTCAGACTGCAATCTCCTGAAACACTCTGAGCCAGAACCACCTAGCTAAGCTGCTCCCAGTTCCTGACCCCCAAAATCTTTGTGAGATAATAACTTATTTTTGTTTTAAGTGCTTGTATTAGTCCATTTTCACACTCCTATAAAGAACTGCCCGGGACTGGGTAATTTACAAAGGAAAGAGGTTCAATTGACTCACAGTTCTGCATGGCTGGGGAGGCCTCAGGAAACTTACAATCATGGCGGAAGGTGAAGGGGAAGCAACGCACCTCCTTCACAAGGTGGTGGGACGCAGAATGAATGCAGGAGGAACTACCAAACACATAAAACCATCAGATCTTGCGAGAACTCACTTATTATGATGAGAACAGCATGAGGGAAACCACCCCCATTATTCAATTACCTCCAGCTGTTCTCTCCCTTGACATGTGGGGATGATGGGGATTAAAATTCAAGATGAGATTTTGGGTGGGGATACAACCAAACCATATCACTGCTAAATTTTAGGGTAGTTTTGTATGTAGCAATATATAACTAACAGCATGTTAGTGAACATAGCCCCAGTTGTCTTGGGAGTTACTGAAATGAACACAGAAACCATTGACATAGTTCACCTAGTGACATCTTCATTATTCATCTCTAAGCAGCACATAAAACACAAACTTAAACCTTAAAATTTTTTCTCATTATACTACCAGAAATCATTTTTTATATCCCAATGACTCATACATACCACATACATACCATAGGCTAAAAAATGGCTCCCCAAATATTTCCATGTCCTAATTCCAAGAACCTGTGAATATATTATTTTACATGGTAAAAGGGATTTGGTAGATATGATTAAATTAAGAATCCTGAGATGGGGAGATTATCCTGTATTATCCGGGTGCACACAATGTTATCACAGGATCTTTATAACAAAGGAGCAGGAGAATTGAAGAGAAAAGTATGACAACAAAAGCAGAGAGAGAAAGAGTTTGGAAGATTTATGCTGCTGACTTTGAAAATGGAGGATAGGGCTACAAGCCAAGAAATGCAAGTAGCCTCTGGAAGCTAAAAACAAACAACAAAAAACAAATTCTCCCCTAGTGGCCTCAAGGAAGAAATGTAGTTCTGTAACCCATTTTAAAATTCCGACCTATAGAAATATAATTTTGTTACAGAAACAATAACAACCTAACACCTCATTTTATTATACTTCACAGATAATTGTGTTTTTTACAAATCGAAAAATTTTGGCAACCCTACATTGAGCAGGTCTATCAGCACCATTTTCCCAACAGCATGTGTTCACTTCATGTCTCTGTCTCACATTTTGGTAATTCTCACAATATTTCAAACTTTTTATTATATCTATTATAGTGATATGTGATCAGTCATCTTTAATGTTACTATTTTAATTGTTTTGGGGCACCAGGAACTGCACCCTTATAAGACGGTGAACTTACTAAGTGTTGTGTGTGTTCCACTGACTAGCTGTTCCCTCATCTTTCTCCCTCTCTTTGGGCCTCCCTATTCCCTGCGACACAACTATATTGAAATTAGGCCAATTAATAACCTCACAATCACCTTTAAGTGTTCAAGTGAAAGAAAGTCACACATCTCTCACTTTAAATCAAAAGCTAGAAATGATTAAGCTTAGTGAGGAAGGCATGTCAAAAGCAAGATGGGCCAAAAACTAGGCCTTTGGGCCAAGAAGCTAGCCAAGTTGTGAATGCAAAGGAAAAGCTCTTGAAAGGATTTAAAAATGCTACTCCAGTGAACATACAAATGGTAGGAAAGTAAAACAGCATTATTGCTGTTATGGAGAAAGTTTTAGTGGTCTGGATAAAAGATCAAACTAGCCACAACATTCCCTTAAGCCAGATCCTAATCCAGACACCCTAACTCTCTCAATTCTATGAAGGTGGAGAGAGGTGAGGAAGCTGCAGAAGAAAAGTTTGGAGCTAGCAGAGCTTGGTTCATGAGGTTTAAGGAAAGAAGCCATCTCCATAACATAAAAGTACACAGTAAAGCAGCAAGTGCTTGATGTAGAAGCTCCAGCAAGTCATCCAGAAGATCTAGCTTCATCATTGATGAAGGTGGCTACATCAACAGATTTTCAATGCAGACAAAATGGCCTTATATTATTGGAAGAAGATACCATCTAGGACTTTCAATGCCTAGGTTCAAAGCTTCAAAGGGCAGGCTGACTCCCTTGTCAGGGGCTAGTGCAGCTGGTGACTTTAAGTTGAAGTCAATGCTTATTTGTCCTTCTAAAAAATCTTAGGGCCCTTAAGAATTATGCTAAATCTACCCGGCCTCTGCTCTGTAAATGAAACAATAGAGCCTGGATAGCAACAGCACATCCATTTACAGCGTGATTTACTGAATATTTAAAGCCCACTGCTGAAACCTACTACTCAAAAAAAGAAAAAAACTGGTTTATTTTAAAATACTACTGCTCATTGACAATGCAGCTGGTCACCCAAGAACTCTGATGGAGATGTACAAGATTAATAGTTTTCAGGCCTGCTAACACAACATCCATTCTGCAGCCCACACAGCAATTTCAACTTTCAAGTCTTATTATTTCAGAAGTACATTTTGTAAGGCTATAGCTGTCATAGATAATGATTCCTTTGATGGATCTGGGCAAAAGAAATTGAAAACCTTCTGGATACTTCTGGATGACTAGATAAAGGAAAACAAAACAAAACAAAAAAACCTGGAAAGGATTTACCATCCTAAATGCCATTAAGAACATTTGTGAAGCCAGGTACAGGCAGCGTGGCAAAGCCCTGTCCCTACAAAAAATACAAAAATTAGCCGGGCATGATGGTGCCCGCCTATAGCCCCAGCTACTTGGGAGGCTGAGATGGGAGAATGGCTTGAGCCCAGGAGGTGGAGGTTGCAGTGAGTCGAGATCGTGCCACTGCACTTGTTTGCCCCCTGCCCGCAAAAAGAACATTTGTGAGTCATAGGAAGGGGTCAAAGTATCAACATTGTCATGGAAAAACTTAAACTGCATTTGTCCTCTGCTCTCACACCACAACAATCAACACAGAAGACTTCTGTGACCAAATATATGGGGGATTTTCCCCACCAACAAGCAGTGGAGACCAGCTGGGTATCCTCCAATTCGATTCTGACACTACCTGGAGATATGTCAGTTCCCACAGGTAAAGGGCTCAGTCCCCAAGATTACTCCCTCCTCCCCTCAGACACCAGTTGCAAGTCCAGGTCTCTGGAACTTCTGACCAATCAGCTTCAAGTTGAGGTTCCCATGACCCCCTCTTTGGGTTCAATAATTTGCTGGAGTGGCTCACAGAACTAAGGAAACACTTACATTTACCAGTTTGTTATAAAGGATATCACGAAGGATCCAGATGAAGAGATGCATAGGGAGAGGTATGGAGGAAGGGACACAGAGCTCCCATGCCCTCCCCGGGTAGCCATTCCCCAGAAACCTCCACTTGTTCAGCTATCAGGAAGCTGTCCTCTTGGATTTTTATGGAAGCTTCATTACATCAGCATTCCTTCCCCCAGGCCATGGGTTGGGACCCTCTCTGAAATGAGTCTTATGATCCACAATTATAAAAGCAGAAGATTAGAGTCCTGCTTTGGGGTAGGTGAAAGGAAGGCAAGTAAAAGGAAGGCAAGAGAAGGTCAAAGAGATTCTGTTTCCTGTGTATGAAAACCTATATGTATATATATTTCATAACACTACAAACATTAACAGGACTTTGGAAGAAGTTGATTCCAACCCTCATGGATGACTTTGAGAGGTTCAAGACTTCGGTGGAGGAAGTCACTGCAGGTGTGGTGGAATACCAAGAGAACTAGAATTAGAAGTGGAGCCTGAAGATGTGACTGAATTCCTGCAATCTCATGATTAAACTTTTAACAGGTAAGGAGGTGCTTCTTATGCATGAGAAAAGAGTTTCCTTAAGATAGAATCTTCTCCTGGTGAAGATGCTGTGAACATTGCTGAAATGATAATAAAGGATTTAGAGTATTACACAAGCTTAGTTGATAAAGCAGTGTTTTAGAGAATTGCCTCCAATTTTGAAAGTTCTAATTCATGGGTAAAATGCCAAACAGTGCTGCATGCTACAGAGAAACTTTTCCGTCATGAAAGGAAAAGTCAATCGAGGTGGCTTACTTCCTTGTCTTATTTTAAGAAATTGCCATAGCCACCCCAACCTTCAGCAACCACTGCCTTTATCAGTAAGCAGCTATCAACATCGAGGCAAGACCCTCCATCAGGAAAAAGATTAAAATTCGCTAAAGGCTCAGATGATCATTAGCATTTTTAGCAATAAAGCATTTTTTAATTAAGGTATGTACATTGGGTTTTTAAAGACATAATGCTATTGCACAGTAGGCTATAATATAAATATCACTTCTCACCATTTTACATAGTAGATTCTCGATAAATACGTATTGAGTTGAATCCCCTGCAAAAAAAAAGTTTAATAGTTTGCCAAAGTATAACTTTCAAAAAGCTAAATAAAAATTATTCTCTTTCAATTACATTATGAGCATGTGTCAAAATATTTATTTATCTTATTAATGAAAAGAAACAGCAAGGTGGTGAAGCTGATTCAAAGGAGGACACAAGAAACTATGAACCATATAGAGTGGGGGAAATGGCTGAATTAAGACTCAAAAGTTAAATATATTATTGGTTAATGTCCTGTGTGACAATAAAACTGTCTCCTTTGAGATGATCTTTCCCACGAAAATGAAATTATCTCCACTGGACAAAAATAATTTGCAACTTGTTAATCTTCTATAAACTAATATCTAACTTTACTGAGTCTGGGATCTCATTAATTAATAATAAACACTAAGTCAAACAAGGTTACCTCTCTGTAGAACTTTAAATGACCTTTAGGCAGGCTTGTTAGATAATGCTCTTATTACAACATTGCAAGGCACACAACAATCCTTTTTCCTTATTTCCAAGTTTTGTATAATTTTTCTAAATGGACACATTCCCACTATCTACTAGTGAGCAATAAACTACTCTAAAACTTTGTGGTTGAAATGTACATATATATATATAGCCACATGTGGTGGCACGTGCCTGAAGGCTTGGCTACTGGGGAGGCTGAGGTGGGGGAATGGTTTAAGCCCAGGAGTTTGAGGTAGCAGTGGGCTATGATTGCACCATTGCACTGCAGCCCTCTCAAAAAACAACAAACAAACAAAACAAACAATACAATTTGTGGCTTAAAACTACAACCATTTTATTTTATATATATATTATATATAATAAAGTATTTTATATTTTATATATATATAAAAAATACTTCTATGGGCCAGGAATTTTGGAGCAGCTTTGCTGAGTGATTCTTCCGCTCTTTATGGCATGGAATGGAGTCACAGTGTTTGGTTGGTAGCTGAACAGGTGTGAAGAGTCCAAGACAGCTTCATTCACATACCTGGTGTCTTGACTGGGATGGTTAATAAGCTAAATACAGCTGGACCCACTTTCCTCTTTATGTAATTTCAGGGTCCTTCCATGTGATCTCTTCAGCAAAGCAGCCGGGTATTTTACATGGACTTACACTGCCAATCTTCTTAAAGGTGACCCAGAACTGGCAGAGCATCTCCACTTCCATATTCCATTAGTCAAAGCAGTCATAGCCCAGTCCAGATTCAAGGAAAAGGGAACATAGATCTTACCTCCTAATGGGAGAAGTAGCAGGGTGTGCTGGTTTGCGCCCGTAATCCCAGCTATGCAGGAGGCTGAGGCCAGGAGTTTGAGACGAGCCTGGGCAACATAGTGAGACCCTGTCTTTATAAAAATAAAAAATAAATAAGCTGGGTATAGTGGTGTGTGCCTGTAGCCCCAGCTATTCAGAAGGATGAGGCAGGAAAATCACTCGAACCCAGGGGTTTGAGGCTGCTGTGAACTATAATCACACCATTGCACTACAGCCTGGGCAACAGAGTGAGACCCCATCTCTGAAAAGTAAATAATAAAAACTAATCAGTTAATTATTAAATGGGAGAACTGTCAAAGAATTTGTGGCCATGTTTAGTCCATCACAAATTTTGCCTTGTAACAGTTATTTTTATTATATGGGTAATTCTTTTCCCCTAAGATTTGTTGCACTAAGGGGTCCCATTACTTTCTGGGAGGTTTGTCATAACTTTTTTCACTACATGAGAAATGACCCTGGGTGCAGCCCCCCTACTCTTTTCTCCCTCTATAACCCTGCAAGTACTAATGGACAATGTGGGGTTTCAAAGTGTAGTCACAGAACTAGTAGCATCGGCATAATCTGGCAACTTGTTACAAATGCAAATTCTCAGGCCTGACTTCCCTCCTACTGAATGTGAAACTCTGGGGATGGGGCCCAGTAGTCTATGTTTCAACAAGCCATCTTGGCAATTCTAAATGCATGTTAAAGTTTGGAATCAGTGTTTTAGAGATGTAAGTTACTTGATGAAAATATCTGAAACCAGTCTCACAAGAAAGTAAATTGTATGTCATGTTTTTTTACATTTAGAAAAGAAACAGGCCAGGTGTGGTGGCTCACGCCTGTAAGCCCAGCTCTTTGGGAGGCTGAGACAAGAGGATCGCATGAGACCAGGAGGTCGAAGCTCAGTGAGCTGTGATCATGCAACTGCACTCTAGCCCAAGTAACTTGTCAGGTTTAAAAAAAAAAAAAAAAAAAGTAAAAAAGAAACAATGTATACTCTGTAAATACTATAATGGCTTACAGAACCTCCAGAAAGCATAGATAATGCCAAAGAAAGCTGGTGTGGTGGCTTTCTCTAATTGATGGCCTTCCTCAGCTGTCAGTAACCTTTCCCATGTACTTGGCATGCAGGAGACACCTCCCTTCTCCCACCCACTCAAGGGACAGTTCCCAGAAACATCATACTTTATGTCTAAAGAATCACTTGTGAAAAGAACTTGCACCTTCTCCATCTTAATAATGGGCCTATTAGCAGCTCAAAAAAAACTATATATATATATATATAGTTTTTTTTGAGATGGAGTCTCCCTCTGTTGCCCAGGCTGGAGTGCAGTGGTGTGATCTCAGCCCACCACAACCTCCACCTCCCAGGTTCAAGCAATTCTCCTGCCTCAGCCTCCCGAGTAGCTGGGACTACAGGTGGGTGCCACCATGCCTGGCTAATTTTTGTATTTTTAGTAGAGACGGGGTTTCACCGTGTTAACCAGGATGGTCTCGATCTCCTGACCTCGTGATCCGCCCGCCTCGGCCTCCCAAAGTGCTAGGATTACAGGCGTGAACCACCAGCACCCGCCTAAAAATACATTATTCTTTTAAAGGGACTTTCAATCTCCCTCACAGACAGGTGTTGTATAAGAGGAAATGGGAAATTTTGTTGATCCTGTCTATGACACTTTGTTTTCTGCTCCTTTAATTCCTGCTCTACAGCATTTCTTTCCTTGTACTTTCTTTGGGTTTATTTTATAGCTAATTTATATTCAGGCTTCCCTATTTTCGTCCTCAGTCTCCCGAGTAGCTGCTGGGACTACAGGCACAGGTGCACACCACCACCACCAGAAATAATGCAGAGCAGCTAATAAAACAACTAACCCAGCTAATTTTTGTGCTTTTTGTAGAGACGCGTTTCGCCATGTTGCGTAGGCTGGTCTCCAACTCCTGAGCTCAAGCAATCCACCTACCACATCAGTTGTAAATATTTTCTGCTTTCCATTATTTAGTCATTGAATTGGAGGGGGTTTTTGGTTTTGTTGTTGTTGTTGTTGAGACAGAGTCTCGCTCTGTCACCCAGGCTAGAGTGCAGTGGCGCGATCTCGGCTCACCTCAAGCTCTGCCTCCTGGGTTCACCCCATTCTCCTGCCTCAGCCTCCCGAGTAGCTGGGACTACAGGCGCCCGCCACCACGCCCGGCTAATTTTTTTGTATTTTTAGTATTTTTAGTAGAGACAGGGTTTCGCCATGTTAGCCAGGATGGTCTCGATCTCCTGACCTCGTGATCCGCCTGCCTCGGCCTCCCAAAGTGCTGGGATTACAGGCGTGAGGCACCGCGCCAGGACTTTTTTTTTTCTTTTTTAATTTCTGAAAATTTAAGACTTTTTTCCTAATCTGTTTTTACTATAGATATCTTACATAATGATCAGAAAACATGATCTGCAAGATCAGGGATCAGCAAACTCTGTAAAGCGCCAAATAGTAAATATGTTACACTTTACAGGCCACACTGTATCCATTGTAACCACTCAACTCTGACTTTATAACATTAAAGCAATCAAAGACAATATGTAAATAAATAAGGTTGGCTGTATTCCAATAAAGCTTGCCTTACAAAAACAGGTGGCTGGCCAGATTGGACTGTGGGCCATAGTCTGCTAACCCTTGATCTACATGGCACCAATTCTTTGGTAATTATTAAGATGTACTGCTACTTAGTTTTTTTTGTTTGTTTGTTTGTTTTTTGTGAGACGTAGTCTTTGCTCTGTCACCCAGGCTAGAGTGCAGTCGTGCGATCTCGGCTCACTGCAAGCTCCGCCTCCCGGGTTCACGCCATTCTCCTGCCTCAGCCCCTCGAGTAGCTGGGACTACAGGCGCCCGCCACCACGCCCGGCTAATTTTTTGCATTTTTAGTAGAGACGGGGTGTCACCCTGTTAGCCAGGATGGTCTAGATCTCCTTGACCTTGTGATCCGCCCACCTCGGCCTCCCAAAGTGCTGGGATTACAGGCGTGAGCCACCGCGCCTGGCCTGTTACTTAGTATTTGATGTTTTATAATGTTCCATGCATGCTTGAAAACCAATAAATCATCTTGTCCCTAGTCTGCTCCACTTCTTTAAAGTTCAGGCCTGGCCCATGTCAACATTTGCTTTTGTTATTCTGGCACAGTGATTAAGACACTGGGTTTTTAATAATCAGACAAATCTCAGCTGCTAGCTTTGCCACTTGCCATTGGGTGGTTGGAGGCAAACTTAATGTCGCTAATCCTCAGGTTCCTCAACTTCAAACTGAGAAAATAACAGTACCTACCTCATGGGGGGCACATAAGGAAGGATTCAATGAGATAATCCATTTTATAAAGCGCCTAGCAGAGTCCCAGGCAGCCTTCAATCGTTAGTAGTAGTGTTACCATCATGAGGCAGGTGTAATTATACCCATTTTACAAGAAACTAAGGCTCAGAGAGGTTTAGCTAAGTTGCCCAAAGTTTCCTAGCCAGTGGCAAAGCACAAGCTCCCACCCAGAACTTTCCTTTACAAATTCAGCGTTTCCGATACTCAAACTGATCCAGACACACTAACATTTAGGGGATTTACTGTATGCCATTCCGAGGCGAGGCTGCATTTTAAGACGCCCAGGGAAGAAACGGATTGCGAAACCCACAAGAATTCATTCTTTGTGCTGCAAGTTTTGTCTGAAGGGAAAGGGGCAAGAAGGCCATGGAACGTGCTAGAGGTAACAAACCACCCAACAGAATTCTGGAACCAGGGGGCCGAAGCTTCTAAGCTGGACACATTCCTCTGTGGGTTCGATCCTCTAAGGAAGTGGCGTCACCCAGCGGCGCACCACGGCCCGAAGACCCTGCTGCTGCGTGGCCAGCGGCCCACGGCCGTGCGGCCCTTCGAGGCTCTGCAGCTCCTCGCGCCTAATGAGCCTGGCGCTTAAAAATACCACCCTAGTTAAACCTCCCGGAACCTGTCTTCAGCATTTCAAAAAAAAAAAAAAACGGGCGCCGTCATCACTTTGAGCCACATAAATCACAGCCCTGACCTGCTGTGGATTCAGCAGGCGACGAGCCGCTGAAAGGGGCGACGAAGTCCGCCCCTTTCGAAGACCAGCAACTTTCCATTCTTTTTTCCCTGCGCAAGGCGCAGATTGCAACGGGGAGACCCCCGAGCAGTCTGAGGAGCGAGTCGGACGTTGGAAAAACTGCCCGGGAATCTCATCTTTCCCAGCCCAGGCTAAGCGCAGGATTCTTCAGAGCTATATCCTGTGACAATCACAAGGGTTTTCTCCGCCCCACGGGTGACGGAGAACTCGTGACCGGCCCCTGAGCTCCAAGCCGAGCGTCTAGAGGGCGCGGAAAAAGAGGGGGCGGAGCTACAAGCCCAGATCACCAGGCAGCCGGAGACGGGCAGCGCGTGCGCAGTCTCTCGCCACGGGACCTCCTTCCCGCCGCTGAGACTAGGAAGCGGGACGCCAAATCTGTCCCTGCGCAGCCGCCGCCGGGCGCCGAGCGGGGTGGCCGCCCTGCCTGAGGCGCGCCTGCGCACGTCCCCACGCACGCTCCGGCGTACGGCGGCGGCCAGGGGTCGCGAGCCGGTGGAGGACCCGCGCGCGGAGGAGCCGGGGAGTCAGCGCTTCTTCCCTCCCTCCCCCTCTCCCCTCCCCGTTCCCTGCCCCCCTCCCCAAGAATGTTCCGCTACGAGGTGAGCTGTTGCGACCGGAAGTGACCCCTCCCTCCCTCCCGCGCCCCTCTCCCTCACTCTCTCTCCGCGCGCCGGTCCCGTGTTCCTGCGGGGCAGGGGGCGGGCTGGGGGAGTCGCAGGACTTAGCTGGACGCAACTGGCCTGGGGTCGCGGGTCTAATCCTAGGGCTGGGAGCTGGCTTCAGGGGTCGAGACAGTCCCATTAGTTGCCGCTGGGGAAAGTTGGCCTCCGTTTTGGGGTGGGGAGGGCCCGTTAAGTGCTCTAACCAGACCACACCCCCGCCCCCACCCCTAGAGGAGCCATGGAGGGTAGAGCACTGCATCTACCCGGGTGCTTTTCTTAAGTAGGTGTCACCCGGGAATTCCCAGAGCCGAGTTTCCCGCCCTGGACCCGGAACCACCCCCCACCCACCTCCACTCGAATTACACTGACACACATCCCGTTCACACAGGCTACCTTCAGGTGAAGGGGGCCTGGGCTTGCCGTTGGATTAGGGCCCTAGCCCGTTTACTAAAGAGGGCTCCGAGTTGGGAGGGGGGCGTGTCCTGCAGAAGTTCCTTCTGGGCTAGTGCTGGGAGACGCGGGTTTGGTGAAGGTGCCGGGAATGTAGCAAGAGCAGCAGACAGTACTGACCCTGTCACCAACTCACTGTGTGACCTTGAGTGACTCCTAATCTCTGGACGTAAACTTTCTGAATTTGTAGCATGAAAGAACTGATGTAAATGATCCTTAAGAATTTTTAATTTAAAAAAGCAGCGATTTGGTAAAGTAGATATTTGTGATTTGGAAGGGAGTACTGCTGGAAGTTGCCTCTGATAAGGAGGCAGTGGCATGCCTATTGGCATGAGTTTGGAAGGGCTCTGGGGTAAGAATAACGCCCTTTGACCTAATCTTTCCTTTGTAAACAGGGTAGCTAAGAGGTAGCCAGGCAAGGTGTATCACAAACGTACCTACTGATAGAATATGGAATTCTGATTCTGAATTTTTGAAAATTGAGGACAGGTATACGTGATAGGAATGATCTAAGACCAAACCAAAAGGAAAACTTGGAGAATAAATCAGTTGAGTAAGATTGAAGTAAAGGGGGAAAATAGAACACACCTAGGATGTTGTGGCCTCTAGCCTTTGTTCCATAATCTGTAATCTTTGCCCACTTTGATCATCACAACTCTCTGCCATAGTTGGTATTGTCCCTGCATTACAATGTAAGACATTGAGCCTTACAGCCTAGCACAGAACCTTAGACGCAATAGGTCCTTAAAAGGTATTTGATGAATTAATTAGAAATTTTCTGAGTTGCCCATGTTCACACTGATTGTAGGAATGGAGCCAGAACTTGAACTTGTCATACCACAGCTTTTCCAGAGTTCATTTTATTGTGGTTGAAGACCTAATTTTCTGTTTCATCACTAGAGTTTAGGCCTATAGGGAAGACAAGAAAGATGGAAAATGAAGACAAAGCTTTAAAACGGAATAATAGTTGAAAAGATGACATGAATATAATGAGAAAGATGAGAATTTTGCTGGAAAAGATACATAAAGATACAAGAAAATAAAGGGTTCATTATTAATTGTCATCAGTATTCCAACCAGTGATGTAAGGAAAGTTGTGGGCTTAATTTCTTGGTTGCATGAGGAACTGCTGTTCGTGGATTCTTGATAAAATAGAGAAATGGAATGCTGTGAGGTGGGGCAAGAATTAAATGAAATAAGGATTAGGAAATAGAAAGTGAAAGAAAGATGATGAAATCTTCCAGTGTCAGGGAAATTGGGAAGTAGAAAAAAAATGCCATCTTTACAAAAAGTCATAATGAAGCAATTATGTTCATTGAGAAGGTAAGATGAACATTTTTAGAACATTTTTAAAATGAGGGTGTGAATTTCATGAATAACTAATGTCTTTTCTTTTTTTTTAGTCTTTGGAGGATTGTCCTCTGGATGAAGATGAAGATGCATTTCAGGGACTGGGAGAAGAAGATGAAGAGATTGATCAATTCAATGACGATACATTTGGGTCAGGCGCAGTTGGTAAGTGACATCTTTCTCTTATAATATCATCTTAGCCTCCTGCTCTTTTCAAGTGCTATCTTTTAGAAGTGCTTTATCTTATTAGGGGTAACCTTATTCACTAACTTGGCAAGATATTCTTCTATTCCTCATCTTAGAATAGTTCATTCTTCACTGGAAACAGCACCTATCCTGCTCCTCTGGGTCTCTTTTTGCCTTACCTATAAAATCAGGTATTCTGTAAGCCTTGCCCCTTCCAGCTGTATGATCTATGACTACAGGTTGCCCCTATGAGGGATTCAAATGTTTAGAGAAGTAAACATTTAAGAGAGATTTAAATTAATCCTAGATGAGAGGAATTTTTATTTGTATAACATATAACTTATGGAAAACTAGTGTACTAGTAGAACATTCAGATTCTAGGATGTGGGTATATGTGTTTCAAAATTTAGTCTATCACTAGTATATAACTTTGCAACTTATAGTATCTTCAAAATATAAAGCTTTTTATAGCAAGAATTTTGGGGGTCAAGAAAGGACTCATAAGTTAGAAAAGTATGCACAGATGAAATTTTGTCCATCCCTGGGTATAGATACATATTATTTATTTATTTATTCTTTTTCGAGATGAAGTCTTGCTCTGTCACCCAGGCTGGAGTGCAGTGGCACGATCTTGGCTCACTGCAACCTCCGCCTCCTGAGTTCAAACAGTTCTCCTGCCTCAGGCTCCCGAGTAGCTGGGATTATAGGTGCCCGCCACCACACCGAGCTAACCAGGCTGGTCTCGAACTCCTGACCTCGTGATCCGCCCATCTCGGCCTCCCAAAGTGCTGGGATTACAGGCCTGAGCCACCGCGCCCAGCCTATAGATAACATATTTTAAGAGTTGGAAAACGTTTGAAAACTAAAGAGCCAAACTAAGCTTACAGGCCACGGGGTTATAAATGCCAAGATGGAAAATTTAGGAAGTAAGCTTATATGATAAAGTTTGAGAACACATGTTACTTAGAACAGGTGTAGAACAAGTGGAGTAATAAATTAAAATTTAAACTTTTAAACTATATACATACACATATATTTGTTTTGAGACAGAGTCTTGCTCTGTCACCTAGACTGGAGTACAGTAGCATGATCTCGGCTCACTGCAGCTTCTGCCTCCCCAGTTCAAGCAGTTCTCCTGTCTCAGCCTCCCAAGTAGCTGAGAACACAAGTGTCCGGCTAATTTTTGTATTTTTAGTAGAGACAGGGTTTCTCCATGTTGGCCAGGGTGGTCATGAACTCCTGACCTCAAGTGATCCCTCCTCGGCCTCCCAAAGTGCTGGGATTACAGGTGCGAGCCACCACGCCTGGCCAAAACTGTATATTTTTAAGCAAATGAATA
The DNA here is from genome assembly GCF_028858775.2 of Pan troglodytes. NCBI lineage: Eukaryota > Metazoa > Chordata > Mammalia > Primates > Hominidae > Pan > Pan troglodytes. The sequence continues at coordinate 61,884,554 of NC_072407.2, read as the reverse complement.
GGTAAGAGTCAATGCCGATATGTTTGCTTAGACTTGGTGCTGGAAAGCAGCAATAACAGCGTTTATGTTCAAATGTATAAATATGTGTGATTCTTTTGTAGTCGCAACACTTCTGTCTATGCAACAAATACTCCAAGTTAAGTCATAAGGAAAAAGAGAAAATTTAGCAATAGTCGGTAATCCCAAGATGTTGAATATCAAAAACAAATAAGAGGCCTTAAAGTATTATAATGGTCACTGGTTTTGCAGTGACCTAATACATTTATTAAAGCTTAGACTGACTTGAATAAACTGGCAAAAATGAAGGTGTTTTAATATCGTCAGTCATTTGTAAAATTCATTAGAGAACTAAAACTTTGTTATGATTAGAAGCAGCAAGAAAAGTGTTGAAAGTAGAAGCTAGACTCATGATGGAAAGGAATCAAAGACCTTTTGGATTATAGGCATGGGTTAGGAGATGAGATTGTCCAGGAGGATAACATGATCCAAGATGCTATTATCTCTCTCCATGGAGATCACAGGCAAAAAGATGTAGAGTGGAATTACAAAAGCAGGAAACTGATGTGAATTGCAAATTATATTTGGAAGATAGTTTAGTGATAATCAGTAGGACACAATAAGCTATTTGTGGTGGTTCAAGCCCACAGCTCTCAGCACTTTGGGAGGTCAAGGCAGGAGGATCACTTGAGGCCAGGAGTTCAAGACCATCCTCGGCAACATAGTGAGAGTCTTTCTCCACAAAATTTTTTTTGAAAAATAGCCAGGCATGATGGTATGTACCACTTAGGAGGTTGAGGCTGAGGCTGGAGGATCCCTTGAGCCCAGGAGTTCAGGGCTGCATCAGCTATGATGGTGCCACTGCATTCCAGCCTGGGTAACAGAGCAAGACCTTGTCTCTAAAAAGTTAATTATCAAATACTTTAAAAATAGAATACCATAGAAGCTACCAACATGTGCTTGTTTCTAGAACTCTTTTTCTATTAAAACACTGTACTGAATGTTAACCATTTTTTCAACAAATTCTTCAGTATTAAAATGAATTAGCTAGAATTGATTTATAGACATTAAAATGAGGCAGCATTGTACCATGTTCTCAGTTTTCAACCTGGACAGAAGAGGAAGAGTCATGCCTTCTCATTGACTTCCAGAGTGCTATGGACAGTCTTTTTTTCCTGAGTTTCTATTTTTTCTCATAAGATGGGAATAATATTGCCTTAAAAGGATGTTAGAGTGTCCGGAACGGTATTTTATATGATGGGAAAGAAGAAAAGTGTACACGTGCTGAAAAAGCCATTAGGTTTACACAGTAAAACAGATAGTACAAAGTTAAGGCAATTAAATAGCATATGATTAGCCCACTTTGTACCTTAGGGCCAAAGGGTGATTAGAAAGGATTTTTTGGCCAAGAAAGTTTATAATAATATAGAGAAAAGATTTCCAAAGGTGAGCCCTTTCCCTTGAGAGTGTAATGTACTGGAATTGTAAAGTGAAGATCTTAATTCCTCATAACAGCTTGGTGTAAATACTATAAAAAGAAAATTGTTTTCCAAGTCAACCTGTGACTTCTTTGATACTCCTCTGCAGGTTGATATAAAGCTGGTATAGAGAGTTTAAATCAAGAGGTGAAATGTCAGACCTTTGACATTTGTTTTGATTTTATGATTTTTAATTCATATAGTGGGCATCTGGAATAATACCTGCTATTACAGTAGACATTTTAGGTCACTGGCTACAAATGGTCACCTTTCCTTAAGAAACTAGTCTTCTGCATGAAAAAATGTTTGCATCATCTTAGAGCAATAAATAGTGTTGCAGTAATCCCAACTCCTTCTCTAAAAATAAAAGCTTACACTTAACATGGTGCTTATTATGTGCTAGGCACCATTGTAAATGTTTTACGTATATTGTTAATCCTCATAGCAGCCTTGTGAGATAGGTACTATTATTATCCTCATTTTAACAAATGAGGAAGAGTGACGGGTTAAGTAACTATAGACACAATTACTGTAAACTACTAGTTACATTAAACAGTTTTTGGGGAGTCTTTGGAAATCTGCCTCCACTTGGAAGGAATCACCCTCCTTCCTACCTCCCTTTTATTGATAGCTACTATAGTCTTTAGAGATTGAGATTGCCTTAAAATTAAATCACTTCTTCTTCCTTTTTATTTTGTTTTCATTCAAAACTCCCTGAGACAGGCTTCAGGGGTTATTACAAGTATAAGTTTGTAGAAGCAGCCAGGAATTCAGTAACCCGTATCAGAGTATAGGTTAGTTCGTTATTACGGATAATCTCTTTCCCTTCATTTCTCTGTTATTCTTTTGCCTACCTTTTATCATTTTGACCAATAATGGACTCAGGTCAAGCACTGGCATATCTAAGTAACTATATTTTTAGGTCATTTGAAAAAGATACAGGGTGAAATATTGTTTTATAGTAAGGGCACAATATCTCTAAAATACTACTTCAGATAATTTTTTACAGGAGTAAGAAAAATCTAAAATGATGATGATGGTATTTTATGGCATAGATTCCTTTGGTTACATGTTTGAAAATGTAACAATCAATTCACCAGAGATCTATTCTCACAGAATATGGCGACTTAACCAATATTTTTAAAATATTATTATTAAGGGGAAATAGATTATCCATATTTGATAGGATTTGGTAAAGTTAGCAAGCATGAATACTGGAAGTAGTGATAGAAAAGCATGCAAATTAGAACTCTACTGCATTAGAACAAATCCACTAACAAATTAACTTCTTAAATTTGGGAAGTAAATGTTTTTACAAATCCCTCAATTCAGGATGATAGATTCCCACTCTTATGGCATTGCTAAGTTAGTAAAGTTGCAAAAAACAATTTATCCTGTCCCAGCTTACTGTTCCTTACCAAGGATGACACAAATATGAATGTCACATTTGGTTTTTAATTACATTATTCTTTAAATATTTTCTTTCATATGACTAGTCATTTAACACTGTAATTTTCATTTAAAGTGGATTTTTCCATTTTTTGGAGCACATCAGGATAGGCTTACCAGAGACCATCATCATAAAATGGCTACCTTAAATTCTTTTCTGTAAGATGACAGTTTAGAGGAAGAGTGCCACCTGACTAGTCACTCAGGTAAGAGGAAACTATTGGGTGGGAAAGAAAATACCACATAATTATAAAGAAGACCCATGTCCCGGAGGCTTAAGTAAGGATATTTTTATAGCTTTTGCCCACAGTCTTTATCCCAGTGATGGCACAGTGATCCACAACTTAAGGAATCCCTTACCACAACTAATACATAAATCTACCAAACTAGGCAGTGGGTCCTATGATACCAAAATTATATATTTGAAAGTCCCACTTCCCTCACTCTTTGGATCACTAGTATTATGTGATACATCGTTGTATGATTAAAAAATACATATATATAGCAAATTTTAACTTAATGTAATCTGATTCTAAAAGGAAATTAGTTTATTTAGTCACATAAAATGCTAAGATATGTATGATGTTATTACAGTATTAATTATTATATTGGAAAATTGTAAATAATCCAAATGTTTACCAGTAGGGGATAAATTACATTATAGTTTAGCAATAAAATGCAATCTTATGTAGGTATTAAAAAGAATGAGTTACTATCAGTAGTTATGCCTGTGTGCATGCATGAAAAGATGTCCAAGACATATTGCTTAAATAAAAAGAAACAAGTTAACTTTATAAACTTAACACAGCTTAAAACTGTTTAAAACTTAACACAGCTGTGGAATTGTGGGGAACTTTCACTTAAGTTACATGTGTTTGTGGTGTTTGAATATTTTCTCTGAAAGCAGAAAAAAGAAAGTCTCTGTTTCTGGGTTGGTTATAACCTGTTATCCCTGTCTGTTGAATTTTATAAAACATATAAAGGATGTAACTAAAAAAAGAATACCATATAACATATACAAAATAATACTTTTTGTGGGTTAGAAAGTAATGCATATAGAGATGAGGTAAAGGAAGAAATAAAATGAAAGGATTATTTAGGAGTAGCTCCACTGAGGAGGAAGAAGTTTCGCATTTGAATACCTGAAAAGAAAGGCCAGATGCAGTGGCTCAAGCCTGTGATCCCAGCTCTTTGGAAGGCTGTTGCAGGTGGATTGCTTGAGCCCAGGAGCTCAAGACCAGTCTGGGCAACATGGGGAAACCCCGACTCTACAAAAAATATAAAAATTAGCCTGGTGTGGTGGTACAAACCTGTAGTTCCAGTTACTTGGGAGGCTGAGGTGGGGGGAATCACCTGAGCCCGGGAGGTTGAGACTGCAGTGAGCCAGATCACGCCATTGCACTCCAACCTGTACGACAGTGAGACCCTGTCTCAAAAAATAAAAATAAAAATACTGAAAGGAGCAAAACTGTGAGTACAGCTTTCATGATGGAAGCAGAATGGAATAAGATTGGAGAGAACTGGAGTGAGATGCGTTGGAAGTAAGGTCTAGCTCCAGAGCAGCTGATAGAGGGTTCTGAAGATTGTAATCTGTGCTGTAATGGGATTCCAAAACAGAAAAAATGATGCCAACATACCAAATGCAGAAACAACCTTAATGTCAGTGCTACAGACTTTATAGTAGTGTGCAGTAATAGCAGACATAGTTAAGATAAAAGAGGAAATGCCCCTTCCTCTTCCCTAGCCTGTTTTCAGCACAGCAGCCAGAGTGATTCTTTTAAAAGTTAAGCCAAATGAAAATTTCCATTGGCTTCCCATTTCAATCATAGTGGCCCAGAATGAGCTCCCTCCTCATGACTTCTTGACCTCATTTTCTTCTACTGTCCCCACCCTGCTCATTCCATTCCAGACACAGTCCTCCTTGCCGTTTCTCAAAACCATCAATCTCTCACCTTAAGGCCTTTCTTTATACTGACTGTCCCTCTGCCTGGAACCCTCTTCTCCCAGATATCCAAATTGCTAACCCTCTTACTCTTTAGAATCTTTGCTCAAATGTCATCTTCTCAATGAGGCCTACCTCTGACCATCTATTTAAATTTTCAATCTGCCTTTCTTCCTTTATATTCCTACAGCAATTTCATCTTCTGGTATAGTATCTAATCATTATGCTTATTGTCTATCATCTCTCTCTTTCCTGCTTGCATGAAAGTGTTATGAAGGCAGAATCTCTGTGTCTTTTTGTACACCAATGTATCCCATGCATCTAAAACAGGGCTTGTCACATAATAGATGCTTACCAAATATTAATTGAATGGAACGAATGGATTCAAAAGCATGTAAAGAATGTGGCACTTACAATCTAAGAGAAAGTTGTATGCTAATGCTATGAGTTTTAACTTCCCTTTAAAGTTTTTGCTTGAAATGTCATAGAACCTCAAAACCAACTAGTAGTACTATACATATCTATCACCAATTTGGGAAACAGTTTCAGAATATAGTTTGGACATTATTGATAATGTTTTAAGCTATTAATTCACATGTTTGAATTTTATTCCTGGTATAATGTTATTTGCTTTTACTTATAAAAAGCACGCTTTATGTGTCCCTTAGTTTAAACCTTATTTCCTGTTTCTAAGTGTAAACTTAACTTTCTACCTATCTTCTGGAATTATTCATTTGGTTAGCAGAAGAATTGTGTAGGCCGGGCGTGGTGGCTCATGCTTGTAATCTCAGCACTTTGGGAGGCCGAGATGGGTGGATCATTTGAGGTCAGGAGTTTGAGACCAGCCTGGCCAGCATGGTGAAACCCCACCTCTACTAAAAATACAAAAATCAGCCAGGTGTGGTGGTGGGCGCCTGTAGTCCCAGCTACTCCAGCTACTTGGGAGGCTGACGCAGAGAATTGCTTGAACCCGGGAGGTGGAGGTTGCGGTGAGCCGAGATCATGCCACTGCACTGCAGCCTGGGCGACAGAGTGAGACTCTGTCTAAAAAAAAAAACAGAATAATTGTGTAAAACTTTTTTGTACCACTATGAACTATTTCTTACATGAACTGTGTCATCTTATAGATGATGATTGGCAGGAAGCACATGAGCGCCTGGCTGAATTGGAAGAAAAGCTACCAGTGGCAGTTAATGAACAAACAGGCAATGGAGAGAGAGATGAAATGGACTTGTTGGGTGACCATGAGGAGAATCTGGCAGAAAGGCTCAGTAAGATGGTGATTGAAAATGAACTAGAAGATCCAGCTATTATGAGGGCAGTGCAGACCAGGCCAGTTTTACAAGTAAGTAAGTTACTGTGATTTGAGAACTATAGCAGACTAAAAATTAAAGTGAAGTATTGAACTTTGCCATTTTATTTTATCTATTATAATGAGAGATTTACATATGCCATAGAAAATTGATAATACATTTCCTGATGATAGCAGTTCTAGAGATAAACTTGGGGAATAATGTATATTCTGGAGCCCTATAATTTCGTATTCTAAAGCAGCTTGAGGCTCTTTTGGAACCTTGTTCACCAGCAGCAGATAAGTCACCCAGAGAGTATACAACATTTCAGACTCTATATGTTTTCCTTTTTTGTTAGACCCAACCAGGAAGTCTGAATTCCAGTATCTGGGATGGATCTGAAGTTCTGAGGCGAATCCGAGGACCACTGCTTGCTCAGGTATTAAATATTTTCTCTTTACATAAAATTTATAATATCCAAAAATTTTAAGTTCCTGTCGTCATCCTTTCCTTACTGAAGAGGTTTATAGGTCTTTCATTTGCTAGAATTATGTCGACTACTGCATCCAGCACTTAGCTATGCCTTTCTTTAGCCTCCAGGGTAAAGGTTGCAAGGGAGCCATTGGAATTTAAATTTGTTAGTGTATGATTGTGATTTGAATCACTTAAAAAGTCATATCTGAGCCAGGCGTGGTGGCTCACGCGTGTAATCCCAGCACTTTGAGAGGCTGAGACGGGTGGATCACTTGAGGTGAGGAGTTCGAGACCAGCCTGGCCAACATGGTGAAACCCCATCCTTACTAAAAATACAAAAATTAACCAGGCGTGGTGGTGGGCACCTGTAATCCCAGCTACTCAGGAGGCTGAGGCAGGAGAATCACTTGAACCTGGGAGGCAGGGCGGAAGTTGTAGTAAGGCAAGATTGCGCCACTGCACTCCAGCCTGGGCAACAGAGTGAGACTCTGTCTCAAAAAAAAAAAAAAAAAAAAAAAGAAAAAACAAAAAAAACAACTCATTTCTTTGCAAAACTATAGGGACAGAGAGGTCATCAGTGTTTACTAGTGGTTGGACATGGCAGGAGGCATTAACTACAAAGGAACAATACAATGGAATCTCTGGGGAGTGATGCAACTGTTCTTGCTCTCTCTTTCTTTCTTTCTTTTTTTTTTTTTTTTTTTTTTTTTTTGAGACCAGGTCTTGCTGTGTCAACCAGGCTAGAGTGCACTGGTACAGTCATAGCTCTCTGTAACCTTGAACTTCCCGGCTCAAGTGATCCTCCCACCTCGGCCTCTTGAGTAGCTGAGACTACAGGTGCATGCCACCATGCCTGGCTTAGTTTTTTTATTTTTGTATAGATGAAGTCTCGCTGTGTTGCCCAGGCTAGTCTCAAACTCCTGGCTTCAAGTGATCCTCCCACCTCACCCTCCCAAGGCGCTGGGATTTCAGGCATGAGCCGCTTACCAAACTCAGAGAACCATATACCAAAAAGTGAATTTTACTATATGTGAATTAAAAATAAATAAAAAGTTAAAAAAAATTTCTTAAGGTATTTTTGGCATCTGTAGAGATTACTAAAACATACCAAGTTAGTTAATTTCTATTTTATTTTACCACTTCCTCAATTAGGAAATGCCTACAGTGTCTGTATTAGAATATGCTTTGCCTCAGAGGCCCCCCCAGGGTCCAGAAGATGATCGGGACCTTTCTGAACGAGCATTACCAAGGCGGTCAACTTCACCTATCATTGGCAGTCCTCCTGTTAGAGCTGTCCCCATAGGCACCCCACCTAAACAGATGGCTGTACCCAGCTTCACCCAACAGGTACCTCTCATTAACAAGCACACAGCCCAGGATATTGGGAATCTGGGCAAAATTATTTGGAAAATTGGTGATGTTGGGTGGAGGGTGGAAATTTTGGGTAGGCATTAGATTAGAAAGAAAAATAGCTAGTTAGAGGAGAAATTAGTACAAATAAGAGACACATTCCCTGATACCCTTTGCTGCTGCTACTGCTGCTGCCTTTTAATTGGGGGAGAAAAAAGGGTAGTTAGCCACATTTAGCACATATATCCTTTTTAAAGTGTTTTGCTGGCTGCCCAAAACATTGTCAGAGAGATAACTGAAAGCCGGGGGGAGTGGGAACACACAGCATTGTCCACATCCCTTTTTACCTTTAAGATATCCCTGCTTTCCCTAGAGCCTGTGCAGTCCTGTTCCATAGACTTTCCTCCACCTGAAACCAGCAGCTGAAAAGGAAGGCCAATTTGGAAGGTATGGGGGGAGGGTGGTGTTGGTATGGCCTAGTTAGGCTCAAATCCTATGAAATGGTGGAGTCACAATGTATCACAAAAGTGCTGAGCATGGCGGCCATATCACAGGGGCTTCAGAATAGGACTTAGTTAATCCTCCAGCTTTCTTATCATTCCTTCTCCCTCAGTGCTACCAAAATATATCCTCTTGGAGAGAATTTGCAAGTCAGAATATCTGCTGGTATCTCCCTCAGACAGCATGGAAGGGTGGGGATAACTGGAGAATTAGCTAAATCTTCCTCAGTTAATGCTGACACTTTACTTGATTTGTGAGAGAAAGTGGCCCAAGGTTCTGTATTTGAACCTGTAGCCATAGCAATTTGCTTAGAAGTAGGGCTTTGCATTGAGTTCGTGTCTCTACCAGTACTTGAGGGGAGGGAGTGTAGGTGGAAGAAAAACTGATTTCATTGAGTGTAGTTGTATATATGTTTGTCCTGATAGATTCTGTGTCCGAAGCCTGTCCATGTTCGGCCCCCAATGCCACCTCGTTATCCTGCTCCCTATGGTGAGAGGATGTCTCCAAACCAGCTCTGCAGTGTCCCGGTATGTCACTTTAAGCCTAACAAAAATGTGCAGTATGTATTTTCTGATCACTATTTGTAAGATCACTGCCAGTATTTAGATTTGCTGACATCTCCTAAATTATACCTATTTTTTATAATCTCCTTACTTAAATTGCTGGATCTAATTGTCCCCAGGTCAGAGGACAGTTGCTTCTTACATCAGCTCTTTTCTTACCTTTAAAAATCTAAACTCATTGTGATCATCTGGTTCCTACCATTTCAGTCCCATGTTCTACTGCTTCTTTTTCATGTCACATGGTCATGGTGTTTTTATAATTTCTAGCATTACTCTTTTTTTCTATTCCAGAGCTTGACTCTGTAATTTGAGAGTTTTTATATCCAAGTTTATACTGCATTTCTGCTGAGTTTCCTTATTATGATGTACCCCCTGTTTTATAGCATATTCTTTTTTTTTTTTTTTTTTTTTTTTTACCTTAGAACTCTTCCCTCCTGGGTCACCCTTTTCCTCCTAGTGTTCCTCCTGTTCTCAGCCCCCTCCAGAGAGCACAGCTTCTTGGAGGAGCACAGGTAAGCCTGTGATTAGCCCTACCCATAAAGAACTCTCCTACTTTCCTAAAGTTCATTAGATAATAGCCCCTTTTTTTGCTGTTAATCACTACTTTTATTTTTGCCTTTACTTTTTCAAACAAAGTTATTGATGGAAAACCGTATTCACTTTTCTGTAGACAAAAGCAAGGGGACTTGCTGATTGTCTAAATCTAAGATCTTCTTCCTCTTTGTAGCTACAGCCTGGACGGATGTCTCCCAGCCAGTTTGCACGGGTCCCTGGATTTGTTGGTAGTCCACTTGCTGCCATGAATCCCAAGTTGCTACAAGGGCGAGTTGGGCAGATGCTTCCCCCAGCACCAGGCTTCCGTGCCTTCTTTAGTGCTCCACCCTCTACTGCACCACCTCCACAGCAGCACCCTCCTGGCCCAGGACCCCACCTGCAAAACCTAAGGTATACAAAATCAACGCCACTGTTTATCAGTTGTCAGCCAAGTCTCTTGATTGTGGGTGTGTAGCTTTATAAGTCTCTTGATATTTGCTAACTATAAATTTTAAGATGTTATTGGATCCTCAAGTTGGCAAACATGGAAATGTTTGACAATCTCCAGGCTTTCTTGTGAATCACATTTTTCTCACATTACCAGAGGGTATAGAATACAGTGACAGATGCCGAAAAGTCAGCTAATCGTCACACTAGCTAAGCTGTTTGCTTTTATCCTCTGGTTTTATGACAAAAGGGGTTCAAGTTCCTGTTTCAGTGAAGTTGTGTTTTATTACATATCATATTGTGGCAGTCAGGATTTTCAAGAGACACACGAGAACCAGTAGAGGAAAGAGAGCAAGAATGTTCATGTGAGCAGGTTTTATTTTAAGAAATTGGCTCATGTGATTATAGAGGCTGACAAGTTCGAAATCTGTAAGACAGACCAGCAGGCAAGAAACAGGTAAAAGCTCAAGTTGCAGTCTTGAGTTTGAAATAAGTATAGCAGGTCAGCAGTCAAGACACTCAAGCAGGATTTCTGTGTTCCAGTTTTGAGGCAGAATTCCTTCTTCTGGGAAACTTTAGTTTTGTTCTTAAGGCCTTCAACTTGGCTGGATGAGCTCCACCCACATTATTGAGGGTAATCTCTTTTGTAAGGTCAACTGATTATAAATGTTAATCACATCTTTACAAAATACCCTCACAGCAACATCTAAACAGTGTTTGACCAAATAACTGGGTACTAAGGCCTAGCCATATTAACTATCACACATATGTCTTTAATGACATTCCCACATAGTTGAAGCTGAGTACGTTAAACCTACTTAGAGACTTCTGTTAAACAGAAGCAAAAAGGAAAAGAATTATACTGCTTTACTCCTAATTCACTCAGATTTCATGATCACCCTTTTAGAACTTGGTCTTTGTAGAAGATATGTAAAAACATGACTATCTTTTGCTTCTAAAAGGTCTCCTTAGAATAGACTCTTTTTTTTTTTTTTTTTTTTTTAATGTTTTTGAGACAGAGTCTCACTCTGTCTCGCAGGCTGGAGTGCAGTGACCCACACGATCTCGGCTCACTGCAACCTCTGCCTCCCAGGCTCAAGCGATTCTACTGCCTCAGCCTCCCAAGTAGCTGGGACTACAGGCGCCTGCTACCATGCCCAGCTAATTTTTGTATTTTTAGGAGAGACAGGGTTTCATCATGTTGGCCAGGCTGGTCTCGAACTCCTGACCTCAAGTGTTCCACCTGCCTTGGCCTCCCAAAGTGCTGGGATTACAGGCGTGAGTCACCGCACCCAGCCCGAATAGACTTTTGTAGTCCCTTAAGTTAACCTGTATGAAGTTATCCTCTACTGACAACATTCTTTAAAATTTCAAATCATCAGGATGACCAAACTGAGAACCTCTTTTCCGTTTTTCTTAGATCTCAGGCCCCGATGTTTAGACCGGACACAACTCACCTTCATCCACAGCACCGTCGACTCTTGCATCAGAGACAGCAACAGAATAGAAAGTAAGTACTCATCCGATTCCTTTATGGCTTCTTAATTCAGCTTTTAATTTTAACAGTGTAACAACATGCTATTTAGTTGTTTTGTTTTTTTAGTAAGTTTACTTCATATCCATAAACCTGGATGTATTATCAACATGTAAATATGAAAAGCATAATATTGAGTAAAGAAGCAAGGAACAAAATTATATGTACCATTTATGTAAAACTAAAAGGGACACGGAATAATACTGTGTAATATTTAAAGACAGACACACAAGTAATAAACGTAGAAAAACATTTCAGGGAGGATACATCCATACCAAGGGCATAATAGTGGTTCCTCTATGAAGGAAGAGAAGCTGGAAACTGGGTCTAGAGGGGTACAACAGGGCCTCTGTCAGTGTAGCACTGTGTTATTTTAGTATTACTTTAAAATATTTGAAGCAAATTCAACCAAATACATTTTTTTCTATTGGGTCTCGGTGATGGGTAAATGGATATTCATGATAGTATTTGCTGGGCTTTTTCTCTGCATTTGAAATGTTTCGTGATTTTTAATGAGTTAAAACAATTTATGTAGACTTCAGAGCTAAATCGCCTGTGTTAAAATCCCTTAGTCCACCACTAGATGTATGGCTTCGGACAAGTTACTTGATCTCTCTTGGCATCGATTTGTTGTCTTAAGTGGGGAAGAGAAAACTACCTACCTCACAGAGTTATTCTAGAGCTTATACAAAAGTCCATAGGTGAATATGCTTAGCATATGGTAAGGTACTCAGGTCTTAGTTTTATTTCTTCATTATTTATTACATAGCTCTTTCCTCTTAAATTCTATTAAGACTTAGTTCTTTTTCACTCCCCTTTTAAGAAAAGCAAACGGGAATCTTTAAAAAAAAAACAAAAAAAACTGGCCTGGTTTATTCCTCTGTTGTTAAAAAGCGTAATTAATTTGCCCACATGGAATGAATGTGGTGTATGTTTTTCAGTCAGCATCGGAATCTCAATGGTGCGGGAGATAGAGGAAGTCACCGGAGCAGTCATCAAGATCATCTCCGAAAGGATCCATATGCCAATCTCATGTTGCAGCGGGAAAAGGATTGGGTCTCTAAAATCCAGATGATGCAACTGCAAAGCACTGATCCCTATCTGGATGATTTTTATTACCAGGTAAATACTCTGTGCTAGTTTTGAGGATAATAGTTTGGTCCCCTACACTGGTGAGGGTATTCATTTAAATATTGGTACAATTAAATATTTGTAAAATTTTCTTTTGAGGTACTTAGCATCTTGCAGTATTCACTATCAGTATATTTCTAGAGCTGAACTTGTGTTACTGTCACTGGCATAAATTATTTGATGGTAAACAACAGTCGTGTTCTGTGCTTGTGTTACAACTGAAATCATCTTCTCGTGGTAGAATTACTTTGAAAAACTGGAGAAACTGTCAGCTGCTGAAGAAATACAAGGTGATGGCCCTAAGAAGGAGCGCACCAAGCTTATCACCCCTCAGGTGGCCAAACTGGAGCACGCCTATAAGCCAGGTAAGGTCCTCATAAGAAAAATGCCCATAATAAAAGAAATTTGAGAAGCTGCTGATGTGATTAAATATAGACAAGTGTATATGTGGAAGGATATGCAAAGATGTTTCAAAGTGATTTTAAAAGTACCATTGTTCTTAATAAATGCAAAAATCAGCCTTTATTCACGTCTGGACTGAACGCTTTGACATGTGCCTTTTTAGGTCCTTTTCTACTTGAGATTTCATGATTTTTTAAATGTGTTATAATTTTCAGTACCCCTAAAATAAATAAGGGGGAAATACTTCAGATTTTTATTGTGATAATTATTGTAACAAAGAGAGAAAGGATAGATTTTGATAAGGGGTTGCTTTAAATAATACATTGATTTTTTGTCTTTTTTTTTTTTTTTTTTTTTTTTGAGAAAGAGCCTTACTCTGTTGCCCAGGCTGGAGTGCATTGGTGCCATCTCAGCTCGCTGCAACCTCCACCTCCTGGGCTCAAGCGATTCTCATGTCTGACCCTCCTGAGTAGCTGGGATTACAGGCGTGTGCCACCACATCCAGCTAATTTTTGTATTTTTAGTAGAGACGGGGTTTCGCTATGTTGGCCAGGCTGGTCTCGGACTCCTGGCCTCAAGTAATCTACCCCCCTCGGCCTCCCAAAGTGCTGAGATAACAGGTGTGAGTTACCACACCCGGCCTAAATGATACATTGAGTTTTGCAGTAAGTTATTAGACTGTGAGTAAGGGACAGGGGAAAGTAAAAATCTTCTTTGAACACTGCCTGCCTGCATTGCTGACTTTTTATTTTGTTGGAATTTTTTTTTTTTTTGTCTTTGCAGTGCAATTTGAGGGCTCTTTGGGAAAGCTTACCGTTTCTAGTGTGAATAATCCCCGAAAAATGATTGATGCTGTTGTGACATCTCGGAGTGAGGATGATGTAAGTGTCAACACAACTGTCTGTTTAAGAACATCTGATTTGTGACCACTTCTTTTGGGGTCACCATGGAATGAGACCAGGCATGGTAGAGTTGTTTGTAGTCTAACCCAGGGCCTCCCACCTCGTCATGCATTCTAGTTTTCCACAGATGTGCTGCAATATTAACACCTTCATTTCTAAGGCAGCCAGGCAGGGACTAGGGTGGCAGGAGTCTTTGGATTGGGTAGCTCTGGCTGCAAACAGCATGTATTTACTCCAGTTTGATGTTTAAAAAAATTATCATTTTCTATGTGTTTTAAGATTTTCAGGAAGAGGATCAGAAAGAATAATTATGGGGCACTAGGCTTAGTACCTGGGTGATGAAAGAATTTGTACAACCCCCATGACATAAGTTTACCTATGTAACAAACACATGTACCCTATAACCTGCACGTGTACCATTGAACCTAAAATTAACGTTTAAGAAAAAAAAAAGATTTTCATATTTCATATGATTTCCTTATCCTCTACTAAGGTTGCCCTTTGCCTATCTGTGAATGGAATTTAATAGTTTGTGGATTGATTCAGTCAACTTTGACCTTTGTTCATACTAGGGTTGTTTTAGATTATTAACTTTCAGAGAATCAATTATCTTCTCAAAGTATTGTCACAAATGAACCTACAAATGCGCACTTGGTAAATTATTTTAACACAGATAAAGAATTTGCATTGAATAGTCTTCTCTTTTTTAGGAGACAAAAGAAAAACAAGTTCGCGACAAGAGGAGAAAAACCCTTGTTATAATTGAGAAAGTAAGTTTAGAATTTGTTGCTGTAGTTAGTTTCAAATACGGAACTGTCAAATGTATGTATATACTAGAACTGAAACAGTGAGCAATCAGTCAATGTTCTTTGGTTTTAATTCATGAATATATTGCTGGTAAGTGACTATTGTGTACCACATAACTTTGGAAAGGATTATGGTATGTTTCACCTATTGGCATCATGGAAAGAACACTGCAGTTAAAGTTGGAAGTGTATTGGGTTTTTGTCCAAGCTTATTCAGTTAACAGCTGAGTGTCTGGGCAAGTCACCTTTCTAAGCCTGGTAAAATGGGAATGAAAATTACGTTGTCCTACCTGTGGATTAATTTAGTTCACAGATATTTACTGGGCACTATTCTGGGTGCTGAGGAAAATAATGGATATTAATAGTTGATTTGTAAAATGTAAATACCACATTGTAAGGCCATACACCATAGTGGTTGAAAGTATGGACTCTAGAACCAAGCTGCAAATCATGTCTTTTTCCATTTCTGAGTCTGTAACTTAAGGCAAGTTATTTAACCTTTCTATGCTGTCCTCAGTTTCTTTATCTGTAAAAATGGAGATGATAGTAGTAGTTTTCTCTTTGGATTGCTTTTTTTTTTTTTTTTCCTTTTGAGATGGAGTTTCACTCTTGTTCCCCAGGCTGGAGTGCAATGGCGAGATCTTGGCTCACTGCAACCTCCGCATACCGGGTTCAAGTAATTCTCCTGCCTCAGCCACCCGCGTAGCTGGGATTATAGGCATGTGCCACTATGCCTGGCTAATTTTGTATTTTTAGTAGAGATGGGATTTCTCCATGTTGTTCAGGCTGGTCTTGGACTCCCGACCTCACGTGATCCGCCCATCTCAGCCTCCCAAAGTGCTGGGATTACAGGCGTGAGCCACCACGTCTAGACTATTTTATTGTCTTTGCCTGCTAGAATAGAAGTCAGAGAGAGACAAAGAATGGTGGTTTGAGGAATTTTTTAAGTTATTTCATATGGTTTTCTACATTAAAAAAAAAATCTCAGTCTTTCTATAATGAGTTTGTTTTTAGCTAGTAGTCCTAAACTGTGAAATTGTTTAACTAATACTGTGGTTCTGACCTAGCATGCTGTGGCCTGCTTTTGTCTCCCTTCTTAGACCTACAGCTTACTCCTTGACGTGGAGGACTATGAAAGACGTTATCTCCTAAGTCTGGAAGAAGAGCGACCTGCCCTAATGGATGACAGAAAGCACAAAATTTGTAGCATGTATGACAACTTAAGGGGGAAATTGCCTGGACAAGAGAGGTAAGCATTGCGCAGTTTGAGGAAAACATTAACTGGACTCATTCCTCTGTCATAACTGGATTTCATACATTTTTGCCTTTTAGGTACACTTCCCTACCATCTCTGTAAGCTCAGAATCTATCCTTTTAGCCTAACTCAAATGCCACTTCATTTAAAATACGAATTATCTTTTCCAGTGAGGAAAGAAAAAAAAAGTCTTTATCCTGAATTTATTCATTCAACAAATACATAGTATCTGCTGGGGACAGTGCTAGGCACTAGAGATATAGTGGGTAACGTTATTGGGTTTTTGTGCTTATAGATTGCACCTGATTTATGATTACTAGCATGTTTAACCTTGTAATCTTTATATATTTCCTTTATTACTAAGATCAGATGTACAAACATTTATACTTCCTGGGATTTCCACAACATATTTATATCCTATCGAAACCCTTCAGTCTTCCAATGGGGAATCCCTCACCTACCCCATTATCTGCAAAAGAATCTTGCTGATGTTAAATGTTCTGTAAATCCTGAATACTTATTTGATGTATTCAAGAGAACTACAACTTCTAATAACTCCCTTTCTTTTTACCCGTTCAAGAGAGTTACTTATCCTTCTAAGCCAGGACATACACAAAACTAAACATAAGAATAAGCACTTTGTTTTCAACACACCGTGTCTGGAGTTAGGCTGACAGGGAACTGGTTAAATAAATGGTTTATCCATAGACTGGATGTTATGCAGCCATTAAAATGTATGTAGTTGAAATATATTTATTGACATGGAAATAAGTTGTTGAGTGAAAAAAGTCAAGGTACAAAACCATATGAATTATATGGGCCCATTTTTTTATGAAAGAAAAAATATACAAAGCAAAATGTTGTTTAAAATGGTAACACTAATTAACTCTGAGTTGACGAATGTTTTTGTTTTCTTTTTTCTTTTTTTTTTTTTTTAAGCTGTTGCTGTTAACCATATGGTATTTGTGTGGTTACTTAAAAGTTAAGAGAGGAGGCCAAGCACTTTGGGAGGCTGAGGTGGGCAGATCACTTGAGGTCAAGAGTTCAGAGACCAACCTGGCCAACATGGTGAAACCCTGTCTCTAGAAAAATATAAAAATCAGCTGGTCATGGTGGCGGGCATCTATAATCCCGGCTGCTCAGGAGACTGAGGCAGGAGAATCACTTGAACCCAGGAGGTGGAGGCTGCAATGAACCAAGATAGCGCCACTGCACTCCAGCCTGGGTAACAAAGCGGGACTTCGTCTCAAAAAAAAAAAAAAGAAAGAAAGAAAAAAAGTTAAGGAAATTAGTGCATACAGTTGGCCAAGTTTTTTTTAACCATATAATTTGTGAAATGATTATTTTCTACATTTGTAAGACCTGAAAATTTACTTTTTATTTGGTTATTTGGAGAAGTGATTCCTACTGTTTTATAGTACAGGTTATTAGAGAATGAAAATGAATGCAGTATATTCATTCAGTAACATCTAAGAGGAAAAAAATGAGGGTTTCTTAATTGTTCTTGCTGACCTAAGCTGGCATTTTTCTTCCTTGCAGGCCTAGTGATGACCACTTTGTACAGATCATGTGTATCCGAAAAGGGAAGAGAATGGTTGCCCGTATTCTTCCTTTCCTCTCCACAGAGCAAGCAGCTGACATTCTCATGACAACAGCCAGGAACCTCCCTTTCCTTATCAAGAAGGATGCACAAGATGAGGTGACTATGCAAGATGGGACATCTTTCTTTTGAGTCTTTATAAGTGATAAGATTTCTAGAATGCAAACTTATTTTCCTCTCCTCTTCCCTTTTGTATTTTTGTCTAGTCTTTGGCTGTGTGATTTGATTATTTAAAACAAAACCTTTAATATTTCAGGCCTATATTTTTAATCCCATATTTGATGGAACAGACTATGTTTCTAAACATGAGAAAAACAACAATTCCCTCTTACTTGACATAGTTGTAAAGATGTGGTCTGTATCAGAATTACTTGCGTAGATAATTCAACTCCACCCCAAACTGCTGAATCAGAATTTACAGAAGGATTAGGGTTTTTGTATCTTAGTCTCCAGCTGAATCTGATGTTCACTGAAGTTTGAAAACTTATAGTCTTGGTTACTTTGCTAGATATGAAGTATCATTCATTGTTCTGTTATCAGTAGCTTAACATTAGCCTGTAGACTTAGTTAAATGGTATCCCACAGCAACTGAGCTAGTCCCCTTTTGGTTTTTTTTTTTTTTTTTTGAGACAGAGTTTTGCTCTGTCACACAGGCAGTAGGGCAATGGTGTGATCTCGGCTCACTGCAGCCTCCGCATCCCAGGCTCAGGTGATTCTGCCACCTCAGCCTCCTGAGTAGCTGGGACTACAGGCATGCGACACCATGCTCGGCTAATTTTTTTTTTACCTTTTGTAGAGACAGGGTTTTGCCACATTGCCCAGGCTGGTCTCAAACTCCTAGACTCGTGCAGTCCTCTTGCCTTGGCCTCCCAAAGTGCTGGGATTACAGGCTTGAGCTACTGTGTCCAGCCCGAGCCAGCCCTTTAAATAATTTTTATCATGATCTAAACTAGGCTGGAATTTTAACATGGTTATCACATGTACAAGTTAATTCTTGGTTAGAGTTTTTCTCTCCTTATCCTTGTCATAGCACACCTGAAAGATGAGCAAAATTTAGAATAGTCTTAAGAAGTTCAAAATAAGAAACTGATAAAAGTGGGACAAAGGATGAATATTAATACAAGATTCAGAATAGTAGAATATATGGGAGTGAACCTGTTATAGACTGCAAGTTGAGTAATAACAATCTAAGTAATGAGTCCCCAGAAAACACAGAATACCTTATAAATGGTATGCTATGAAAGGGAAATTATTCTTTCATAGATCCTTGAAATGTTAGCATCTGCAGAAGAAATGAATGAGAAGTTTAGGTCTCATTGAAAAAAGTGAAGTGGGTTGGGACAAGTATATATTTAAAAGATTTGGCTGGGCACAGTGGCTTACGCCTATAATCCCAACACTTTGGGAGGCTGAGGCAAGTGGATCGCTTGAGGCCAAGAGTTCAAGACCATCCTGGGCAACATGGTGAAAACCTGTCCCTACTAAAAATAGAGAAAAAAAAGAAAAAAATGAGCTGGACACAGTAGTATATGCCTGTGGTCCCAGCTACTCAAAAAAAAAAAAAAAAAAAAAATTCCACAAATGAAAAATGAGTTGGGGAAAAGTTCCAGTATTTGAGGTTTATCCTAGAAAATAGAAGACCAGACTAAAAAAGTAACAGCTACCTTAGAGCATATAATTTGTAAGCAGTGTAATGGGCACTCATAATCCCACCAGAGCTCTTGTGTGGAAACAAGTTTGGGAGATAATTTGCTGAATACTTCTATGTGCCAGGCACTATTTTACCTCCTAGAAATACAACACCTAGTTCTAGGTGCTAAAAGATAAGAATGCAAAAATGTCTGCTTTCATGGAGCTTACCTGCTAGGAGGAAAGCTTGGCTAAATACCTAGGCTGATTTTTACCTGTATGTTTTAAGGAGTAATAAACCACATCTCTAAATACCATTTTCTTGAAGTAATAGCTGGTTCTAGGTCTGAATCATGAAATGTACAAGATATCCTGGAATATCTAGTGCCAGAAAGCAAGGAAGTTAATAGATTACTAGAGTCCTGTCTAAAGGATACACAAACCAACTTCAAGAGACTCATACTGGCCAAAAGTGGAATAATTTTCATCAGAAAGAACAGTTACAGCAGTAGATTGAAATATATCAAATATATTTAATGAGGTAATAGTGTTAAACACATATTGATCACCTTTGGAGACTACTAGGCCATCAACCCACTATTCAGAAAATTGGTAAATAAAGGAAAAGCATTTATCCTACCTTTCCATTACAACCAAATGTCATGGTAATCAGAGAGTTGATAATACAAAGTTCTTTGTAGAAGAATTTTAGCTAATAAATACAAAAGAAATGATAAAATTAGAAAATAACTGTTTTTGCAAGCCTTAACAGAGAAGCAGTCAATCTAGACAGCACTCATTACTGGCTGCTAAAAGCATTAGGTAAAAAGTGGATGGGGAACTTTACAGTGGTTGGAGCAGCCTGGCAACACCTGAACCCATTGATGAACTCTTAACACCTCTAAGAGTGGGACAACCAAGCACTGTGCTTTTTTTTTTTTTTTTTTTTTTTTAAAAAAAAAAAAAAGGAAACGAAGTCTCCCTATGTTGTCCAGGCTTGTCTCGAGCTCCTGGGCTCAAGCAGTTTTCCCATCTCTGCTTCCTAAAATGCAGGGATTACAGGCATGAGCCACCATACCTAGCTCTTCTTGACATAATGCAATGGAAAATACACAGTTCTATCCATGACGTTTTCTCACATGTCCCTCCCACATCCTACTGAACCTGAATCAAATAAACCTGTTATTCTAACTATCTGTTTAGGAGGGAAACAGAGGATAGCAGAACCTGCTAAGTGACACTGCCAACATGCAGTTTGCCAAATTCAAACTATAGAACAAATGACCCAGTTTCTTTAACAGATAAATAACAAGAGAAAAGGGCCAGTGTGCAGAAGACCTGTTAGAGAGATTTTAAAAACCTTACCAGGCAAATGCAATGTGTGGATCTTGTTTGAACCATAATTAGCACAATAATGGTTCTAATACAAAGTTCAGCTGCTAAAAGATATTTTTAAAGGCATTTGAGGGAATTTGAATTTGAAACAGATACTAGATGATATTTTAAAATTCTTTCCTGAGAAATGGTCTATGAAGAAAAATTATTGTTTATTTTGTTAGGTATGATATTGTGAGAGATTTTGTTAGAAATACAAACTGATGTATTTTGGGATGAAATGATATGATACAGAAGGAACATAGATTTAATAAGATTGGCAAAATGTTGATAATTTGGTTGATGTTGAAATTGGGTGGTGAGTACATGAATGTCATTATGCTGTTGTTTGTATTTTCATGTATGTTCTAAAATGACCATAATAAAAAGCTTTTTTAATTTATAGTAGACCACAAAAAATATTTTATTCCCCATTTGCAGTTGCCATTTAAAGTAAAACCAGCCATCACTTTATACCATGGGCATTGATTGTCTGGAAGCACTCTTGATTTCCTTTGTTGTGTTATAACCTAGTTATTTATATTAATAGTTCTTTATTTTAACTTTCCAGTTGGCTACATGACAAAAAGAAATAAATGACTAGAAGGCTGGAATTCAACAGCCTTGGGTTCTGGCTCTAGCTGTGGCTATGTAACTCCAAACACTGAGTTTCTGATCACTTTATAGATTCTCTAAAAATCTATAAAAATTGGCTAATTATTTCTTTTCTTCCTCATTGAGCTTTTATAAAAATAAAAGAAAATACATTAAATCTGAAAACACTTCTTTTGAGACAGGGTGGGTCTCACCCTGTCACCCAAGCTGGAATGTGGTTGTGCAATCATAGTTCAATGTAACCTTGAACTCTTAGACTCAAGCAAACCTACCACCTCAGCCTATTGAGTAGCTGGGGACTACAGGTGAAACTTTTTTATTTGTTGTAGAGATGAGGTCTCACTACGTTGTCCACACTAGTCTTGAACTCCTGGCCTGAAGTGATCTTCTGCTTGGCCTTTAACCTATCTTGGAGTGCTTCTCACAGTATATTGAAATGGCCAATTAACCCATATCTTCTCCGCTATACTTTAGATCCCTGAGGTTCTGTGTCCTTTTGCCACTTGTTTTTAGCCCATGGTGCCTGGCATAGTGTAAGCATTTAAATATTTATGGAATTAGTTAAAATATTGATGTTTTAGCATAACTCTTGGTATGTATTTGGGAGTGATTTTTTTTTACACCTTTGGTTCACACAAGTCATGGTGTTTCCAATGCAAATTGAGATGAAAAAGTTCTCAGTAGATAGCTTAGAATTCATTGTTAAGACTCTAGTCATATCTGCCAGACTTGTGCCTTAAGTGGTTGAATATACAAATGAACATCCTTCCATCCATGCCCCTGGTGGGGGGTAACTGAAGTAACACGTGCCAGGATATAATGCTTTTATTTGTTTTTTGTAGGTGCTGCCATGCTTACTGAGTCCCTTCTCTCTCCTTCTCTATCATCTTCCATCAGTGAGTATCACCAGCCTTTTGCGACAGCTAATGAACCTACCTCAAAGTGCAGCTACACCAGCACCCTCCAATCCTCACCTCACTGCTGTGCTCCAGAACAAGGTGATCTTGCCCTTTTAACTCCTTGAACTTTGTGAAGTGTCTTAATTTGCGTTATAGATTAAAATAATGGCTGCTGTATCTCTAGCAACTTGGGAAAAAGGCTTCTTTCAGTCAAGAGTTACATTAAGCTCCTAGTAACAGGCTAGAAATAACAGTGTTTTCAACAAAATGGGATTTTATGTGTCTAGTGTGAAATAAATTTGATTTAGTAGCTCGACAGAGTCATCAGGGATCCAGGCTTTTTCACTTTTTTTCCTCTGCCATTCTTACCAGTGGCTTCCATGTTCATTATTCCTCATGGTCCAAGATGGCTGTGGAATTCATGATTCAGCTTTACGTCAAGAAGGACGGGTGGGTGTGGAGGGCAAAAAGATGTGGACCAGCTGTCCATCTTCCTTATTGAGACCTTTTCCAGGAGTTCTAACCAGAAACTTCTACTTACTGTTAATAGCCAGGACATTGTCACATGGCCACACCTAAGTGCAGGGAAGGCTGGAAAATATCTTTTAGTTTATGCCATTGTCATGACACATAAGAGTTCTGATAATGGGTAGGAAGGCATATTAGGCAATTAGCAGTCTCTGTCATAACACTATGAATAGTAGAATCATCCATTTCATATTTTATTTGCATCAAGTTAAAGATTCAGAGATTCCTAGGGGAAACATAATATGAAATAAAGAATATGAATTTTTAGTCCTTCCCTGCTACTGTCTAGCTTTGTGACCTTGGACAGATGATATCACATTGCTGAATCAGTTTCCTGGTCTATAAGATGGAGGTGATGATGTAGACTTCATAGAGTTGTCCTGGTACTTAAATGAGATAACAGTTGTGTTCGATATAATGCCTGGTACATAGTAGTTACTCATTAAGGGCCATTCTATGTACAGTAGAGATGAAAAAGTGGTCTCAAGGCCTCTTGCTCCCTTGCACCAGAAAACCTACCAAAGCATGACACTAAAGGTCAGTATATCAGAGGAAGAAGAGGTGACAGTGCCTCTGGGGTTCTGGAGTGATCCAGAATGTGCCTTTCTGTTATTTGGTCTCTTAGTTTTAATTTTAGTAAAGGCAGTAGTATTTTTTTTCTGAGAATAACATGAAAAGGGATTTTTTTTTTTTTAAATCAGGGTCTTCTCTGTCACCCAGGCCAGAGTGCAGTGGCAAGATCTCGGCTCACTGCAACCTCTGCCTCCTGGGCTCAAGCCATCCTCCCACCTCAGCCTCCCAAGTAGATGGGACTACAGGCACATGCCACCACGCACAACTAATTTGTGTATTTTTTGTAGAGGTGGGGTTTCGCCATGTTGTCCAGGCTGGTCTCAAACTCCTGAGCTCAAGCTATCAGCCTGCCTCGACCTCCCAAAGTGTTGGGATTACAGGTGTGAGCTACTGCAACCGGCCATGAAGGGAAATTTTGTGGAAAAGTGAGTGAGTCTAGAAAGTTGGAATGGAATCCCAAAGTACTGCCAGCCTTCCTTTTATGATCCATTTATAGCTATGAATCATATATTTAACCTAAACCTTCTTGTCCCTATTTGTATTTTCTTTTTTGAGACAGGATCTCACTCTGTCACCCAGGCTTCAGTGCAGTGGCACAGTCACAGCTCATTGCAGCCTCAACTTTCTGGACTCAAAGCGATCCTCCCACATCAGCCTCTTGAGTAGCATGTGCCACCATGCCTGATTGACTTTTTTTTTTTTTGAGACAGAGCCTTGCTCTGTCACTCATGCTGGAGTGCAATGGCGATATCTTGTCTCACTGCAACCCCTGCCTCCCAGGTTCAAGCAGTTCTGCGTCAGCCCCCCAAGTAGCTGGGATTACAGGTGCCTGCCACCATACCAGGCTAATGTTTGTGTTTTTAGCAGAGACAGGGTTTCGCCATGTTGGCCAGGCTGGTCCGGGGCTCCTGATCTCACGTGATCCACCTGCCTCAGCCTCCCAAAGTGCTGGGATTACAGGTGTGAGCCACCACACCCAGCCTCCGATTGATTTTTATATTTTTTGCAGAAACAGGGTCTCACTATGTTGCTCTGGCTGGTCTCGAACTCCTGGACTCAAGCAGTCCTGCCTCCACCTCCCAAAGTGCTGGAACTACAGGCATGAGCCACCATGCCCATCCCCAGCCCCCTGTTCATTTTTTTTTTCTTTTGAGATAGAGTCTTGCTCTGTCACCCAGGCTGGAGTGCAGTGGCGCGATCGCAGCTCACTGCAAGCTCCGCCTCCTGGGTTCAAGCCATTCTCCTGCCTCAGCCTCCCGAGTAGCTGGGACTACAGGCACCCGCCACCACGCCTGGCTAATTTTTTGTATTTTTTAGTAGAGACAGGGTTTCACCGTGTTAGCCAGGATGATGTCGATCTCCTGACCTCTTGATCCACCCGCCTTGGCCTCCCAAAGTGCTGGGATTACATGCATGAGCCACCACGCCCATCCCATATTTTAATCCTATGCCCCAAAGACTACATTTCCTGATTTTACTGTCCACTAAATAAAACACATTTTTATATGTTACTTTTTTTTTTTTTTTTTGGAGATGGAGTTTCACTCGTGTTGCCCAGGCTGGAGCGCAATGGTGCGATCTTGGCTCACTGCAACCTCCAGCTCCCGGGTTCCAACAATTCTCCTGACTCAGCCTCCCAAGTAGCTGGGATTACAGGCATATGCCACCGTGCCTGGCTAATTTTCTATTTTTAGTAGAGATGGAGTTTCACCATTTTGATCAGGCTGGTCTCAAACTCCTGACCTCAGGTCATCCACCCACCTTGGCCTCCCATAGTGCTGGGATTACAGGCATGAGCCACCACACCTGACCATTTTTATATATTTCATACTCTAAAGCATGTTGCTGAATTTTAATTATAGATATGGTGTATACATCTGTTTACCCTTTCTTTTTATTTTTTAGATTTTTATTAACATTCTCTCTAAGACTTTGTATTTCCAGATAGAGATGTGCTTTTTAATGAAAAGTTTCTCTTTATACCATGTTTATTTCAGTTGTGTTTATTTGTATATTTTCCTACAGTTTACACCTTGTTTCTTAATTCAAAATATCCTACTGTAATGCTTTTTTCTTATTTTTTCCTGATTTTTAATTTCTGTACCAAAATTGGTCTTCATTTACTTTCTTTTTTAGCCTATTTCTGTTCTCATAAATAGGAGAAAAGTCAAATTCTACATTATCCATGGCAAGGAAAAACCATCTTTTAACCTCAGCATGGGGAACAGAGAGGCGTGTTGGACACCATGACTTTCCGTTTCTGTTGGCTGCGCCTGGTCACTGCTATGGCAGAATAAAGCCTGGAGAGAGACATAGCCTTTCAACTTATGCTTGTCTGATCTTTACCTGGTTTTACAGAAAAGCACAGTAGTGAGGTTATTTTGATTTAGAGCTGTTCCCCATCTGATGCCAGGATCCCTTCAACAGTGGTGGAGGAGGTTTAGACGCAGTGTTGAGTTTGATTCCCTCTGTCTTTTCTCGTAGTTTGGCCTGTCACTGCTCCTCATCCTCCTGAGCCGTGGTGAAGACCTACAGAGTTCAGACCCTGCTACAGAATCAACACAAAATAATCAGTGGTCAGTGTGGACTGTTTCTTCTCTTATTTTAAGTTCTTTGAGGTAATCTTTTAAATTTTTTTCTCCTGATATTATTATGGGTCTTCCCTGTCAGGACGGAGGTGATGTTCATGGCAACACGAGAACTTCTACGGATTCCCCAAGCAGCCCTGGCCAAGCCAGTCTCTATACCTACAAACCTAGTGTCCCTCTTTTCTCGCTATGTTGACCGGCAGAAACTGAACTTGCTGGAGACAAAACTGCAGTAAGTTTGAAACAGGAGAGTTTCACATCTCACTGAAGTTGGGACTTTAGAAGTTATGGTTGGGAGGCTGGGTACGGTGGCTCACATCTGTAATCCCAGCATTTTAGGACACCCAGGAGGGTGGATCACTTGAGGCCAGGAGTTCCAGACCAGCCTGACCTAAATGGTGAAACCCTGTCTCTACTAAAAAAATACAAAAATTAGCCAAGTGCGGTGGTGCATGCCTGTAATCCCAGCTATTCGGTAGGCTGAGGTATGAAAATCATTTAAACCCGGGAGACAGAGATTGCAGTGAGCTGAGATCACGCCACTGCACTCCAGCCTGGGTGACAGAGCAAGACCCTGTCTCAAAAAAAATAAATAAAAAGAAGTTATGATTGGGGTGGAGGGGGGAATAAAACTGAATTTGATGGAAGAGATTGACTTTTTATTAACTATTTGTGTATCTGTTAGATATAAAACACTGAACTGGGTACAACAGGGCCTTCATAAAAGATGACCAAATGCTAAGGGTAGAGAAATAATCTCGGGTATTTTGTTATGAGAAGTCTTACAAAGATGTAACTGTAATATGAAAGATTGCCTTCTGTTTTAACTCATTTATACAATTTTCCTTTCTCTCCTTTATACCCCTAGGCTAGTTCAGGGGATACGATAAAAGATCTCCAAATGTGTCCTGTACCTCCTTTTGGCTGCCACCTGCACTGCTGCCATCACCAATGGAGTGTTTTTAATGAGGGAGGGAAGGTAGCTTTTTCCCCAAATCGATTCCTGTTTACAGGGGTTGTCTCTCTAAATGTCAGATATTTCCCCACTGCTCTATGAAATTTGGCTGGGTGATACTTCTGCTGGTTTCTTTACCTTCTGTGTTACAGTTCTGCATGTCCTACTTTTACTCAGTTCTGTTTTGCATTTTCTTTGCCCTAGAGACACAAGTGTAATCTCTCCCTTTATCCCTCCACTACTCCACCTCAGAGTAGATTGTAGCCTGCCAAAGGATTCCTTCCCTCATCCTATTGAAGTTGTTTTTTCATTGCCCCATATTAATATGACTATAGAAGAGCCAATTAAGTAGAAATCAAGATATACACACACACATAGATACACACACACACACACACACACACACACCCCATACATGTATTTATGTGGTCTTCAGAGGGTCCTTAAAGAATGAATTTTAGATTGAAAAATATTTAGTTGTCTCATTACCTCTTCTAAACACAAACCAGCTGATGTATTTTAATCTGTTTCTGTTCTATCTTGTAATTAATTTGGTGGGTTCTACTTGTTTTAACATAAATAAAGAGTATGCAGCACGTTTAATAAAATCAGAACTCTTAATTGGCTTATGCCCAGGTCTAGGCTGAGAAGTCCTTTTTCTTCTTCCCACCTTTATTTCCTTAGTTTCTGTCCACCTTAATCGAAACAACACATGGTTATGTCTTTTTCCTGCTACAACTACAGGGTACTTGAGCCTTTCCCCTCAAGTGCATTCGAAGTCACCCAGGATGATCCTCACTAGTAGCCTGCTTTGGCAGTGTGGCTTTTTGCACACTTGCCCTGTCTTCCTGAGACTACTTCAGTAAGCCATGCTTCCTTCCCTACTTTTATTTGGTGTCATGAATAGAAACTTCCAAATGTAACCATGGAAGCTAAGTTTGGCCTGCTTTGCTTTTTAGTCTCCACACCGTGGGCAGAACTGCTGTCTTTACTACTTCATCTCACCCAAGTCCCGTTCCCAGGCAGCCAGGGGCCTGGGTTTGAATAATTGCAGGGCCAGCCTGCCATGATCTTTCTCACTTACTCCTCTCCCATTCAGCAATCAACCAGACTAAGGAGTTTTGATCCCTAGTGATTACAACCCTGAAGAAAATTAAATCTGAATTAATTTTACATGGCCTTCGTGATCTTTCTGCTGTTCTTACTTTTTCGAATGTAGTTGGGGGGTGGGAGGGACAGGTTATGGTATTTAAAGAGAATAAACATTTTGCACATACATGTATTGTACAACAGTAAGATCCTCTGTTAAAACCAGCTGTCCTGTTCTCCATCTCCATTTCTTCCCATGCTGTAACCCCAGGCTCCACCAGCTGTTCCCCAGTGATGTTACCTAGCTTCCCTCTACCATTGTCTACTGACCATTTCCACTACATGCCTTTCCTACCTTCCCTTCACAACCAATCAAGTGAATACTTGATTATTATCTCTTCCTTACTGTGCTTTATCTTTTTTGTTTGGTTTGGTTCTAATTAATGAAAATAAAAGTTTCTAAATTTACATTTTTATAGGGTATTGTAAATAAAAACAAATTGTATACTTAAAAATGAGTGCCTGCATTTCTACTTTGTTACCTCTGAATATGATTTTTATGTTTCTAGCATATTTAGATAGACTGTCAACTTCTTGATGTAGGGGATTAAAGATATTATTACCTATATTTTTACCTTTTTAATTTTATTGCAAAGAAGATAAATATTTTTATATAATAACTTGTCTTTAAAAATCTAAGATGCTTTCAGTTTCTCCTCCCCCCATTTTAACTGTATGACAAAATTATAAATTGTAGTAGATAAACTGTAGTTTGTCTTCTCCATCCTGCCCATCTCTAGGCATTGAGGAATCTGTCACCCTTTAAGAGACTCATGTAGCCCAATGAGGCATTCAGCTGCCTTCATGGATAGTATTTACTTAGTTCTGAGCATATTGTATTTCAAAACTCATCTCTTCAAAGGAGATGGGAAAAGATTGGTCATTCTTTATAGTGAATTTATTTTTATTGTTTCAGACTTGAGTATCATTTTTACTCTAAAATGCTCAAGATAAAAGATTCAGCAAACACATAGAAAGGGGCAAAAAAAAGTGGGGTTTTGTTTTCAAGACAGGGCCTGTGTCACTCAGGCTGGAGTGTAGTGGCACAGTAGCACAATCACCACTCACTGCAGCCTCGATCTCCCAGGCTCAAGCGATCCACCTCAGCCTCCCGAGTAACTGGGACTACAGGTGTGCACCACCACACCTGGGTAATTTTTATACTTTTTGTAGAGTCGGGATCTCCCTATGTTGCCCAGGCTGGTCTTGAACTCCCAGGCTCAAGTGATCTTCCCACCTTGGCCCCCCAAAATGCTGGGAGTACAGGTGTGAATCACTGCACTCAGCCTGAAGGTTTTCTTCTTTTTCTGAGATGAGTTTCTCTGTCACTCAGGTTACAGTGCAGTGACACAATCATGGCTCACTGCAGCCTCTACCTCCCAGGCTCAAGCAGTTCTCCCACCTCAGCCTCCCAAGTAGCTGGGACTACTACAGGCGGGTGCCATCATGCCCAGCTAAATTTTTTGCTTTTTAGTAGAGATGAGGTCTCGCTACATTGCCCAGGCTGGGCTCAAACCCCTGGCTCAAGGGATTCTTCTGCCTTGGCCTCCCAAAGTGCTGAATTACAGGAGTGAGCCTCCAAAGTTTTAAATGATAAAGAGACAGGAGATAATTTAACATTATTAGGTGCCTACCTACATAAAGCTTATTTTTTTTCCTGATGAGGAGATGGGTTCCTTGAGGTTCAGTAGCTTGTGGAGGTGACGCAGGTAATGGGCAGCAGAGCAGGAGGCTCATACAGCATATTATCGCTGTAAGGAAATAAAATTATCTTCCAGTAAAAGATTTATTCACACCTCTTAACATGAAACACTACAGGTGTTATTAGATAGCCCTGCTTTGTTAGAGTGGACTGGCCCAAGGATGCCCCTACTTTTCACGGAAGACAAGATTCTAAATGTCAGGCATGAAGAAATCCCTAGAGATCATGTAGTCCAGTCCTCACAATTTGAGGAAGCCAAATCTCTGAGAGTGCAGTGACTTGCCCAGGGTGCCACAGCTGGCTAGTAGTAAAGCCAAGAAAAAAACTCATGTGAGGCCAGGTGCGGTGGCTCATGCCTGTAATCCCAGCACTTTGGGAGGCTGAGGCAGGCAGATCACCTGAAGTCAGGAGTTTGAGACCACCCTGGGCAACATGGTGAAAACCCATCTCTACTAAAATTACAAAATTAGCCGGGCATAGTGGCACATGCCTGTAATCCTAGCTACTTGGGAGGCTGAGGCAGGAGAATCACTTGAACCCGGGAGGTAGAGGTTGCAGTGAGCTGAGATTGCGCCACTGCACTCCAGCCTGGGGAACAAGAGCAAAACTCCGTCTCAGTCTCAAAAAAAAGAAAAGAAAAATTTGTACATGGGATTTTACTATGTTGCCCAGGCTGGTCTTGAACTACTACTGGGTTCAAGTGATTCTCCCGACTTGGCTTCCCTAAGTGTTGGGATTACAGGCATGAGCCACTGTGCCTGGTCACAAATGACTTAAAAGTCATCAGCCACTATACCTGGCCCTGGGCAACATAATAAAATCCCATGTACAATTTTTTTATTATTATTTCTTAAAAAGTAATTTGTAAACCTCAGAGTAACTAATGAGGACAATGTTAACTTCAAAAAAAATTAAGTGATGCACTAAAATAATTTACAAGAATATGGCACAGAGTTGAAAACTGATACTAATGCATGTAATGTCCTATGTAAGAAAAAGAAGAACCTGATAAATAATACATAGGTAATAAACTCTAATGGGTAATAGGTACAGCCTTGTGAATAAACGTTCACAAAATAAAGTGCAAGTGAATAATATTAAGAACCTCACCCCGACTGGTAATCAGAGAAGTAAAAAGTAAATGTTTTTATCCTACCAAATTAATAAAAGCTTTAAAAATAATGTTAGTGAGAATTTGGGGCTGCCACTCACTGGTGGGGGTAAATGTCTATGTTTCTGGAAAGTGCTTTCACAGTGTGGAGCACTTCAAAGTATTCTTAGCCTTTGAACAATTACTTTGGCTTTAGAAATCTAAGAAAATATAACAAAGCAATGGTACTTACCACAGCTTTCCTTATTTTTATTTTTTGAAGACAAGATCTTGCTCTGTTGCCCAGGCTTTAGTGCAGTGGTGCAATCATAGCTCACTGCAGCCTTGAACTCCTGGCCTCAAGCAATCCTCCCACCTCAGCCTCACGAGTAGCTGGGACTACAGACACATGCCACCTTGCCCAGCTAATTATTTTATTTTTTGTAGAGACAGGGTCTTGCTCAACCCAGGCTGGTCTCAAACTTGCCTTGGCCTCCCAAATGATTCATTAGAGGCATGAGCCATTTCACCCAGTCAGCTTTACTTAATAGAAAAATTAGAAATAATCTAAATGTTCAATATTACAATAATGGCTAAGTAAACAATGATCCATGTGTTGTGGATAATTAGGCAGAATATTGCGCTAGGTGCAGTTGCTTATGCTTGTAATCCCAGCACTTTGGGAGGGAAGACTTTGTAAGACTTTGTCTCTGCAAAAAAATTTAAAAATTAGCCAGGCATGGTGGCATGTGCCTGTACTCTCAGCTAACTCAGGAGGCTGAGGCAGGATTGCCTGAGCCTAGGAGTTCGAGGCTATAATGAGATTCAGCCTGGGAGACAGAGCAAGACCCTGTCTAGAAAAATTTAAAAAGGCAGAATATTTAATCATGGAAAATATTTTATATAGTATGGGGAAAAAACATATATGCTTTGAATCCAATTTTTAAGAAAATGCATGTATGAAGAAAATATTGGAAAGATATGTTTCTAAAGATTACTGGTATCCGTAGGTGATGGGATTATGGAGAACTTTCTTTTCCTTTTGGCTTTTCAATAATTTTCAAATTTTCTATAGAGAAAATGTATTGCTTATGTTCTTAGAAGAAAAAATATTTCTCAAGAAAAAGTTGTTTTTGAAGAATTTAGTTACATAGGAAAATGTAAGAATATAATGCTAAGTAAAAAATAGGTTCTGTATATGTACATGACAATCTCTGTGGAGTAAAAAATATATGGGAGGTTAGGCATGGTGGCTCACGCCTGCAATCCTAGCACTTTGGGAAGCCAAGGCAGGCAGATCACATGAGATCAGGAGTTCGAGACCAGCCTGGCCAATATGGCAAAACCTCGTCTCTACTAAAAATACAAAAATTAGCTGGGCGTGGTGGTGCGCACCTTTAATCTCAGCTACTAGGGAGGCTGAGGCTGGATAATCGCTTGAACCCAGGAGGTGGAGGTTGCAGTGAGCCAAGATTGTGCCACTGACCTCCAGCTTGGGCAACAGAGTGATACCCCGTCTCAAAATATATATATAGACAGATATAGATATTTTACATATATATGTCTAGATATATATATATACACATATATATATGTGTATATATATATATATGTAGGCAAGAAGAGTGAAATCAAAGATGACCAAATAGTGGTTGCCTTTAAGGGAAAGGGCTGTGGAGGATTTTGTGTTTAGGTGATTGTTCCTGCTTTTTCATATTTTCCCAATTTGTCTTCAATCAGCATGTATTATAACCTTAAAAGGGGGATATTATCTTAAAGCTGCTAAACATAGTAGTTATTTCTAGTGAAAAAATAAGTCCTAACTTTTTAATGATCACCATTCTGACTGGCGTGAGATGGTATCTCATTGTAATTTTGATTCGCATTTATCTAATGACCAGTGATGAGCAGTTTTTGTTTTTTGTTTTTTGTTTTTGTTTTTGTTTTTTTTAGACGGAGTTTCACTCTTGTTGCCTAGGGTGGAGTGCGATGCATAATCTCGGCTCACCACAACCTCCACCCCCTGGGTTCAAGCGATTCTCCTGCCTCAGCCTCCTGAGGCATGCGCCACCATGCCCAACTAATTTTGTATTTTTAGTATAGACAGGGTTTCGCCATGTTGGCCAGGATGTTCTCGATTTCCTGACCTTGTGATCTGCCCGCCTCAGCCTCCCAAAGTGCTGGGATTACAGGCCTGAGCCACCGCACCTGACCTCTGCTATGAACATTTAAGATGATATACCAAGTGTGGGATCAAAGAACCACTTTAACAAATCCCAAATACAGCTTCCACATTTACACTAAATTGCATTTTTTCCAAACTGTGGCTGTTAAATCGCCCAAGTTGCCCTGCTAAACATTAGGAAGGACAAGACATGACTTTCTGAACTTTTTATTTTTTTTAAGACAGAATCTCACCCTGTCGCTCAAGCTGGAGTGCAGTGGCACGATCTTGGCTCACTGCAACCTCTGCCTCCTGGGCTCCAGCGATTCTCCTGCCTCAGCCTCTCGAGTAGCTGGGATTACAGCTACTGAGATTATGCCCAGCTAATTTTTGCATTTTTAATAGAGACAAGGTTTCACCATGTTGGACAGGCTGACTTCGAACTCCTGACCTCAAGTGATCTGCCTGCCTTGGCCTCCCAAAATGCTGAGATTACAGGCGTGAGCCACTGCGCCTGGCCAGCTTTCTGAATTTGACAGCCATCTACTTTTGGGGGGCTGTGAAGTTCATTGTGTGAGAAGCAGAACTGGGAAGACTGAAGGGATCTTATATTTTTCCTCCCCTCCCAGCTATGCTTAAATACATTTAATATTGTGGTCCCTGAGAACTTAGTATTTGGGTTTTTAGGAAATAAGTCTTAGTCTGGGAAATCAGTTTCCTAAAATCACCTAATAGCATTTTTACCTTCTTCCTTCTTGCATCAGAAGCACAGTTGTGAATAGATTGCAGGTCTCATGACAGCCTCTGCTTTGCTTCTTATTTTGCAAATGTTGCATGTAAGGCTGTTCTGAGGAGCTTGTTTATTATTCAGCATGACTCTCCAAGCTCCCAGTTCAGCCAAGTTCATTCCCCAAAGCAATATTAACCAAAATCAGACTTGAGATCTGTGAAATATCTAGCAGGGAGCTAGGTAATCAGTGACACAAGTACTTTGCCAGTTGTGAATATAAAATTTCTTAAATTGCTTAGATTGCACTAATCTAGCAAATGAGAAACAAATCTGCATATAACTAACAAAAGGAAGTTTTCTCAGATTTGAACCCCCAGAAAAAACACTGCTAACAGTTTAGTGTATTGTTCCCCAAGTGATGTCTGCATGCACATGCATACATAGATAGAATTATAGTTTTACTGTTTTCTCTCTTAATAGATCATGGGCATCTTTCTGTGTTGGTATATAGAGAGCTACCCTGTTCTTTTCTTTTTGATACAGGGTCTTGCTCTGTTGTCCAATCTGGAGTGCAGTGGTGTGATCATGTCTCACTAGACCCCCAACCTCCATCTCAGCCTCCTGAATAGCTGGGAAAAAAGGTGTGCACCACCATGCCTGGCTAATTATTTTATTTTTTGCAGAGACAAGGTCTTGCTTGTTGCCCAGGCTGGTCTCAAACTCCTGGGCTCATTCAGTCCTCCCAACCTGGCCTCTCAAAGTGCTGGGATTACAGGCATGAGACATTGTACCTGGTCCCCTGTTCTTTTTCATAGTTGTATAGTATTCCACTGTGTGCCATTATGCCATCATTTATCTGATTGTTCTCCTGTTAATAGGATTCAATCTTCAAATACTTTTTTTCAGTTACTGTTGTTCATCTAACAGTAACAAAGGTAAACCCACAATGTCACATTTCCATAGTTATTTTATAGTGTACAAAGAACACATTCGTGTTCCAATTCAGTCTTCTCTATAACCTTTTGAAGTAGGATGGGCAACTATAATTGTACAGTACCAAAACTAGATCAGCAAGACCTTCCAGCTGGTAAGGTCTAAAACTGGGATTTAAACCTTAAGTTTTGAGCTCCATTTCTAGTGTCTTGGCTGCAAGAAGGCTCCTATTCCTGGACCCAAGCTTCAGAGGAGCAGCTGAAAAGCTGTGAGGCTTTAACATTGCATCTGCAAACTCTTCTGATTGGATTTTAATGCCTTCATCTGCAGTAAGCAGATTAGACAATTGCCTCTCAGTAATGTCAAAAAGGGAGCAATTCAGGTTGTAATTATCAGAACCAATTGCAATATATAAGGATCAGAGTCACAGCAATGCAACTGTCAGGCATCTCTATGGTCTTTTTTATTTAAACATCATCTAGGGAGGGGAAAAAAAAGAGCTCCTTGCTTCCACTCTTCCTCATTCCCAGTATTTTGAAATGTATTTTTTACATTAGATATATTGTCACAGCAATTGTTTTTTTCATAAATTCACTGCATTAATATGGGAGCTTCACAAATACAGAAATAGTCTGTCTTGTTCATGGCTGTACCACAAAGCCCAGCACAGAGTCAATACCTAGCAGACATCCAACAAATACCTGGTCATGAAATAGTTTTGTTATTAAGAAACAAAGCTGGCCAGGCACAGTGGCTCACACCAGTAATCCCAGCACCTGTAATCCCAACTTAAAATTCAAGGCTGGGCACAGTGTCTCATATGGGTAACCCAGCACTTCGGGAGACTGAGGTGGGCAGATCACTTGAGGTCAGGAGTTTGAGACCACCCTGGCCAATATGGTGAAACCCTATCTCTACTAAAAATACGAAAATCAGCCAGGTATGGTGGCTTGCGCCTATAGTCCCAGCTACTTAAGAGACTGAGGTAGGAGAATCGCTTGAACCCGGGAGGCAGAGGTTGCAGTGAGCTGACATTGCGCCACTGCACTCCAGCCTGGGCAACAGAGCAAGACTCCATCTAAAAAAAAAAAAAAAAAAAGAAAGAAAGAAAAAGAAAAGAAAACGAAACAAAGCTTAGCTGGGTGCAGTGGCTTACCCTTGTAATCCCAGCACTTTGGGAGGTTGAGGCAGGAGGACCACTTGAGCCTAGGAGTTCAAGACCAGCCTGGGCAACACAGTGAGACCCCCATCTCTACAAAAAAATTTTAAAAATTAGCCAGGCATGGTGGCACATGCCTATAGTCCCAGCTACTTGGGAGGCTGAGGTGGGAGGATCACTTGAGCCCAGGAAGTTGAGGCTGCAGTGAGCTGTGATTGCTCCACTGCACTCCAGCTGACAAATGAGACCCTATCTCACAAAAACGAAGGAAGGAAGGATGGAAGGAAGGAAGGAAGGAAGGCAGGCAGACAGGCAGGCTGGTGGGCAGGAGGGAGGGAGGGAAGGAGGCGAGGGGAGGGGAGGGGAGAGGAGAAGGCTGGGCATGATGGCTCACACCTGTAATCCCAGCACTTTGGGAGGCCAAAGCGGGTGGATCATATGAGGTCAGGAGTTTGAGACCAGCCTGCCAACATGGTGAAAACCCGCCTCTACTAAAAAGATAAAAAATTAGCTGGGCATGGTGGTGGCACCTGTAATCCCAGCTACTTGGGAGGCTGAGGCAGGAGAATCGCTTGAGCCTGGAAGGTGGAGGTTGCAGTGAGCCGAGATCGCGCCACTGCACTCCAGCCTGGGTGACAGAGTGAGACCCTGTCTCAAAAAAAAAAAAAAGAAAAAGAAAAGAAAAGAAAAGAAAAAGAAGCAAACAAACAGAGCTTAAACAGATTATTCAGAGAATAGAGCTTGATGTAATAAATTAGTCTGTGTTTACAAGACTCATTTCAAAATACATTGTCACTCATTTTATCACAACAACCCCTAGGTCAGGAACAATTTGATAATATAAATCAGTTAAGGTCTTGTATGTCCCACATTACTCCAGATACAGTGGTGACAAAGACAAACTAAACCCGTATTCTGGTGCAGTTTGCATTCTGAGGGGGATACTTAAAATGATAAGTGCTAAGAAAAGAACAAAGTGATTTGAGTGGGGGAGATGTACTTGTACTGTAGACAGAGTAGCAAGGAAGTCCTTGATAAGCAGGTGACATTCAAGCAGACATCTGAATAATGAGAAGAGACAGATGTGCAAAGGTCTAGGAAGAGCATCCTAAGCAAAATAAAGAAGGTAGCCAAGCCCCTGAGATGAAAATGAGTTTGAGTTCAAGGAACCACAGAAAGTCAATGTTGTTAGAGTTAATGGAGTGGGGCAGAGAGTAACCACACATGGTCTTGAAGGGATTTATTCTTATTGCAATGGGAAATCTTTGCAGAGTTTTAAGTAAAAAACACAAAACGTCATATGACTTATACTTTTAAAAATCACTCTGCTGTATGGAGATGGAAATAAACAAAAAAAGGGAGCACTTATCAGAGAGCCTCATATTATCACTGGTCTACAGGATGAATCTGGGCCTTTAAAAGGCAAATTGACTGAGGGAACAATTTTTTTAAACATAGATTTAGCAACAAGCAAAAAACAAATATTCCAATTTAAAAATGGGCAAAGGACATGAACAGATACTTCTCAAAACAAGACAGAAAAATGGCCAACAAACATGAAAAAATGCTCATCATCACTAATCATCAGAGAAATGCAAATCAAAACCACAATGAGGTACCATCTCACACCAGTCACAATAACTATTATTAAAAAGTGAAAAAAAATATCAGATGCTGGCGAGGCTGTGGAATGCTTGTACCCTGCTGGTGGGAATGCAAATTAGTTCAGCCACTGTGGAATGCAGTTTGGATATTTCTCTAAGAACTTAAAACAGAACTACCATCTGACCCAGCAATTCCATTACTGGGTATATACCCAAAGGAATATAAATCATTCTACCAAAATGATACATGCAAAAAAGGGCTTCTGTCATGAGTGGCACACGTAGGGCAACTCGATTGCTCTGCATGCGGAATCGACATCAAAATGATACATGCACACATATGTTCATCTCAGCACTATTCACAATAGCAAAGGCATAGAATCAACCTAGGTGCCCATCAACAATGGTAGATTGGATAAATAAAATGTGGTACATATACATCATAGAATACTACACAGCCATAAAAAAGAGCAATATGATATCCTTTGCAGGAACATGGATGCATCTAGAGGCCATTGTCCTAAGTGAGTTAATGCAGAAACAGAAAACCAAATACTGCATGTTCTCACTTATAAGTAGGAGCTAAACAATGAGTACACATGGGCATAAAATTGGAACAATAGACACTGGGGACTCCCAAAAGTTGGGGGAGGGGTGGACATGGGCTGAAAAACCATTGGATACTATGCTCACTACCTGGGTGACAGGATCATCTATACCTCAGACCTCAACATCACACAATACACTTGTAACAAACCTGCACATGTACCCTCTGAATCCAAAATGAAAGTTGGGAAAAAATACATTTAAGACAAGAGTTACTTTTGGAAGTGTTTAGGGGCATGGTATTGGGATAGGATGTAGAAAACTGGTCATTTTGTATTTCTTATGTTGAGTGGTGCCTTGAGCAGTATTGGTTTGACTATTGTGCTTTGTAACTTTCACATATCATATGTATCCTCTGTATGTTATGGGCTAAATTGTGTCCACCCCCAAAACTCTTATGTTGAAGTCCTAACCCCCATACCTCAGAATGTCACTCTATTTGAAAATAGGTTCTTTAAAGAGTTAATTCAGTTAAAACGTAATAGGTTTGTGTTTGAAGGAAGGAAGAAAATAAGAGAGAGAGAACATGTACATGTTCCAAGATTGCAGTGAGTGAGCGGCAGACAAAGAAAGCCTGATTACAATAATTTTCCATCATTTCTCTATCCCACAGAGAATAAGTAGACATGTCGTGTGTGACTTCCAAAAATTCTCCCTAAGGGGAAGGCACTACACTTTTGTCCTCCTTACTTCCCTCTTCTTGCTGCTTCAAATGCAGATGTAATGACTGAAGCTCTGGCAGCCACCCTGGGGCAAAAGGTAATAACAGAAACAACATACAATGGAGAGAAAGAAGTCTGTGTCTGGCAGGGCAAGGTGGCTCAGGCCGATAGTCCCAGCACTTTGGGAGGCCAAAGCAGGTGGATCACTGGAGTCCAGGAGTTCAGGACAAGCCTGGGAAACATAGCAAGACCCCATCTCTACTAAAAATACCAAAAAAAAAAAAAAAAAAAAAAAATAGCCATGAGGCTGAGGTGGAGGATCCATTAAGACTGGGAGGTCGAGGCTGCAGTGAGCCAAGATTGAACCACTGCACTCCAGCCTGAGCAACAGAGTGAGACCCTGGCTCAAAAAAAAAAAAAAAAAAAAAAAAGTCTATGTCTCTGAAGACTTCATTGAGCCACCATTCCAACCTTGAGCTTCCTATCCTGGGATTTCTTTCCTCTGTGAGAATAAACTATTATGGGTTTAAACCAATGTAAATTGGGCCTCTGTTACTTCCAAATAAACCTAATCCCAATTATTATGAAGGACTTTTTCAATCATTTGGTACAGGTTGAGCATCTCTAATCTGAAAATCTGAAATCCAAAGTACTCCAAAATCTGAAAATTTTTGAGTGCTGACATGATGCTCAAAAGAAATGCTCATTGGAGCATTTCAGGTTTAGAATTTTCAGATTAGGGATGCTGAACCAGTAAGCACTCTATATATAATGGAAATATTCCAAAATCCAAAAAATAAAAATCAGAAATCTGAAACTCTTCTGGTCCCAAGCATTTCGGATAAGGGCTATTCAACCTGTATTAGAGTTCATTAAGTGTAATTAGACACATTTTTTTAAATTTTATTTTATTTTATTTTATTTTACTTTATTTTGAGACAGGATCTCACCCTGTCGCCCAGGCTGGAGTGCAGTAGCGCGATCTCAGCTTATTGCAACCTCTACTTCCCAGGTTCAAGCCATCCTCTCACCTCAACCTCCCAAGTAGCTGAGACGATAGGCACATGCCACCATGCCCGGCTAATTTTTTTTTTTTTTGAGATGGAGTCTCGCTCTGTTGCCCAGGCTGGAGTGCAATGGGGCGATCTCAGCTCACTGCAACCTCCGCCTCCCGGGTTCAAGCAATTCTCCTGCCTCAGCCTCCTGAGTAGCTGGGATTACAGGTGCCCGCCACTGCACCCAGCTAATTTTTGTATTTTTAGTAGAGACAGGGTTTCACCTTGTTGGCCAGACTGGTCTTGAACTCCTGACCTCAGGTGATCCGCCCTCCTCCATCTCCCAAAGTGATGGGATTACGGGCCTGAACCACCGCGCCTGGCCTAAGTTTTGTATTTTTAGTAGAGACAGGGTTTCACCATGTTGGCCAGGCTGGTCTCGAACTCCCGACCTCAAGTGATCCACCCACATCAGTCTCCCAAAGTGCTGGGATTACAAACATGAGACACTGTGCCCACCCTTGAATTTTAAGTTATTACAAATTCTAGGGAATTCTAGAAGCTCTAGCAGCCACCTTAGGGCAAAAGGTAATAACAGAAACAATATACAAAGGAGGAGAAAGAAGTCTGTGTCTGGCCAGGCATGGTGGCTCAGGCCTGTGGTCCCAGCACTTTGGGAGCCTGCATTTTCTCTGTGAAGTGCAAAGCATGATAATCAGTTGTGAAACAGAAGGGTTTGTGTGACATTTGGTTTAATTTTGATGACAGAAAATATAATACATCTCGACTCCTAACTTAACTATTTGAATTGTTTTGTTTGTTTTGAGATGAGGTCTCACTCTGTTGCCCAGGCTGGAGTGCAGTGGCATGAGCTCGGCTCACTGCTGCCTCCATCTCCCAGGCTCAAGAGAGCCTCCCCCAGCCTCCTGAGTAGCTGGGACTACAGGCGTGAGCTACCACACCCGGCTAATGATTTGTATTTTTGGTATAGATGGGGTCTCACCATGTTGCCCAGGCTGAGCTCGAGTGATCTGCCCACCTCAGCCTCCCAAAATTCTGGGATTACAGGCGTGAGACATTGCACCCAGCACCTCGAATTGTTTGTTGTTGTTTTAAAAATGGCTCCAAGGCACAAGTAATATCGGACTATAGCCCTATTCATATCTGTGTTTGAGTGTTAGCTTCACCTTTGCAAATTACTTTATTCATGAATCTCAGTTTCTCTCCCTGTAAAAGGGGTGGTAGAACAAGTGGGATTATGACAAAAAATCAATATTTGTGAAAGTGCTTAACACTCAATAAAAGCTGGCATCCATTCATTATATTATTTTTACCTCATATAAAGTCCCAGTATTTCCAGGTTTTTCTACGGTACGTCTAATGCCCTCAAGAAAGACATGTCGGTCCTCTTAGGGTTAGTTATGTTGTGCTACAAAGATAGTCTTGCATAATTAGTAATTACAGTCAGCATTTATGATTTACCATATGCCAGACACATTTCATGTATTTTTATTTAATCCTTCCCCAAAACCTTGAGAAAAAGATGCTGTTAGTATGGTCATAAGGAAACTGGTGAGAGGTTAAGTAAACAGCCCAAGATTGCATCACTTAGCCAAAACAGGATTTGAAGCGAGGTGGTCAAGATCTGTGGTACATCTGTATAAGGCAATACATAAAGGAAACTTAAATGCATACTACTAAGTGAAAGAAGCCAATTTTATTTTATTTTATTTTATTTTTTAAATGGAGTCTCGCTCTGTCGCCCAGGCTGGAGTGCAGTGGCACGATCTTGGCTCACTGCAACCTCCCCTTCCTGGGTTCAAGCGATTCTCCTGCCTCAGCCTTCTGAGTAGCTGGGACTACAGGCACGTGCCGCCACGCCCAGCTAATTTTTGTATTTTCAGTAGAGACGGGGTTTCACCACGTTGGCCAGGATGGTCTCAGTCTCTTAACCTTGTGATCCACCCGCTTCAGCCTCCCAAAGTGCTGGGATTACAGGCATGAGCCACCACGCCCGGCAAGAAGCCAGTTTTTAAAAGGCTTCTTTTCAAACTACAGTCAGCCCTCCATATCTGTGGGTTCTGCATCCACGATTTCAACCAAGTATCAAAAATATTCTCCCAAAAAGAGATGCTTGTGCCTGTACTGAATATGTACAGACTTTTTTCCTGTCATTATTCCCTAAACAATATAGGATAACAACTATTTACATAGCATTTACATTGTATTGGGTATTAGAAGTAATCTAGAGATAATTTAAAGTATAAGAGAAGATGTGTATAGGTTATATGCAAATACTATACCGTTTTGTATAACAGACTTGACCATCTGTGGATTTTGGTATTTGCAGAGAAACTTGGAACCAATTCCCCATGGATACTGAAGGACAAATGTATGTGTGTGATTCAAACTATAAGACATTCTGGAAAAGGCATAACTGTGAAGACAGTAGAAAGATCACTGGTTGCCAAGAGTTAAGGAAAAAGGAGGAATGAATAGGTGGAGCAGAGAGGTTTTTTCGGACAATAAAACTAATCTGTATGATATTTAATCCTGGATAAATGTCATTATACATTGTTAAAACCCATAGAATGTACAATGCTAAATAAACACTAATGTAAACTATGGGTTTTGGGTGGATAATGATGTGTCAGTGTAGATTCATCAATTTTAACAGTTACACCACTCTGGATGTTGATAGTAGGGGAGGCTGTGCATGGAATTCTCTGTAATTTCAGCTCAATTTTGCTGCGAATCTAAAACTGCTCTAAAAAAATATAGTTTATGTAAAAAAAAAATCATGAAAGCAAAAATATCCAATATATTGGAGTCTGGCAGGTAAACCAGTATGGACTGAAAAGAGTTGTAAAAAGTGGGACAGGAAAGCAAGATTAGGACCTGGTAGGGTAGGGCCTTAGATGGCAAAGTGAGCTATCAGGACTTTATCCTGTAGACCAGAGGGGGTCATTGAGGATTACGGAGCAAGAAACTCAGGTAAGGAACAGAATATTTTAAGAAAATCCTGGCCGGGCATGGTGGCTCACGCCTGTAACGCCAGCACTTTGGGAGGCTGAGGCAGGCAGATCGCTTGAGCTCAGGAATTCAAGACCAGCCTGGGCAACATGGCAAAAACCTGTCTCTACAAAAAATACAAAAATTAGCAGAGCATGGTGGCATGCACTTGTGGTCCCAGCTACTTAGAAAGCTGAGGCACGAGAATCACTAGAACCAAGGAGGCAGAGGTTGCAGCGAGCCAAGATTGTGCCACTGCACTCCAGCCTGGGTGACAGAGAGAGACTCTGTCTCAAAAAAAAAAAAAAAAAAAAAAAAGAAGATCCCTTTGGCAGTTGTGAGGAGAATTCTGGAAGATAGACTAGAGGCAAATAGACGAGTTTAAAAGTGAGAAGAAAGCACAAGAATCTAAGCCAGTAAAGAAAGGGGTGCATAAAAGATCATCAGTTTTTTGTTACTGACTGGATATTGGGATGAGGACAATGACTTCATGAGAAAAATAAAACACCAATTTTTTAAAGTTGTAATTATTTCACACATTAAACATTAACTGAATCACTATCATGTGCCCGGTCCTATCAGGTATATCTCCAAATATATGTGGAATGTATCCACTTCTCTCCATCCCTGTTTCCACCACATTCAACCAAGTCATCAATATTTCTCTTCTAAAAGATGGTAGAATGCTGGGTGTGGTGGCTCACATCTGTAATCTCAGCACTTTGGGAGGCTGAGGCGGGTGGATCACATGAGGTCAGGAGTTCCAGACC
Organism: Pan troglodytes; assembly: GCF_028858775.2. NCBI lineage: Eukaryota > Metazoa > Chordata > Mammalia > Primates > Hominidae > Pan > Pan troglodytes. Next base: position 61,841,160 of record NC_072407.2, on the reverse strand, counting down.
AGCCTGGCCAACATAGTGAAACCCCATCTCTACTAAAAATACAAAAAAATTAGCCTGTCGTGGTGGCAGGTGCCGGTAATCCCAGCTACTCTGGAGGCTCAGGCAGAAGAATCTCTTGAACCTGGTTGCAGTGAGCCGAGATGGCACCACTGCACTCCAGCCCAGGTGACAATTTGAGACTCCATCTCAAAAAAAAAAAAAAAATGATGGTAGAGGTTTCCTAATTGCTGTCCCTCTCCACTCTTGTGACTCCACACATCAGCCAGTGATAATTTTAAACAAGAATTGAGGCCAGGCACGGTGGCTCCACTCCCAACATTTTGCGAGGCTGAGGAGGGAGGATAACTTGAGGCCAGGAGTTTGAGACCAGCCTGGGTAACACAGCAAGACCCTGTCTCTACAAAAAATAAAAAGTATCTAGGCATAGTGGTGCATGCCTATAGCCCTAGCTATTTGGGAGGCTGAGGCAGGAGGATTGCTTAAGCCCAGGAGTTCAAGGTTGCAGCGAACCATAATTAATTACATCATTGTACTCTAGCCTAGATGACAGAGCAAGGCCCTGTCAAGAAAAAAGACAGAGAGAAAGAAAGAAACATAGAAAGAAAAGAAAAGAAAGAGAGATACAGAAAGAAACAAAGAAAGAAAGAATGAATGAACTGGGGTCACTTGCCCTAATCCCTTTGATTGCTTCCTGTTGCAATGAGAATAAAACTTGAACTCCTTATGAGGTCTTACAGCCCTTTGGGGTCTTCACTCTCCATGCCTTATGTACCCACCTCAGTTACTGCCTCTCTTTTCCTCCTCATGCCTTTGCAGGAAGATGACTGATTTTAGCTATGGAGGAAAAAAAGAGAAAAGAAAAAGAATGACTGATTTATTTCCTTTGCTTACTCCTCCCCAGTCCCCAGGTGGCAACTTAAACAGTTTATCCCTCTTTGAAACAGGTTAGGGCCGGGCACAGTGGCTCAAGCCTGTAATCCCAGCACTTTGGGAGGCCGAGGCGGGTGGATCATGAGGTCAGGAGATCGAGCCCATCCTGGCTAACACGGTGAAACCCCATCTCTACTAAAAATACAAAAACAAAAAATTAGCTGGGCGTGGTGGCAGGCGCCTGTAGTCCCCTTTACTCGGGAGGCTGAGGCAGGAGAATGGCGTGAACCCGGGAGGTGGAGCTTGCAGTGAGCCGTGATCGTGCCACTGCACTCCAGCCTGGGCAACAGAACAAGACTCTGTCTCAAACAAACAAACAAACAAAAAATAAACAGGTTACACCTGTTGTCCTCCATATTACTGTGCATATGTGTATAATTACTGTACATATTTTTTCACTACGAATACTGTGTATATCCCTAAGATCCTTTACATTTCATGAGGAGCCAGAGCCTATTTGTACATTCACTACTTTGTCCCTAAGACTTGGCTCAGGCCTGAAGATATATAATAGATACTTGATAAATATTTGTTAAATAGATGAATATGCTAGGTTGCGTGCTGTCATGGGGGAAACAAAGATGAAATAGATACAGGTTATACATTAGAGAAATTGACCCTCTAGTAGGGGAGATATGATTGAAACATAGATAATTATAAGGCAAGACAATTAACCTCACAGGAAACTCTGCAAGTCCTGAGGAAGAGGCATTACGTCTAGCCAGGAAAATTAGAGGAAATTCTGTGGAGGGAGTTCACTGGGCATTTAATGGAGGGAAAGCATACACAAAGGCATCAGTTTGAGAAAGTGTAGGGTGAATGTGGAAAAAAATGTGTGGATCAATTTAATTGGAACACAGAGTACACCAATACAAAAGAGAGAGGCCAGGCGTGAGCCTACATACTTACCACATAGATTTAACAATTAACATTTTGCCATATTTGCTTGATAGGTAAGTAGGGAGGGAGACAGACAGACAGATAGATGTGTGTGTATGCATTTCAAAGCCACCACTTGGTGGCTCACATCTGTCATCCCAGCACTTTGGGAGGCCAAGGCAGGCAGATCACCTGAGGTCAGGAGTTTGAGACCAGCCTGGCCAACATGGTGAAACCCTGTCTCTACTAAAAATATAAAAATTAGCTGGCTGTGGTGGTGCATGCCTGTAATCCCAGCTACTCCGGAGGCTGACACAGGACAATCACTTGAGATTGTGCCACTGTACTCCAGCCTAGGTGAGTGAGATTCTGTCTAAAAAAAAAAAAAAAAGGACTGGAAAGGAGAGGTGACATCAGATTGTCATGGGTCTCATTTGCCAGACCAAGAATTCTGTTCTGTATTCCGGAGGCAGTGTTAGGTAACAACAGTAGGTCAAACTAGCCTCTCAAAACCTTTTTTAAAATTATTATTCCAAATATACAATAAAAGTAGAAATAATAGTACAGTAAACACCTATATACTTACCACATAGATTTAACAATTAAGATTTTGCCATATTTGCTTGATAGGTAGGTAGGTAGGGAGGTAGACAGACAGACAGACAGACAGATAGATGTGTATGTATGCATTTCAAAGTATTTATCTTTCCTTGGCTGTGTGTGTGTGTGTGTGTGTGTGTGTGTGTGTGAGATAGGGCCTCACTCTGTCAGGCTGGAGTGCAGTGGCACAATCACAGCTCACTGTAGCCTCGACCTCCTGGGCTCAATCAGTCCTCCCACCTCAGTCTCCCAAGTAGCTGGAACTACAGGCACAGGCCTCCATGCCCAGCTAATTTTTTTGTTTTGTTTTGCTTTGCTTTTGTTTTTAGTAGAGACAGGTTTATCTATGTTGCCCAGACTGGTCTCTTATCTTTCTTTTTTGCTGAACCATTTCAAAGAGAGTTACGGATATCATAACTCTTCACTCCTACGTTTCTCCAAGTTGTAAAGATGTTTTCCCCCATGTCCAGCATACCATTATTACAATGAACAAATGTAATAACTAACAACATCTGATACCAGTCCATTTTCAAATTTCCCCAATTGTCTCAAAAATGTCTAAAAGCCTGCTTTTTCAGAACCAGAATCCAATTAAGCATTTGATTGTATCTTTTAAAGTTTTTTTTCAAATTTAGAACAATCACCCCTGACCATTTTTATGACATTGATTTTCCTTGATCTTTATGTCTTATCTTCTATAAAATAGTTGTCTTATAGAATGCTTCACGTTCTTGATTTATCTGATTATCTCCTTGGGGTTATGGTTCAACTGGTTCCTCCAGCCCAGTAAACTGGAGTTTAGATCCAAAGCCTTGATTAGATTAACTTTCAGTATTTTGGCAAGAAAACACCATTAAGTGATGCTGTATACTTCATGCTGCAGCACACTGGGAACCTCATAAAAATGTTGGTTGTCCAAGGGTTACTGATACTAAATTGGATAACTGGGTTAAGGTGGGGACTGCCAGATCTCCCCATTGTAAAAGTATGTTTCTCCTTTGTGATGGCAAGTAACCTGTGAGATGTGTTTGGCAACACAACTCACATGTTTGTAGCTATCTACAGTTTATCAAACACATTCAAACGCACTTAATCACAACAGCATCCCTGTGAGGTTTTATTCCTGTTTAACATAAGTGAAAACTGAGACTTGGAGTGCTTAAATAATTTTCTCAAAGTAATAGACCCAGTAAGTAGCAAAAGCAGGACTCAAGCCTAAATGGATTAACTCTAGCTCAGTTAAAAAAAAAATTAATCCCAAATAGCCTACATCTAATAGCAGATTTTATTTTGCTCTACACATTCAGAGAAATTCACTAGTAATGAGCTATACAAATGATCCCTGATAGTAAAAATTGCAGATTTTTAAAGAGTATTCTCTCTCCAGAATTCAATAAATACTTCGCTTCTTTTGAAACGATTTTCTTAAAAAGGATACTTTAATTTATTGACACTGGGAAGCACATTGGCAAAGAAAGTCAATTTCTTTTACAGTATCTAATAGCTATTTCTATTGCCTGTTCAAACTAGCAAAATGTAACAGATGCTAGATTCCCTAAAGTACGGCGCTTTAGGTTACATTTGCAACAATAGCTTACATCTAAATGTTACATTAGTTACTGAATTTGTAATCTTCACAAATGTGTGAATAGTCAGTTGATCAAAAATAACGATTTCCTGCTACAAGAGAACGCATAGCAGAAAATGTTCCCAACACAAAGATAATGTTTGAGATGATGGATATCCCAATTACACTGATTTGATAATTATACATTGAATACATGTATCACAATATCAGATGTATCCCTGAAAATATGTACAACTATGATATATCAATTTAAAGATATAAAAAAAATTTTCTGTCCAAAGTTAAATATGTACAACTACGATATATCAGTTTAAAGATACAAAAAATAATAATTTTCTGTTCAAAGTTAAGCATATACATGGCACCTATGATGCTAAAACCAAGGGCCTTTAGGTCTGGAAGAGACACATAAAGTCAGGTCCTCGCGAATCTACTTCTGAAGGGGACAGAATCGGTATAGGCATATGACAGTCTAGAATCAAGACACAAGGGGTGTGGAGCGATAAAGAGCAAACAGGGAAGGGAACTAGGGGGACCATGGATCCAGGAAGGGCTGGAAAAGCTACTTCTGGGCACCCCTGGAATCTGGGTGTCCAGCTTCGAGTTAGAAGGGGGTCCTTCAAGAGAGCCTCAGGCGGGGGCTGACTGCCGAGAGTTACTCTGTCCTCCAGGTTCTTCCTAACAAGAAGCTACGAAGTTCTTATTCAGAAAAACGGAACACGACATCACACCCACGTGAAAAAAACGCTTTTAAGAGGCCAAGTCACTTTCACCTCCCACCAACTTGCCAAAGGCTGAAAGCAGGCGGACACGCCCCCAAGCGCTCTTCTCCGATTTCATTGGTTGCCCCGGCCTGCTCCTCTCTCATTAGGTCTCTCTCACTGGTCAGCAATGCCGCTTTCACAGCCAATTCTCAGAACCAATCATCTCCAACTATTGCCCCGCCTCTCCACCACGTGAGTGGCATAGTTGCCAACCAATAAAAAAAGAAAATAAGGATGTAAAGACGAGACTCCTTCCCTTTTTCCTCAACTCGTTCAGTAAATGGTAGAAAAGGTGGAGCAGCTGATACCAACCACCAATCCATGAGGGCGGAAAAGGATGATGAGAAGAGTGATGGGAGGGGGTGACGTGGCAGTGACAGGCGCATAAACTGAAATGAATGGCGGAAACAGCAGCCAATCGGCGATCAGATTGGCCGGGCATTCCGCATTCTCCCGTCCTCCCTGAGCGCTGGAAACTTCAGGAAAGCACCAATGAGCTTCCCCAAAAGTCTGATTGGCCTTTATCTGAACCAATCAAAGGTGGGTCTGGCGGACGCGTCCCACCCCAGGCTCTCACTGGGCGCTGTAGAATGACAGGCCCGAGAGAAATGCCAATATCCGCGGGGTCTTCCTCAAGTGACACTCAGCGGCACCAATCGACGTCCTTCTTCCCGGCGGCCGAGCCCTCCTCCCCGCGGCTGGCCGGGCGGGGCGGGGACGCTGCGCGGCGGTGGCTGATGCGGTAGCCGTGTGGGGCGCTCCGGGCGGCGACGGCGGCTCTCGTAGGCGGTTCCGGTCTTGTATCTCCAGGCGGCGGCGGCTCATGGCGGCGACGGAGCTGAGAGGAGTGGTGGGGCCAGGCCCGGCAGCCATTGCAGCACTTGGCGGCGGCGGCGCCGGTCCCCCAGTGGTGGGAGGAGGCGGCGGCCGCGGAGATGCGGGGCCAGGCTCCGGGGCCGCGTCAGGGACGGTGGTCGCGGCGGCGGCGGGAGGCCCGGGCCCGGGGGCCGGGGGAGTGGCGGCGGCTGGCCCGGCCCCTGCGCCGCCGACTGGGGGCTCGGGCGGCTCGGGCGCTGGGGGTTCGGGCTCGGCTCGAGAGGGCTGGCTCTTCAAATGGACCAATTATATCAAAGGCTACCAGCGGCGGTGGTTCGTGCTGAGCAACGGGCTCCTGAGCTACTACAGGTAACTGCTTCCGGGGCGCTGTCGTTCACCTTGCCTCCCCCATATCTGCCAACAGTCCCAGCTCCGGCATTACCGCCAGCCGGCACCGCAGCCAGGGTTGCCCCAGGCCCCTTTTCGTCATCTGTGCGGATTGACAGCCCAGGGGTCGGAGCCCACTGTCACGAAAGTGAAAAGCCCCTGGACGTACACCTCCCCTCCCCTCGGGTTACCCACTCTTGGTGCCTTATCTTCCCTTCGCTCCCGGCCTTTCCAGTCATTAGTTGTTTGGTGAGCGTCTGTGCTTCCATTGTATTTCCACCAGCACATGGGTGCAATTATTAATTCTGCAAGCAAGGCACTGGTGTAGGTACTAAGGGAACACATGCAGCAGAAGAAACCCGAGGCACTCCTCCCAAGGAACTTACAGTGGAAGTCCCAAGTTGTAGCTGTCAGTGCCCAGTCTCCAAAACTCAAGGTTATTCGTAGCTCTTGATGTACCCGTCCTTGCTCCCTTCACATTCAGACATAAGGGCATCACACACACAGGGTGGCTTCGGTATTCCGTCCCCTTTCTGCCTTATCTCTCCAAGACTTTGCATATGCTTTGGCCTCTGGACAGCCCAGAATGGAGATGTGCACCCCAGTGCTGCTTTTATTTTTGCTTGCCCCACCTCCTCCCGTGGAAATGATTAAGTGTTTTATCTGGCATTTCTGTGATTTTTTGGTTAGTTAGGATTAACTTTTATTAAAAGAAGAATCCATGTCTTTGGTGTGATTACTTCTGTTCAACAAGGTTTATTTTGGACTGTTTAATATATATTTATGGTGACTCATAACCTGGCCATCACATGGCACGCTTTTGGGCTAAAAAGGATAGAGGAGTTAAGATAGGTGATTTGGGGACAGGGCGTAAACATTTCCTGAGGGCTGGACAATGTGTCTAGGTGTTTTATATACAGTATTTCATTATAGTATTTTGTTGACTCCCAACAACAACCCTAGGAGTTGGGAAATATTCCCATCTTACTGATGAGGAAAACAGACTTAGCATGGGCAACTTTCCCAAGGTTTTGGAGCAGTTGGGATTTGAAACTACTTCTGTTCACTCAGGTTAGTGTTAAATGAATCGGTCAGTTACAGAGATAATTGCTTATCAATAGCAAGTAATTTTATGGATCATGCTTACTATGTGTATTTTATGCAAAAAGTATAAAAGTCTCCTTTAAGGGATATTTTGCTTAATGACATTCCAACTGAAATATTTTTTTCCGGAGACCATCCTCTTTGAGACCCAAAACACTGATGTTGAAGAGCAGCTCACTCTATATTTCTTTTCCTTCACCAGGAATCATTCTGCTACCCAGAGAGTTAGGCTGAACAAGTCTCTTTTCCATCAACTCCACTGTATTGGCTCTTAGAGAATTTTGAGGAGAAATTGAAGGTGGGAGTTGGAGGTTGTTGGCAGGAACACATTTTTACCTGTCCTCTTACAGGGCAAAATGCCTTAGATAGCTCATCCTCACTGCTTAATCAACAGTTGTGAATAATTGTATATTTCATTTGCATTACTGTATTCAGAATTTATTTTAATTATGACCCTTTCGAAGTACTTATCCAGGACCATCCATTTAAACTTAGATTACAAATCTAAAATTTTAATTTCCCCAGATTTTTCTCTCATTCAAGTTCATGTTTTCCTGTTATTATTGACCATCATTTTAATGTTTAATTGATTTATATCCTGACTTGTGTTGCAAGTCAATATTAATACTGTTTTTGCATTTTCAAAAATTGTATATCACCTCAGGGCCTTCGTATGTGGTCATTTCTCATCCAAGTTCTTACCGGATCCACTTTCCAGGCCAGTTGATTCTTTGATCAGTACTAGTGTTGATCAATAGTGATCTTAGACACTAATAACTTACATGTTGCTGTCTCTTTAAGTATTCGTTACCACTTTTCACTTCTCCCTTACAAGAGCTAGTGGTACCTGTCTGACTGCATATAAAACGCCTTCCAAAACATACCAAACCACATATTGGGAAATATGCCATAGGCCTGCCCTAGTCAACTTAGGTGGTCCCACCCATAAACAAACCAGCGGGATCCAGAGTTATCAATCTGTGCACTACCCTCAAAATTGCACTGAAATACCTCCTATCAAGTATACTGGCAGTTTATTTTTTCCTGCAGGATTCTTCTGGTCCTCATCTTCCTCCAAGAATTATTTAGACAAGTTGTCATTCCTCCTGCTTTTCATACCTCCAAAACCTGCAGTTTCTTATATATGCTGTTTCCAAAATACTGTTTTCCTTTTAAGTGGGATTGTGTACTTCCTAGACCCATCCTCGGATGAGCTGTCCTAATAGGCCTTGGCAAACCACTTCCTTTACCTATCCTGGGCTTCCTTACGTACTCAGTTACTTAGATGTCCCATTACTTAAAACCTTATATAGAATCCCAACTCTCCCAGAAACATTGTGACAGGCCATAGTATTAGTTTTCCTGGCTAGCTTCTAGAGATTGAATTACTATTTCAGCTAGCCTTTTCAGGGAAGAACTTTCTGGCCAGAAAATACCACCTAATATTGTAGTGCCTGAAGAACCTATCTTGTACCCTGAGATTCATGTCTTTCCAGCTTCTGCACTAATCATTTATAATCATAAGTGTATCTGCCCAGACTCAAGAGCTCCGAGATCAAGTCTGCCTTACTCCCAGAGTTCCTTGGTATTTTTTAAACTGCTACAGACTTTTTGTAATTTGAGAAACTTCTTTAGTTTACAATGATGACCCAGGCAGAAGAGATTCCTACAATGATGACCCAGGCAGAAGAGATTCCTAAGAAGTGGTTTCCGAAAAGCTCCAATAAGGAGGAATGTGGAGGAAGGTCCAAGTAGTATACTTGGAGTAGAAAACATGAGCGAGCTGGCCTGTCAGCTGTGCATCTGTAATACAGCCTGCATTATTCATAATGTAACTGAAGCTTGGGGGTGGGGAGGTAAGAATAGAAAAAACGGATTCATGTTACAGTGTGGCAGGTGCAGGAGATGGAAAATGGCCCAGTTCATTGAGACCCTTCTGGCCTTCCCATACTATTTGAGGAAGGAAGAGCAGTTCATGTGAAAAATTGAACAACAACAAACCTGTCTTCCAGACTTTCTCAAACATACCAAATCTTATGGGGTGTGTGCCATTTCTGGCATGCAGGAATTCTAGATATGCCAGGTGTGTTTGGCTGCTTGACTCCACTGAAAGGGAAATGGCTCTGCTTTGTACTGTGGCAGTTGGCAAAGGACTTTGACCTCTGTGTTCCAATTTGGACAGGGAAAAGTGCAGTCTCAACATGCAGGTTCCTGGGCATAACCAGCGGGTGGTAGGGAAATGACACAGTTTGTGTTAGACACTCGATTGTGCTAGAAGCTTGATATTTTATGTGAAGCTTGGTATTCTATGTGAAGTGTCTTATAGCTTGTTGTCACCAAGTAATGCTGTAAAGTTCAAAAGTTAGTCTATTAATAGAACTGTCAGTCACTAGAGATCGGGAAAATTTTTACACCCAGTTCTCTGAGAGCAGATCTGCTGAATCTTTCCTAGCTATTAATAGACGGCTTAGGAGTTCCCACCAGTAGAGTATGGTGGACCTTAGGAATGAACATATTCCAGAAAGATTAAAACACTTGGTGATTCCTTTTTACTTCCCCAGAAAGCTAGTTATTCTTATTTCATATCATTTGAACCATAGCCAATATTTAATACTCTAAACATTTAAGGGTGCTTTTTTTACACTTCTGCGATATAACTCTAAGCATGATGTAACATTGGGCTGAGTTCTCATTTGGGCTGAGTTACAGTCGGGAGCGGGATGGTTTGGTATATATAAAATAGAGCTATTCTTAGGAAATGAGATTGTTGCATGAGGTTATAGGGCAATTTATAATTACAACTTGCTAAGTAAAAGATAATTCCTGACTGCAAAAGGGCATGAGGGAACTTACTGAGATGATAGAAATGTTCTACATCTTGATTGTGGTGGTGGTTTGTCAAAACTCATTCAGTTGTACCTTTGTCAAAACTCATTCAGTTGTACCTTTAAAATTGCTAAATTAATATTGCATGTAGTTATACCTCAGTATAGCCTATTTGTTTCTTTCTTTCTTTCTTTCTTTCTTTTTTTTTTTTTTTGAGACGGAGTTTCGCTCTTGTTGCCCAAGCTGGAGTGCAATAGTGGGATCTCAGCTCACTGCAACCTCCGCCTCTCAGGTTCAAGCGATTCTCCTGCCTCAGCCTCCTGAGTAGCTGGAATTACAGGCACACACCCGCACGCCTGGCTAATTTTTTGGATTTTTAGTAGAAACAGGGTTTCACCATGTTAGCCAGGCCGGTCTGGAACTCCTGACCTCAGGTGATCTGCCCACCTCGGCCTCCCAAAGTGCTGGCATTACGGGCGCCCGGCCTGTAAAGCCTATTTCTAAAAAGAAAATGGTAAGAGGGACAGCAAAGCAAAAAAAAAAAAAATCTGACTCAGAAACAACACTTATAGGCTCTGAAGGGAAATCCCCACTAATTGTTTCGTGAATTTTAGGGACCCATTTGAGGGACTAGAACTTGCTGATTCCTAAGACTGTCATATTTTCAGGGAGCTCAGAGTTATGAAAAGAAATGGAATGTGATAAAGGATAAACCGTCAACTTTCTGTTTAAATTGGCTTTGTCTTGTTATTACAGATCAAAGGCAGAAATGAGACATACCTGCCGTGGTACCATCAACCTTGCCACAGCCAACATCACCGTGGAGGACTCCTGCAACTTCATCATTTCCAATGGGGGTGCTCAGACCTACCATCTGAAAGCTAGTTCAGAAGTTGAGCGGCAGCGCTGGGTGACGGCCCTGGAACTGGCCAAGGCCAAAGCTGTGAAGATGCTGGCAGAGTCAGGTCAGGAGCAAAGAACACCTGCCTGGGGAACTTTCTTTTTGCCCCTTTTATGCACAGATTTTGTTTGTCATCATTATGCTGTGTCATTTGATTATCACCTATTTCCTAGAGGTCTCAAGCTTCTCGTCTTCATGCAGTATTTCTGCTGGAGTGATGGTTCTCAACCAGGGTTGATTCTCCTCCCCAGGGGACATTTGGCAATGTCTGGAGACATTTTTGGTTGTCACAGCTGAAGGGAGGGAGGTGCTATGGCATCTAGAGAGTAGAGGCCTGGGATGCTGCTGAACCTCCTATAATATACCAAACAGCCGCCAAAACAAAGAATTATCTGGCCAAGGTTGAAAAATTCTGTCCTAGAGGCATAACAGTTGTTCTTTTGCCTTTTAATTGGCTACCTTAAAATTTTGAGAAATAATTATTTTATTGGTGGGCCAGTCTTGGGAATATTATTCCTCAGAATTTGGATCTATTCGTGCTTTTTCTCGTGATACCTTCTTACTTAACTCTTTGTTAGTTAAGTTGAAACAATTTTAGTAGACTGCCAAAAACTGTATATGTGATATTTTCTATGAAAAATCTTCATTTTGCTGCATTGGTTAACTAAAAGGAGCAATCAAGTTAAGTTTTGATTATTCTTCAAGGAAAATGGTACGATTTTCTCCTGATATATTGATAGTTTAATCATACTGAGCTTGTTTACCTAGAACTGACCAAGATGGTCATCTGCTGACTTTGTTATCTTATCCCCTGTCATTTCCCATACTGTATGTTCATTCATCAGTGAAAGGAGAATTCACTGGTTTGTAAATTGTTTGGTAGTAAGTTATATTTTGACTTTGGCCCCATCTCTCTGTCTAGCAGAAAGGACAGGTCTTTTCTCTTTTTTTTTTTTTTTTCCTTGCTTTTAGTGCCGATGTTAGCTCCTCCAAAGGAAGTGACACTGCTAGAAAAGCACTTTGCAGTTACAAAGTGTTGAGTGTGAGAGGTACAACATAGCTTCTGTACTTGACTTATTATTGGAGAGCTATTTAAAGTGAGTTTTTGCATTCTTTTCATGGTGGCTTTAGTCATAAAGTTTCTGAGCTCTCTTTCAGAAGAGAAATTAATGGCCTTTTTTGTAATGTGGACTTTGTCTACAAAGAGCTAGACTGTGATTCTCAACTCATTTAATACAGGTCCCATCAGTCACCTATCAGATGATAGTGGATTTGCAAAAATAGTTAGCTTGGACTAGATAGGAATCATCAAGCTAGAGTTAAGGAGCTCAGTAATTAATTCCCAATTCCAAGAGCCTTTCAGCTTTTCCATTCTGTATTGTAGGTCGGTGGTTTTCAAACTTCAGTGTGTGTCAGTTACCTGGGCAGCTTATTAGAAAGGCAGATTCCTGGGCTTTGCCTCACACCAGCTAAATCGAAGTCTCTAGGGGTGGGCCTAGAGACTCTGCCCCTTTAAGAAGGACCTGGGGTGTTTGTGGTGCAGGTGATCTGTGGACCACACTATAGAGAAACCATCTGGTAATGGCAAGTTTTCAGTGAGTCAGAATGCACACAGCATGAGGAATGTTGGTTTGTTTCTGGACAGAGTAGGTAGGGTTCCAACTGTCACTCCTGGTTCTGGAATCATATAATCTTTCTTTTCATTCCTACAGATGAATCAGGAGATGAAGAGTCTGTCTCACAAACTGACAAGACTGAGCTGCAGAATACCCTTCGGACCCTCTCTAGCAAAGTAGAGGACTTGAGCACGTGCAATGACTTGATAGCTAAGCATGGCACAGCTCTGCAGCGTTCTCTCAGTGAGCTGGAGTCCCTGAAGTTGCCTGCTGAGAGCAATGAAAAGATCAAACAGGTCAACGAACGAGCCACACTCTTTAGGATAACATCCAATGCCATGATCAACGTGAGTGCAGATGGTGTCTGTGTTGCTTTTTGATTCATTCCCTCTTTGAAACATAATTCTCCCCAAATGCCTAAAAATTGTAATTGATAAAGCACAGAACATTAGGGCCTGCTTCACTGCTCAAGGGCTTTAAGTTACATTGTTTACTGCATGAAATAGAACAGGCTGTACAGATTGAATGACTTTCATGCTCTGCTTAAGTGATCAGGAGGTCTTTGCTGCAGCTGGGAATCAGGAGTCCAGGGTTCCTTCACTGACTGCTCTGCAGCCACTAGGACATCTGATCAGTATTAGCTGAGTCCCTTAATTTCTCTAGGTCGTGATTTTATGTATGTATGTATGTATGTATGTATGTATGTATTTATTTATTTATTTTTGTCTCATTTCATCTGTTGGAACTAAAAGATCTCCCTGAGTCCCTTCCATTGTCATGTTCTTTGAGCTTTAAGTTGGAGTCATCTCCTTACTTTACTAACGCATTCAGGCATAAAGGGTGGTAAGTGGAGGCTAGATCAGGTACTAGTGAGAACCTTATAGTACTAGTTATTCCCATCTTTAGTCCTTGAATTCGAGGATAATTTTGGTGATAAGACAAAATATTCAACTTTGGGCACTTTTCTTTAAAAAGAGTGGTAAAACTTCAGCCTCCTTATGACTCCTAACTTGGGTGGCTGTTGTTGGTTTGCGGAACATTTTAGCTGCTTGGGTGCAAGACTCTGAGTAAACAGAGCACCCATGGCATTACCAATGTATTGATACGTATGAAATGAATACATGGTTTAAACAGTGCTGCTTTTCCTCTACTGATTCTTGCCTGGCAGGTTGTTTTAATTACCTTCTGCATAAAAACATTCAAAGGCATTTCATAAGTGAGAAGAGTACTCTGTGAGAAATTATGTAGGGTAGATTTTTTTTTCCTAATTAAATGGGATGAAATTACCTCTCTAGTGCCAGACTTTCCCATGACCATGGGAAAGTATCGTTTTTCTCATTTAACCCCTTTCTTACTTAATAGATAGTTGGATAACCTTTATTTTAACATCATTTTTCTGATGTGTTTAACACTATCTTCAGTGCTGTGATTCACACAAAGTAAAAAGACAAATTACATTCTCCACTTAGGGACTGCAGGAAGATTATCTCCTAGGACTGACCAGTCAGCCAGTCAGGGTGCTTGTGTTTCTGATGTCTGGTCGTGTATTCCTGGAGACTGTGTGCCTGGTTTTCCAGTCCCCTTGTGATCAGGAAAACCTCATTAAGTCATACAGTCAATTAAATAGTAAATACGTATACTTTTTAAATAAAACAACTCGGCACAATGGTCTCCTGGGAGTGAATGCCACCTTTTATCCAAATCAGATGAACACCCCAATCCATAATTTTTTTTTTACCTTGATGTAAAAATTTTGCTAAGTAAAGCATCCCTTTATAAACCTAAACCTTTAGTTTCAATTTTTCTCTTGAAAATGTACTCATCTTTGTTCCTTGGGGAAATTCTTCCCTAAGTTCTAAGTGTCCAGAGTTTGTGTTAAAGTGAATGATCTCTTGGAAGTCAGAGATGAGTTCTGTTTTCATTCTTTACTCTCTTGCTGCACTGCCTGTGCCCTTTTCCTAGCCAGTTATTGCTTAAAATACATTTTTTTATCCCTGTGTTGTTTCCTTTGTACCTTTTAGTATGATACTAGCAAGGCCTTAAGTATAATACACATGTTAAAAATTAGCATGCTAGAGCATCACAGCTCTAAACGGGCAAAGTTATATCAAAGGAAGAATATGTTTCACTCAATTACTTCTTTAAAAATTAATTTAATTTTTGATTCAAGGGGCACGTGTGCAGGTTTGTTACATAGGTATATTGCGTGATGCTGAGGTTTGGGCTTCTAATTATCCCATTGCCCAAGTAGTGAACGTAGTACGCAACAGGTAGTTTTTCAACCTTTGGTTCTCTTCCTCCCCACTTTTGGAATCCCTAGTGTTTATTGTTTCTGTCTTTGTATTGGTGTGTACCCAATGTTTAGCTCCCACTTATAAGTGAGAAGATGTGTTTTTTTTTTTTCTGTGTCTGCATTAATTCAGTTAGGATATTGGCCTCCAGTTGCATTCATGTTGCTGCAAAGGACATGATATTGTTTTTTTTATGGCCGTTTCAGTTTCTTGACTGCTTAGGATAGAGCTTTTCTAACTGTCAAAGTGAATCTGATCAGAGAATTAAATTTGACACTTTTAGTATATTCATCTGCCATCTATTGAGCATGAGCTGTGTTCCACGAACTGTGCTAGTGGATATTGCTGAGGGCAGATATGGTCCGTGTCCTCAGGAAGATCACTATTTAGTGAGGGATGGAGAATTAAAGGGATCATTATGGACTATGTTGAGTGACTTGATAGAAATGAGCACAGGCTGCTATGGTATAGCACTTTGGAAGTATTTGGCTCAGACTAGGAAATTTCTCTAATTTCCTCAACTAAATTCTGAAGGAGCAGTGAGAGTCTTCCTATGAAGAAAGGCAAGCTAGAGCTTGGGGCCTGGAGTCCAACTGCCTTCATGACCTATCTCTGTAACTTGAGGCAACCTGCATCCTGTCCAACTGCCTCTATGACCTATGTGTATAACTTGGGGCAACCTGCATCCTCTGTGACATCAATTCCTTATCTGTAAATGGTAATGATACTAGCAGATACTTCAAAGGCTTGTTGAAAGGCTTTTGTCAGATAATTGATGTGAAGTGCTCGGCAAAGTGCCTGACATATGATTGTCTCTGGCAAATTTTAATTACAGTCAGTATTACTAAAAGGGAATGAGGCCAGGCATGGTGCCTTGCACCTGTAATCCCAGCACTTTGTGAGGCCGAGTCGAGTGGATCACCTGAGGTCAGGAGTTCGAGACCAGCCTGGCCAACATGGTGAAACCCCCATCTCTACTAAAAGAAATAAAAAAATTAGCCAGACATGGTGACTGAGGCATGAGAATCACTTGAACCCAGGAGGCGGAGGTTGCAGTGAGCTGAGATCGTAGCACTGCACTCTGTAGCCTGGGCGACAGAGCGAGACTCTGTCTCAAAAATAAATAAACAAATTAATGAAATAAAAGGGAATGAGGGAGAAGCTTTGATCCAGGTAGTGGTATGGGATATTCAGATCTATCCCTTTCCCCAAAGTCTGGGAACTGCTGATAATTGACTGTTAGTCGAGCAAGGAAGTAGCTAGCATGAGGCTTGGGAGGAGTTAATTGTGGGGGAGAGAAAGGGGTGCAGATCATGCCAACTAAGCTTGGTAGTAGTGGATTAGAAGATGAGACCAATTTTGATGCAGTCATAATTTTTTTCTTTTTTTTTGAGACGGAGTCTCGCTTTGTCACCCAGGCTGGAGTGCAATAGTGTGATCTCAGCTCACTGTAACCTCCGCCTCCCGGGTTCAAGCAGTTCTTCTGCCTCAGCCTCCCAAGTAGCTGGGACTACAGGCGCACACTACCACACCCGACTAATTTTTTGTGTTTTTAGTGGAGATGGGGTTTCACCATCTTGGCCAGGCTGGTCTTGAACTCCTGACCTTGTGATCCACCTGCCTAGGCCTCCCAAAGTGCTGGGATTACAGACGTGAGCCACTGTGCTCGGCCTTTTTCTTTTCTTTTTTTTTTTTAGAGACAGAGTATTGCTCTCTCACCCAGGCTGGAGTGCAGTGGCACCATCATAGCTCACTGCAGCCTTGAGCACCCAGGCTCAAGTGAGTCTCACTCCTCAGCCTTCTGAGTAGCTGGGACTACAGGCAGAGCTGCTACACTCAACTTTTTTTTTGAGACAGAGTCTTGCTTTGTCACCCAGGCTGGAGTGCAGTGCACAATCTTGGTTCACTGTAACCTCCGCCTCTTGGGTTCAAGCAATTCTTCTACCTCATCCTCCCAAGTAGCTGGGACTACAGGCGCACATCACCATGCCTGGCTAATTTTTGTATTTTTAGTAGAGATGGGGTTTCACTATGTTGGCCAGGCTGGTCTCGGACACCTAACCTCAGGTAATTTGCCTGCCTCGGCCTCCCAAAGTGCTGGGATTAAAGGTGTAAGCCACTATACCCAGCCTCTTTTTTAAATTTTTATATCTTTTTTAAATTTTTATATAGAGATGGGGTCTTGTATGTTGTCCAGGCTGATCTTAAACTCCTGGTCTCAGGTACTCCTTCTGTCTTGGCCTTCCAAAGTGTTTTACATACGTGAGCTACCATGCCCAGCTTATAATAACTAACACCTTATTGAATGTTTATTGTGAGCCTAATGTGGTTCTAAGTGCTTACATGTAAAACAACAACTCTTTGAGGTAGTTACTCTATTGTTACTATTTGTTTATGGAAAAGGAAGATGAGGCACAGAGAGGTTAAATAACTTGCCCTTATTTGTACAGCTAGATAGTGGGATGGATCTGTGATTTGAGCCCCACCGGTCCAACTCCAGAGTATGCACTCTGTACTGTTTCTGAGTATGGAGGATGGAAAGACATGTACAGATTTTTAAAATATTAAAGAAGAATCAATAGGACTTGATAACTGGCTGTGAGGAAGGAAGCAAAAGTAAGAGAAGGATGCCCCTTAATTTTCTGGCTTGGACAACTGGGAGGGCCCTGAAAGTTGGATTGGGGAACATCAAAGGGAAAAGCAGAGACAACATAGGAAATTGATGAGGCTGGGTGTGGTGCCTCACACCTGTAGTCCCAGGTGTGGATCACTTGAGCCTGGGAGTTGAAAGATTAGCCTGAGCAACATGGCAGAATCCCACCTCTATATTAACTACAAAAATTAGCTGGGCATTGTGGCTCATGCCTGTAGTCCCAGCTACTTGGGAGGCTCAGGTAGGAGGATCACTTGAACTTGGGAGGTTGAGGCTGCAGTGAGCCATGATTGTGCCACTGCACTCCAACCTGGGTGACAGAGCAAGAACATGTCTCAAAAAAAAAAAAAAACTGAAGGTGATGAGTTCACTTTGGGATGCATTAATTTTGAAGTTACTTTGAGCCGTTGAATAGGGCGTTGGATATTCTATTCTGAATCTCAGTAAGTGCTGGGCTAGAATTAGTGATTTAGTAGCCATTAGCCTATAGGCAGTGGTTGAAACCATGGGAGTAAATATCCTGTTTACCTTTTAGCTTCTCTGTAACAGGGAATAGATTTTTAAGCTTACGTTGCTTGCCTCCTTCCTTTATTTATTTATTAAGCAAACTTTATCAGATCCCTATTATGTACAGAGCAACTAAATTAGGAGCTGGAGATCTATATATGAATAAGCTCAAAAATGTGTTTTTAAATTGCATGTGATCCATCTGGAGAGATAGAAAATCAGTCACGATACTGCTGTGCATGTGTAAAATAGAAGTTTGTGCAAAATGCAGTGGAAATGTAGAGAAGAGACTGGCTGCTTATGAGACTGGTGGGGGGATGTCACAAAGTAGCATTTGCCATAGATCTTAAAGAAAGATTTGCCCTTTCTTAGAAACAGGGGATAGGGATGGACATTCTAGGTAGAGTGAATAGCATATGCTGAGGTATGTAGGCCTGAAAGAAATCTGTGTCCACGACTGGGCACGGTGGCTCATGCCTGTAATCCCAACACTTTGGGAGGCTGAGATGGGTAGATCACTTGAGTCCGTGAGTTCGATACCAGTCTGGGTAACAAGGCAAAATTCCATCTCTACAAAATACAAAAATTAGTCGGCCATGGTGGTACATAACTGTAGTCCCAACTGCTCAGCGGGGCTAAGGTAGGAGGATCACCTGAGCCTGACGAGGTTGAGGCTGCAGTGAGCTGTGATCTGCACTCTACTCCAGCCTGTGCCAGAAATCTGTGTGCAAGAAATGGTGAGCAGTTCAGTGTGGCTGCATTGTAGGGTGCAGTGCTAAGTACACATGCCTGGCGAGGAGAATACAAGGCAGGTGATGGCCGTATTATGAAGGTCTCTTTATGCTCATAACCAGTAGTTAGTATTTGATCCTCATGTTAGTGGGGAGCCACTTGGGGAGGGACTTGATATAATCATATTTGTGGGTTTTTTCTCTAAATCTCTTCTTTGATTTTTCAAGTAGGCTTCTAATATTTTTCTTTTTAACCCTTCTTCCTGCACACTGAAGGCTCCTAATTTTTAAGGTCAGTTGTTTCTCTTAGTGGCCAAAATAAAAACCAAATGAGTTTCCCCATACTTGGTCTACCTCAGTGTAGATTCTCTGTTCTCAGTGTCTGAAGTCCTTAGCTTTCAGTTACTTGAGTTTAGTCAAGAATTTGTTGAAAGCAGTTATCCTGTGTGTGCTCTCATCCTTCTTTCAGTCAGCAGTTCTCTACTTTTGGTGCAGTTCACATACCTGCTCTTTTTGATGTTGTCACAAATACTTCGTCTAGGTTTACTGCTCACTTGGCATTTGTTTGGTTCTCGTGACCAGGAAAGTGTAAAAGAACCATGACAACCATATTTACTTTTTTTCTGGGTTTGACCTTGATTTCAGCATGGAGCTAGCTGTCCCTGATACCTTGGCATAAAAGGGAAAGTCTTTCATTGTAATTTGCCAGTTAAAAGTTCCCAGAATAAGGTTACTCAGTGGGCTTGCAGAAGCCTGAGGGGAAACTCTGACTAGTTGAGGTGACACAGTCAACGCTTTCTCCATACAGGCCTGCAGAGATTTCCTCATGTTAGCCCAGACCCATAGTAAAAAATGGCAAAAGTCACTACAGTATGAAAGAGACCAGCGTATCCGACTGGAAGAAACCCTCGAGCAGCTGGCGAAGCAGCATAATCACCTGGAGAGGGCCTTCCGAGGAGCCACGGTGCTGCCGGCAAACACTCCTGGCAATGTGGGTTCTGGTAAAGGTAAGACACTTAGCTCTCAGGTAGCCTGGTCTGAGGTGAGCCAGATGGTTTTCTGCAGTTGATAGGAAAACTCCAAACTCTTCACAGTCAATGAGTCATGTGAAATGGAATTGGAACCCATTGATTTATTCTGGATTTTCCACTGCTTTCTACCATTTTTTGCTGTGTTTGTGGTTAGTATTTAAAAGAACTTGCCATATCAGACATTTGGTAAAGATAACCAAAGTCAACAAATGGGGCTTTTCTTCTTGTAGATCAGTGCTGCTCTGGCAAAGGGGACATGAGCGATGAAGATGATGAGAATGAATTTTTTGATGCACCTGAGATCATCACCATGCCTGAAAATTTGGGCCACAAGTGAGTTATCCTTGATTGTTGAAGCAAATAAACATATCTTCACCATCGTATTTTACCATCATATTTTAACCATCAAAAGGTTAAAAACATTTCAGTGAGAGTATTATAATTGTCAATATTGAATCTGGGCCCTTTTCCCTTTTTTTTTTTTTTTTTGTCTCAAGATCTCTTTGTAGAATGGGCCCTTTTTCTTAAGTAAGTGAAAAAGTGTCAGCTTTTTTACGTAAACAAATTCTCCAGAGATATTTAAATTCATTCCTATTTTAAATGTCGTCATTTGATCACCCATCAATAAGTTTATACAGTGTACTTGGCATTCTGCTTTGTAAAGAAATGTCCAGGACCACACTCTAGTTCTGGTCTTTGTTCTAATTCTCCTGTGTTTCCCATCTGTACAGACGTACTGGCAGCAATATCAGTGGAGCCAGCAGTGACATCAGCCTTGATGAACAGGTAATTCTTATATGGGAGATGTCAGAGGTGAGGGACGTGGGTTGTGATTCCCAAGGATTTTTTTTTGTGTGTGTGTGAAGTGCTAAGAGAAACTGATTTTTTTTTCTTTTTTTAGCACGGGGGAAGGGAAGGTTATAAATACCAGGTTTTCTGTTCTTTGTGGGTGGTTGAATGGCTTTGTTTTGCTCTCAGTACAAGCATCAGCTGGAGGAGACCAAAAAGGAAAAGAGAACCAGAATACCATACAAGCCAAACTATAGCCTCAATTTATGGAGCATCATGAAGAACTGCATTGGAAAAGAACTCTCTAAGATCCCCATGCCGGTAAGGTTCTTGCACACTGGAGCTGCTGCCAGGAGTTCCTCTCAAGCCTCAGTGGGAAGAGTGCTGATATGACAGCCCCACCCACTTGTGCGGCAGTTTGTGGCGTGGTCTTTTTTACCTTTATAATCATAAACTGTTCCATAAATTTAGCTGCTTTAATTTTGGCTCTGGATCTGATATGTTCCCAGATCACCTAGAATCAGATGTATATGCTCAGTAGCAGTTATTTTTGAGCAAATTCCTATGCTAGATGCACTGGGGACATGCAAAGATAAATACATCATAGTTTCTGTTTTCAAGAAGTGTGTAGTTTAAAAGAGACAGACATGAAAACAGGTAGAAAACATTATTTTCTGTGATAGTATTATGGAAAGTACGACACAGACAAAGGCTTAGGGAACACAGAAGCAAAAATCGTTCATTCAAACCAGACAGATGACCATCGCCATGGCAAAGATGGTGTTTGGGCTGACCTCTCTGCCCCATCATGTCTTCCTCCAGTCTGTCTACACTGTTGTCAAAGTGATTTTTGAAAAATGTCAAATGTAGTCATGTCAGTCCTCAGCTGAAAATCCTTTACTGGATCTTCATTGCTTTCATCATAGTCCAGATACCTTAGGGGGCTTGGTAACTCCTCCCCATGGGCGAGGCTCTACCCCACGCATCCCAAGTTCTAGTTATTAGGATTTCCTTCAGGCATCCTGTCCTTTCCCTCAGGGCATTTGTACACACTGCTCTTTCTGCCTAGACTTTTGTCAGTTCCCTATCAACACTTGCCACTTTTTTTCTGCTGTGGCTAATACCCATTTCTTGAGGATGCAGCTATAGTGTGTCTTTTTCAGCAAACCTCCTCCAGTGCATCCTGTCAGGATGAAATGTCTCTCCTTTGTGCTCCAACAAGTTCCACTGTTGATGGTGTAAACAGTGTGTATCACTGCTTGTTCATTTCACAAGCATTTTCTGGGTGCCTACTATTTGCCTGATGTTGCGCTAGTTTTCAGTTAGGTATAGAAGATATAGGTTCAATTTATTAAAGAAACAAATTCATGGGGCCAACTGTGGGGTTGGGGAGACAAAAAAAAAAATTCAAAATATATCAGTTTAAGCCAGGGGTCATCACACTAAGGCCCTCAGGCCAACTCTGGCTACCATCTAAGAAGCATAATAGTTTGTGATGTGAAAATTAGATGAATTCAGTTGTTAACATCCATGACATTTTATAGGAGCACAATAATACTCTTTCATTTACGTATCATCTGCAGCTGCTTTCATCCTATAACAGCAGTGTTAAGTGGTTGTGACAAAGACCATATGGCCCTCAAAGCCTAAATATTTGCTATCCAGCCCTTTGCAGAAAAAGCTGTCAACCTCTGCCTTAAACAAATGTTGGCTTAACTCATTATTGTGTTCAAGCCCAGAAGTAGGTGGTCCAGGGCTAGTGCCATACTCTATGGTGTCAGAGCCAGGCTTCTTTCTGTCCTGGGGCTCTGCTGCCTTTGGCCTCAGTCCGCAGGCCCAAAGTGGCCGCTCCAGCTTGAGTCATCAGAGCCTTATTCCAGCTAGCCGGAAAATGGAAAAAGAGGAAAGGCTGTACCATTTAAGGGTGCATCCTGGCTGGGTGCGGTGGCTCATGCGTGTAATCCCAGCACTTTGGGAGGCCAAGGCAGGTGCATCACTTGAGGTCAGGAGTTCAAGACCAGCCTGGGCAAAATGGTGAAACCCTGTCTCTACTAAAAATACAAAAGTTAAACGGGTGTGGTGGTGCACACCTCTAGTCCCAGATACTCGGGAGGGTGATGCAGGAGAATTGCTTGAACCCAGGAGGCGGAGGTTGCAGTGAGCTGAGATCGCACCACTATACTCCAGCCTGGGTGACAGAGCTAGACTCTGTCTCAAAAAACCAAGAAGATGCTTCCTGGAAGTTGCATAAATCACTATCACTTAAATCTGTGTGGCTAAAACTTGGCTATATGGCCACAGTTAGCTGGAGAGAAGGCTAGAAATGAAGACTTCTGTTCTGGATGGCATGGCCTTGTGAAAAATTAAGGGTTCTACCAGTTGTAGAAGAATGGAAGAATGGATGGTGGGGATGGGCGAGTGGCTACAGGTTTTGTCCACAGCCAGCTACTAAGCATACAAAAATGCAGAAGGCATTCTCCCTACCCTCTTGAAGCTATGGACCAATGTGTGGTTTCTGCCTCTTCATAGACTGCGTTCCTTGTGATCAGGGGCTACGTCTTGATGGTGTTTATAACCTTGATGCTTAGCCCTGTGCCTGTCATGTATAAATCATTTAGCAAATGTCGAAGTAATTAATTAACTGGGTCTTGGAAAACAAATAGGTTTATGTACAAATATGTGGAATTTTTGTTAGAGAAGTGTTGGGCTGGGTGCAACGCAACACTTGGGAGACTGAGGCAGGAGGACTGCTTGAGCCCAAGACTTCAAGACCAGTCTGGGCAACGTGGGGAGACCTTGTCTCTAAAATAATAAAAAATTCGGCTGGGCACAGTGGCTCATGCCTGTAATCCTAGCACTTTGGGAGACCAAGATGGGTGGATTGTCTGAGCTCAGGAGTTCGAGACCAGCCTAGGCAACATGATGAAACCCTGTCTCTACTAAAATAGAAAAAATTAGTGGGGCATGGTGGCACGAGCCTGTAGCCCCAGCTACTCAGGATGCTGAGGCATGAGAATGGCTTGAACCCTGGAGGCAGAGGTTGTAGTGAGTCGAGATGGTGCCACTACATTCCAGCCTTGACGACAAGCGAGACTGTCTCTCAAAACAAAATAGTAATAAGTTAGCCAGCATGGTTATGTGTGCCTGTAGTCCCAAGTACTTGGGAGGCTAAGGTGGGAGGATCACTTGAGACCGGGAGGTTGAGGCTGCAGTGAGCCATGATCTCACCACTGCACTCCAGCCTGGGTGAGAGCAAGACCCTGTCTCAAAAGAAAAAAAGGTTGACCTTCAGATAAGAAAAGGCCATGAGTAGCCTTAGGATAAACCTAAAATAATAATTAGTTTATTGGGGGCTTGAAAAGAAACCCCACTTGTCTGGAGTATTAGGTGCCTTGAAGGGAGTAGTGGGAAAGTGGACTGGAAAGGCATGTCATTGCAGTCTCAGGAATGTAGTTCCTGCTTAGAAACAGCTTCTGGTGCCATGCGCAGTGGCCCACACCTGTAAAAAAATCCCAGCACTTTGGGAGGCTGAGGCAGGCGGATCACTTGAGGTCAGGAGTTCGAGACCAGCCTGGCCAACATCTCTCTAAAAATATAAAAATTAGCTGGGCATGTTGGCGCACGTCTGTAATCCTAGCTGCTTGGGAGGCTGAGGCAGGAGAATTGCTTGAATCTGGGAGGCGGAGATTGCAGTGAGCCAAGATTGTGCCACTGCACTCCAGCCTGGGCAACAGAATGAGACTCCATCTCAAAAAAAAAAAAAAAAAAAAAAAACAAAGAAATAGCTTCTGGGTCTAGGTGACTTCTCTGTCCTCCTTTACCATTAGTTCCTTGTTGATCTTGCCTTTAAGAATGTACAATCCTGTACCTGTTTGCCCGCAGATCAAGTCCTCACCCTTCCCCTACTCTAGGCTGTAACACAGGAAAACTAATCCCTCTGGGAAGTGTTTTTTCAGGCTTCCGTGGCTACTGGAGTCTGGCTGGGCTTCACTAATGCAAGATACCAGTAGGAGGTTATAACCGTGGGAAGTCTCTCCCTCTATGCCCTCTTGAGTGGTGCTCTGGCGCACCTACGTGGCTCTAGTTTTCACTGGAGAGGCCTCCCCTGCCTTGATGTTTTACATTCTCCTGATCCCCCTCTCTTGGACCCCCACCTCTAGGCTGTAGTAATACTGCTGCTTCTCCCCATCTTTCCACCCTACCAATGGTTATGGCTTCCTGCTGCTGCTAATCTCTGGGTTGTCTTTTTTTTTTTGGGTGCCCAATTTTTCATCAGCTGTATAGCTCCCTGCTTCCTTCTACTTTAAATACTCAGACTCATTTGTTTCCCTGTTTGGCTTTTGAGTAATAAAATGACCATTATAAGAAGCTTGGCACTTTTGGAGAAACTGGTTGTTGATGGGCAAGGCTGTGTGTGTGTGAAAAGCAGTGATAGCAATGTGCTGATTCTAGTCCCATGCACTGCTGGTATGTCTAGTACCACCAGTGGAGTACACTGCCTGTCCCCAGTTTTCCTCAAAATGTAT
Source organism: Pan troglodytes (assembly GCF_028858775.2). Taxonomy (NCBI): domain Eukaryota; kingdom Metazoa; phylum Chordata; class Mammalia; order Primates; family Hominidae; genus Pan; species Pan troglodytes. The sequence continues at coordinate 61,816,221 of NC_072407.2, read as the reverse complement.
GGAAATGTTACTTCGTATTGTCTAAATTCTGCCACGGACAGATTTTATTGGGTGTAGTTAATAAGTGCCCTCGTTAAAAAGAATCGAGGATTATGGCTTTTGCAGCGCGCCACCCCTCAGTGTGCATTTGTGTCATCATACTGCTTGTCTCTCAGTGTAGGGAAGAGGGCTCTGGGGTATGGCACACTGTTTTGGTGGGTCCTATTTCTCAAAGGATGAGTGTTGTTGGCCCTGTGGCTCTGTGTTCACTGGAAAATGTTCACAGAGAAACATTTGGGATATTTCTCAGAGAAAAAGCAGGCTCTAGTTTATGAATTTTATTTATTTATTTATTTATTTATTTATTTTTAGACAGAGTCTCGCTCTGTTGCCTAGGCTGGAGTGCAGTGGCATGATCTTGGCTCACTGCAACCTCTGCTTCCTGGGCTCAAGCCATCATCCCACCTCAGCCTCCCAAGTAACTGAGACTACAGGTGCACGCCACCACACCGTGCTAATTTTTGTGTTTTTTTTTTTTATAGAGATGGGGTTTTGCCATGTTTCCCAGGCTGGTCTCAAACTGCTGAGCACAAGCAATCCGCTTGCCTCAGCCTCCCAAAGTGCTAGGATTGTAAGCATGAGCCACCACACGTGGCCAAGTTTATTACTTTTAAAAATGTATGAATGTATAGAAACAAACTGAAAATGTTAATAGTGGTGATCTCATTTCAAGAAAATTTTTTCCTTGATACTTTGTTTTCAAAGTTTTTTACAGTTAAAAATTATACGATATTAATTTCATGATTGAGCGGGGGGTGGGGGGATAGCAAATATTAGGGTAATATGTAGCTCAGAGATTGGTGGGTAGAAGGGTGAACAAAAATGCCAAAAGAGATGGAACATCAGAAAGAAAAGTATTGTGTTTTTTTTGTTTGTTTAAGTAAAGCGTTGCTTAAGGCCAGAACCATTCACTAAAAAGGGAATTTTTTCTTTCTTCTTTTGTTCTTTGGACTTAGAACTCAGGCTAATAATATTTAGACTTGTTCATTTATATTATTAATTAAATAAGCTTTATGGACTCACTTGGGAACCTGACTTGTTTTATAGTGAATTTTTACATAGTAAAATCATTTAAAATTTCAAAGTTAATTTTGAAGCTGACTTTTTTAGGGAGTAGATGGGTGGGGAGCATGAACAATGTTTCTCACTCCCTACCCCTCCACTCCCCAAAAAAGTCAGCTTCTCTTGTTAACTTCTCTCTATCCAGTGGGTAGCATAGGGTCTGGCACACATGGGTACTCAATAAATATTTGTGGAATGAGTAAGTGAATAAATGAATGAATGAACATCTCCCCCAACAGAAGCCCCCAATTCCTGGCACACACACATAAACACACACATGCTCGCTTTATCCAGTACTTGGTCGCCTTAAGCTGGCTTCAGAATTAGAAAGGTAAGAGCATGCACAGCCCCCTCTCAACCCCCATCATGAGCACTTCACTCCCAGAAACACAATTATCCAGCCTCAGGAGAAATCAGAATCCTGGCCTGATGCAGAACTGAACTGAGATTTAGCAATTGTTTTGTCCAGGGTGGAAACTAACTTTTATAACTAGTCAGGATATAGCTGTACTTATAATTTACTACTGTTTCTTTCATTCTCCAAGTTAAATACCTGATTTCCTCTCTGGGTATACGTGTGCTAAAATACATTGCATTTCTTTTTTAAAAAACTTATTCATCCAACACCTATTTGATGATAGTCTTCTGTGGGCCAGTCACTGATGGTTCTTGGGTATGTAGCACTCAACAGAAGAGGCATGGTTCCCATCTCAAAGAGCTTACAGTTAGTGAAATGAAAACAGTGATTTCTGCCACTCACAGACACGAACAGTTGACAAGGAGAATGGGTTGTTTGCGGGTTAAATATTAGAGCCGCTCTACTGAGCAAAGCCCTCTTTTCCCAGTGATTTATTTCCTAAACTGCAAAAAAATTAAACTGTCTCTTATAGATGAGTGAGCATAGTTTTTATATCTGTTCTTTTCCTTACAGGTAAATTTTAATGAGCCCTTGTCCATGCTTCAGCGCCTTACTGAAGATCTGGAATACCATGAGCTGTTAGACCGAGCTGCAAAATGTGAGAATTCTCTAGAACAGCTCTGTTATGTTGCAGCTTTCACCGTGTCCTCCTACTCCACTACTGTCTTCCGCACCAGTAAGCCATTCAACCCACTGCTTGGGGAGACCTTTGAGCTGGACCGATTAGAGGAGAATGGGTACCGATCCCTCTGTGAACAGGTAAAGGAACCTCAGGACCATAACGCATTTCCTTTCTGAAGAAAGAGATGATTTTTTGGTTAATCCCCTGGGTCTTATGTTTGCAGAAATTCTAGTCCCCGTCATCCCAGCTTTTATTCTTTTTCTTCAGAACTTCAGCGTTGGAGACCCTGGAGGTTCTGGGATTCACCTACTGTTGTGGGTGTAAAAACATCAAGTGTGAATTTTGGTGTTTCTCACCAATTTATAGGCAGTATCTTTTCTTCTCCTTTCTGCCGTCTTAATTTGAACCTGATTTCTTCAAGGTGAGTCATCATCCCCCTGCTGCTGCGCACCATGCTGAGTCCAAAAATGGCTGGACATTGCGTCAGGAAATCAAAATCACCAGCAAGTTTCGAGGCAAATACCTCTCCATTATGCCCCTCGGTAAGGTTACCATCTTTGTCAGAATTAATGCTCCTAGAATGAAAGGTTTTCTGGCATGATGGAGGAGGTCACTGGCTCAAGAGTCAGGAGACAGGAGGTCTGATTCGAGCACTGACCCTCACTAACTGGCTTTGGGCAGGTATTTAACTTTTCAGCTATCAAATGAGTGTGGAGGCTAGAAACTCTTTAAGGACCCATCTAGTCCTAAATTCTTTATCCTCTTAGCTATATTTAACGCATCTCTAAGCACTATTTAGAACACAAGTTCTAGCATGCATTAAAAAAAAAATTCTGTCTCTTAACTGGTGGTGTTTTCTTCCTTACTTTGGCAGTCAGGTTCTCTCTGTAAATCAGAACTCATGATTGCAAGGTTAGGTTTCTTAGCTAATCCTTCCGCTTTCTCCTCTCCTTCCTCCCTTTTCCTCCACCTGATGGGTTAGGTATCATTTATGTAATGGCTGAATTCTAGGTCAGTGAAACTTTATTTTAAAAAGATCTGACTTGGGGCTGGGCACAGTGCCTCACCCCTGTAATCCTAGCACTTTGGGAGGCCAGGGCAGGCAGATTGTCTGAGCTCTGGAGTTCAAGACCAGCCTGGGCAACATGGTGAAACCCTGTCTTTACTAAGAATACAAAAAAATTAGCTGGGTGTGGTGGTGCACACCTGTAGTCTCAGCTACTCGGGAGGCTTGAGGCACAAGAATTGCTTGAACCCGGGAGGCGGAGGTTTCAGTGAGCTGAGATTGCACTATTGCACTCCAGCCTGGACTGTAGAGTGAAACTCTATCTCAAAAAAAAAAAAAGGAAAAACCCAAAAAACAAAAACTCTTATTGGATTACAAGTTAATTTTGTGTCAGGATCAGTCCTGGGAATGGAATCCTAGTATACAATGTTAGAGATCCTATACCTTAGAAGAAATCCAGTTATTCAAAAAGTATGATAGAGCTTCTCAATGCTTTCTTGAACTAGAGCAACCATGTTTGGCCAAGTGTGTGCTGAAGAGTAAAAGCTGCTCTACAAAAAGAGATCAAAGCACAAAGCAGTTAGAGAAAACAAGTAGCTCCCAAGAGACAGAGCTTACCATAACTCCCTGAGCTCCTGGTGGCTTTCCATTTCCAGGTTCTAGTCTTTCACGAGGTATAGCTACAGTTCTTAAATATTGCAATATAGACTGCTTCTTTAATGAATTCACCTTTGCTCAGAAACACAAATGCAGCAAACATAGTGCAAACTAGAAATTAGCCAGAAAAAAAGTTCATAAATGTTTTCTAACATATGTAAAGGGAGAAAAGAAATTGCAGTGTTACCTCTAATTTCATGGTTAATATGCAGAAGGTCCCTAAACGAAAAGGAGACTAAGTGATACATCAGTCTTGATCTTTACCAAGGACCTTTAAAAAGCTTCTACATGCTTAATTGTCTTTGCAGCTAACAATTTCAGAAGTATTAGCTTAAGAGTAGTAAATGCCTGAGATGTTAACATCTTATTTGCAGAATTTGGGTGTCAGTGGCCGTATTGCAATGTGATGTTTCACCATAGAGAAGAGTTTCAGAGGCCCCTTGAGGATCTCTAAAGGGATGAATTATATTTCATTCCATGGGTGGTTAGGTACAGTCAGCCATCCATACCTGGGTATTCTGCATTCATGGATTCAAACAACCTTGGACTGAGAGTACTGGGGGCCGGGTGTGGTGGCTCATGCCTGTAATCCCAGCACTTTGGGAGGCCGAGGCAGGCGGATCACCTGAGGTCAGGAGTTTGAGACCAGCCTGGCCAACATGGTGAAACCCCGTCTCTACTAAAAATACAAAAATTAGCCAGGCGTGGTGGTGGGTGCCTGTAATCCCAGCTACTCGGGAGGCTGAGGCAGGAGAATTGCTTGAACCCGGGAGGCAGAGGTTGCAGTAAGCTGAGATCGTGCCATTTCACTCCAGCCTGGGCGACAAGAGCAGAACTCCTCAAAAAAAAAAAAAGGAAAAGAAAATACTGAGGGGGAAAATAATAAAAAATAATGATACAAAAAAAGACCAAAAAATATATAATACCTATTTATATAGCATTTATATTGTATTATGTATTATAAATAATCTAGAGATGATTTAAAGTATACAAGGGAGAGGATATGTGTAGGTTAGATGCAGATACTTTGCACCATTTTATATCAGTGACTTGACCAAATTGTGGTATCTGCAAGGTGTTCTGGAACCAATCTCTCACAAATACCAAAGGAAGAGTATTCATCTAAAAGATAACAATAAACTTAACTAATAAAATATTGTACATTTTCTCTATAATTTGACTAATCTAGGTTTCTTTGAGGAATGAATATATGAACATGGTATAGATGGTGGATCTAATTTTTTTTCTAATTTTTAGTAATTTGTTAAAGATCTAATTTTTTAAAGTTAAAACATTTATCCTAGGGAAACTTCATTTTAAAAATAAATTAAATAACAGGAAAACAAAATTAATTAAAAAGAAAACAATTTGATAGTATTCGCATTCCTATGCTTATTTAAGAATTTGGATCACCGGGATCCTGTTAAGTTCCTCCACATATCACCTGCTTAACTGAGTATCTGCCACATGGCGGGCATGGTTCTCAGTGTTTGGGAAATGTAAGTGAACAAAACAAAAATCCCCATCTTCATGGGGAGATTGAAGAAAGAATTGACTTTGTGATAGGAAGCTGAATATAGAAATCTAAAGAATGGAATTTCTAGGTATTTGCCCTGGAGATGGCTGTATTTAACACTTTTTGGCTCAGTGGCTTGGAAGGCGAATCATGTAGTGAAATTTTTACATTTGCCATGGCACTCAATTCTCAGAGAGAAAATTATTGTTAAGCCAGTAGATATAGCTGAAGAAAAATATATGGACAGGGTTGTGAGTGAGTGAGCAGATAGATGACTGGCAGTTTAATACACTGCTCCAGTGTATTCAGCATAAAGTAAGGCATCTAGGGAAAAGTCGTTCAAACTTTTATGTTGATAATTGAAGTAGCATTTGTTGAGTGCTCATTATGGGTCAGCCATTGATATAAGTGCTTTTCATGTATTAACTCATTCAGGCCCAACAATAATTCTATGAGACAGACACCTTTATTGCCATTTTTTAAACAAAACTAGGCATAGATAGGTTGGGTTGTCAGGGTCAACTTAACCAGCTAGTATGTGATCTGAGTTGAGGCAATCTGGCTTCAGGGACCCCTGTCATTATCGCTAGGCTGTACTGAAAAGGAGAGACTACAAGCCATCAGTTACAATTACAGTGCAAAAAGGACACTGAAGACATCAGCCCAATATTCTCACTGAGGTCTGACAAGATAAGGCAGTTTTAAGGTTATTTGGTAGCAGGACAACTTTGTACAAAATTGTGGTTCTGTTAACTCCACTTGGAAAAGTCATAGCCATGACTGAAGAAAATCTAATACCAATGAAAGTGCCTAAAGATATTTGGAGGCAGTGACAATGAGTTTGAGTCTCCCTATAAAATAGGCTAAAAAGATTAGAACCCTTGACATTTGGAAAGAAGAATGCTTCTGGAAAATATAACTGAAGTTTCCAAATAATGAAGGCTATTTTAAGGAGCAAATATGAATTTCTTTTTTTTTTTGAGACTGAGTCTTGCTCTGTCACCCAGGCTAGAGTGCAGTGGCGCAATCTCGGCTCACTGCAACCTCCTCCTCCTGGGTTCAAGCGATTCTCCTGCTTCAGCCTCCTGAGTAGCTGGGATTACAGGTGCCCGCCACCGCGCCCAGCTAATTTTTGTATTTTTGGTAGAGACAGGGTTTCACCATGTCGACCAGGCTGGTCTCAAACTCCTGACCTCATGATCCGCCCACCTTGGCCTCCCAAAGTGCTGGGATTACAGGCGTGAGCCACCATGCCCAGTGCAAATAAGAATTTCTTCATCGAGTTCTAGGATATAGAAACTAGCTGATATGCTTGAAGTTTAAAAAGGTGCATTTATTTTTATTTATTTATTTGTTCATTTTTTTTGAGACAAAGTCTTGCTGTGTTGCCCAGGCTGGAGGGCAGTGGTGCAATCTCTGCTTATTGCAACCTCCGCCTCCCAGGCTCATGCGATTCTCCTGCCTCAGCCTTCCAAGTATGTGGGATTACAGGTGCCTGCCACCACACCCAGCTAATTTTTATATTTTTAGTAGAGACTGGGTTCCACCATGTTGGCCAGGCTGGTCTCGAACTTCTGATCTCAAGTGATCCACCTGCCTTGGCCTCCCAAAGTGCTGGGATTACTGGTGTGAGGCACCACCACGCCTGGCCAAAAAGATACATTTAATTAAGACTATTGGCACAGATGCAGTGGCTCATGCCTGTAATCCCAACACTTTGGGAGGCCAAGGCAGGAGGATCACTTGGGCCCAAGAGTCTGATACCAGCCTAGGCAACATAGGGAGACCCCGATCTCTACAAAAAAAAAAAAAAAGAATGATTGCTTTGGCAGTCTTTTGCTTTCAGCATTTCGCATATATTATCCCAATGCCTTCTGGCCTCTATGACTTATTTTTCTTTTTGTCCTTTTTCCAATTTTTGTTTCTTATTTTTTTATTTTTATTACTTATTTTATTTTTTTCAGACGGTGTCTCGCTCTGTCACCCAGGCTGGAGTGCAGTGGTGTGATCTTGGTTCACTGCAACTTCCCGTGCCTGGGTTCAACTGATTCTCCTGCCTCAGCTTCCTGAGTAGCTGGGACTACAGGCGTGCACCACCACACCTGGCTAACTTTTGTATTTTAGTAGACACGGGGTTTCTCCATGTTGGCCAGGCTGGTCTTGAACTACTCACTTCAAGTGATCCGCCTGCTTCGGCCTCCCAGAGTGCTGGAATTACAGGCATGAGCCACTGCGCCCAGCCTCCAATTTTTTAATTGTAAAATACACATAACATAAAATTTAGCACCTTGCCCATTCTTAAGTGTACTGGTCAGTTGTATTAAATACATAATGTTGTGCAACCATCACCACCCTCCATCTCCAAAACTCTTGATCTTGTAAAACAGGAACTCTATATACATTAAAAAATAATTTTTTTTTTTTTTTTTTGAGACCGAGTCTCACTCTCTCACCCAGGCTGGAGTGCAGTGGCATGATCTCAGCTCACTGCAACCTCCACCTCCCAGGTTCAAGCGATTCTTGTGACTCAGCCTCCCGAGTAGCTGGGATCACGGGTACCCGCCTCCACACCCGGCTAATTTTTGTGTTGTTTTAGTAGAGATGGGGTTTTACCATGTTGGCCTGGCTGTTCTTGAACTCCTGACCTCAAGTGATCCATCCGCCTTGGCCTCCCAAAGTGCTGGGATTACAGGCATGAGCCACCACACCCAGCCAAAAAATAATTTTCTATTCTCCCTCCCCAAACCCTGGAACCCACTATTCTACCTTCTGTCTCTATTTTAACTACTTTAATTACCTCCTATAAGTGGAATCATATAGTTTTTGTCTGTTTGTGACTGGCTTGTTTCACCTAACGTAATGTCATCAAGGTTCATCCATATTGTAGCAAATGTCAGAATTTCCTTTCATTTTAAGGCTGAATAATATTTATCCTATTGTGTGTATGTACACATTTTGCTTATCCATTCATCTGTTGATGGACTCTTGGATTGCTTCCATGTTTTAGCTATTGTGAGTAACACTGCTGTGAACATGGATGTACAAATACCCTTTCATCTCTTTGCCTAAAGTCTTAAGAAAAAAAAAATGCTTAAAAAACAACAAATATCTCTTTAAGACCCTGCTTTCAGTTCTTTGCAGTATATTACCAGAAATGGAATTGCTGGATCACATGGCAATTATATTCTTAATTTTTTGAGCAAACTACCATACTGTCTTCGACAATGGTTATACATTCCCACCAACAGTGCACAAAGGTTCCGGTTACTCCATATCCTTGCCAACACTTTTTAAAAATGTATCATAGCTATCCTAATGGATGTGAGGTAGTATCTCATTGTGGTTTGACATGCATTTATCTAATAATTAGTGTTGTTGAGCACTTTTTTATGTACTTACTTATCATTTGTATATCTTTGGAGGAATACCTATTCAAGTCTTTTGCCCTTTTTTTTTTTTTTTTTGACATGGAGTCTCGCACTGTCATCCAGTCTGGAGTGCAGTGGCGCGGTCTTGGCTCACTGCAACCTCCACCTCTTGGGTTCAGGTGATTCTCCTGCCTAAGCCTCCAGAATAGCTGGGATTACAGGCCCCCTGCAACACACCCGGCTAATTTTTTGTATTTTTAGTAGAGACTTAGTTTCACCATGTTGGTCAGGCTGGTCTTGAACTCCTGACCTCAAGCGATCTGCCTGCCTCGGCCTCCCAAAGTGCTGGGATTACAGGCGTGAGCTGCCGTACCCAGCCTCCTTTCCCCATTTTTGACTTGAGTTCTTTAGCTTTTTTTTGTTGTTGAATTTTAGGAGTTCTCCATATATTCTAGATATTAATCCCTTATCAGATATATGATTTGCAAATATTTTCTCCAATTTCTAGAGGCTGCATTTTTACTCTGTTGCTATTGTCATTTATTGCACAAATTTTTTTTAATGTTCAGGAGGTTTGCTTTGTATTTTTGTTGTTGTTTTTGCATCTGCTTTTGGTGTCATAGCCAAGAAATTATTGCCAAACCCGATGTTGTGAAGCTTTTGCCCTATGTTTTCTTCTAAGAGTTTTATAGTTTTAGGTCTTACATTTAGGTCTTTCATCTATTTTGAGTTAATTTTTGTACATGGTACTAGATAAAGGTCCAACTTCATTCTTTTGCATGTGGGTCCATTTGTTCAAAAGACTGTCCTGTCCCCATTGAGTGGTCTTGGCACCCTTGCCAAAAATCATTTGACCATATATGAAGGGTTTATTTCTGGGCTCTTTGTTCTACTCCACTGGCCTATATGTCTGTCTTTATTCTAGTACCACACATTTTAGATTACTGTAACTTTGTATTAAGTATCAAAATCAGGAAGTTCGAGTCCTCTAGCTTTGTTCTTTGGCTATTTTGTGGTCCCTTGAGATTCCATATGAATTTTAGGATAGGTTTTTCTATTTCTGCAGAAAACATCTTGGGATTTGGATAGAGATTTCATTGAATCTGTAGATTGCTTTGGGTGGCATTGACAACCTTAACAATGTTGAGTCTTCCAATCTATGAACATAGGATGTGTTTCCATTTATTTATCTTAACTTTAATTTCAGCAATGTTTTACAGTTTTCACCTCCTTGATTAAGTTCATTCCTAAGTGTTCTTTTTGATACTATTATAAGTGGAATTGTTCTTAATATCCTTTCCAGATTATTCATTGTTAATGTATAATAGAAATGCACCTAATTTTTGTGTGTTGACTTTATACCCTGTTACTTTGTTGAATTCATTTATGAATTCTATCAGGATTTCTTTTTGGTGGAATTCTTAGCATGTTCACATGTGAGATCATATCATCTGCAAACACAGATAATTTTATCTCTTTCTTTCCATCTTGGATGCCTTTTATTTCTTTTTCTTGTCTGATTGCCCTGGCTAAAACTTCCAGTACTATGTTGAATAGAAGCAGTGAAAGTGGGCATCCTTGCCATGTTCTTGATCTTAGAAGAAAGTCTTTAAGTGTTTCACCATTGAGTATGATATTTGCTTTGGGGTTTTCATATGTGGCTTTTATTATGGTGAGGTATTTTCCTTGTATTTCTAGCTCGTTGAGTGTTTTCGTTCTGAAAGGGTGTTGAATTCTGTCAGATGCTTTTTCTGCATCAATTGAGATGATCATGTGTTTTTTCGCCCTTCATTCTGTTCATGTGGTGTATTACATTTACCAGTTTTTATGTGTTCAACCATCCTTGCATTCCAGGAATAAATCCCACCTGGTCATGGTGTGTAATCCTTTTAATATGCTGCTGAATTCAATTTCCTAGTTTTTTATTGAGGATTGTTACATCACTGTTCATAAGGGATATGATATTGGTCTGTAGCTTTGGGTTTTTATAGTGTCTTTGTCTGGCTTTAGTGTCAGGGAGTGCTGGCCTCATAGAATGAGATGGTAGTGGAGGAGGTATTGGTTAAGAGATTTAGGCTGGGTGCAGTGGCTTGTGCCTGTAATCCTAGTACTTTGGGAGGCTGAGGTGGGAGGATCGCCTGAGCCCAGGAGTTCAAGACCAGTTTAGGCAACATAGTGGGACCCTGTGTCTACAAAAAATAAAAAAATTTAGCTGGGCATTTTGGCATATGCCTATAGTCCCAGCTACTTGGGAGGCTGAGGAGGGAGGATCACTTGAGCCCAGGAGGTCAAGTTTGCAGTGAACTATGATTGCACCATTGCATTCCAGTCTGGGCGACAAAGTGAGATCCTGTCTCAAAAAAAAAAAAAAAAAAAAAAAAAAAACACCATCAGGTGTGGTGGCTCATGCCTGTAATCCCAGCTCTTTGGGAGACGGAGGTGGGCAGATGACGAGGTCAGTAGTTTGAGACCAGCCTGACCAACATGGCGAAACCCTGTCTCTACTAAAAATACAAAAATTAGCTGGGTGTGGTGGTGGGCACCTTAACCCCAGCTACTCGGGAGGCTGAGGCAGGATTGTTTGAACCCAGGAGGCAGAGGCTGCAGTGAGCCGAGACCGTGCCACTGCACTCCAGCCTGGGTGACAGAGCAAGACTCCATCTCGGAAAAAAACAAAAAAACAAAAAAAAACAGAGATTTAGAATATGTTTAGGTGGAGCAAATATTTCGAAGGTGTTTGTGAAGATTAAATGAAATAATGCATGAGGAGACCATAGCACGGCACCTGGTACACAGCAAGTGTTCTCAGCAGGGTGGCTGTTATTATCATTGATGTCATAGCCTTCATTGTTGTGATCCTTATCTGCCAATTATTAGGGCTACTTTAATTTTTTGTATAAGAAACATGTCTAAACCACAATTGGTGAGTTATTTTTTATTAGTGGTTACAGAGAGAACTTAGGGTTATACTTTTACTGAAATCGACTTTATTTTTATTTTTTATTTTTGAGACAGCGACTCGCTCTGTCGTCCAGGCTGGAGTGCAGTGATGTGATCTTGGCTTACTGCAACCTCCGCCTCCTGGGTTCAAGTGATTCTCCTACCTCAGCCTCCCGAGTAGCTGGGATTACAGGCGCACACCACCACACCCAGCTAATTTTTTGTATTTTTAGTAGAGATGGGGTTTCACCATGTTGGCCAGGCTGGTCTTGAACACCTGACCTCAAGTGATCTGCCCGCTTTGGCCTTCCAAAGTGCTGAGATTATAGGGGTGAGCCACCCCACCTGGCCTGGAATTGAGTATTATTAACTATATATCTTTTAAAATGTTTGATTATTTTGAATCCTCAATTATCTCTGCTGTGAAACCACTGATTTTGGTATTCATTGGAGATTGACTTATAGGAACAGGAGTCAGCTATATGTTTCAAGCATTTTATTAGGCAAATAAACAGACATTTACTGCACAACAGGACGTGTTATCCCAAGTTTACAGATGATAAAACCAAGGCCTTTGAAACATAGTGCAATACTGTAATGCAATTCTGACACTACCCACCCAGAGTTCCCGCAGACTCCCTAAGTTAAGGGCATAGTACCCAACAAAATTGCCCTTGCTTCAGATGCCAGCAACAAGTTGGAGGCCCTAGGCTACCTGCACTTCTGATAACTGGCTATAAGTTCAGGAGTCCCCACAACTACCTCAGGTTTGATAATTCATTAAAATGACTCAACTCAGGAAAGTGCTCTACTTATCATTACCGTTTTATTATTCAGGGTACAAATCAGGGCCAGCCAAATGAAGGGACCCGTAGGGTGAGGTCTGGGAGGGTCCTGAACACAGAGCATTGTGCCCTGTCTCCATGGGATCAGGGCACATCACCCTCCTGGCACATTGATCTATTCACCAACCAGGAAACTCCACTGAGCTTTGGTATCCAGAGATTTTAGCAGGGCTTCATTATTTAGGTTTGACTGCAGGATTGAATTCAATATCCAGATCCTCTTTCATCCCCAGAGGTCAGGAAGTTGACCCAATATCAGGTGACTCAAAACCCTGTCTCTAATCACATGGTGGAGCCTGGCATCCTAAGTTATTAGCATTAGCTATCTGGGGCCCACCATGAGTCACCTCATTAGTATAAATTGTCAAGGTCCACCGTAAATAACAGAGATATTCCTGTCACTTGGGAAATTACAAGGGTTTTATTCTTCATTATACAACAGAGGGTCATACATCTAATGAGGACTAGAGCCAGGATTTAATCCAGTTCTGTCTGAATTCAAAGCCCCAGCTCTATCCACTATTCCATTTTTACAATTAAGGGCCTTAGATAAGTGGTTTGTTTAAGGTCACACAGCTAGTAACTAACAATAGAGCCCGGTCCCGGTACAGACTACCAATGTGTGCTCCTTCCATAATGCAGTTACTTCTATGATGCATGTTGGGGTGCATTTGACTTGTTTCTGTAAATTTTGCAATTGTATTATAGAACACAGCGTCCTAGCTAAGGTATATCAGTTGCCAGGGTTTGTCATCATTTAGTTATGTTTTATTCATAGATTTTTGAAAGTCAAGTGAGAAAAATTCAGTCAATACTTCCAACATATAAGAAAGTGTAAGTCCTTTTTGATTTATTGTTTTATTTCTAGAAGTAATAAATATCAATAGAAGGAAATTAATCCATTACTGTTTTGAGGCTGCATGGTGCTATTTTTCTGACATTTGGCTTAATTTGGATACCTCTTTCTGCTTCCAGGTACCATTCATTGTATTTTCCATGCAACTGGGCACCACTACACTTGGAAGAAAGTTACCACAACTGTACACAACATTATTGTGGGCAAGTTGTGGATAGATCAGGTGAGGAAAGGTACCCAAAGTGTGTGTGAAGTTTAAAATAATACTTCTTTAGGTATATTTCTGCAGTATTTAGGACATGTGAACTGGTCCCAGAATGTTGCTACTGATTCATCAGTTTCTCCTAAGGAATTTCTCTCAGGCAGTAGCCCTACCTCTAACTCTCTAAGTTTTCTGTACCACAAATTATTGTTTATAAATGACCAAATTATAACATTCATCAACCACTATTCTGCTAGGACTGTGTTGGGTGCTACGACAGGTAGAAAAAACAAACGTGGCCCCAACTCTTAATCCTTTCATTATTCATCAAATATTTATTGCCAGGCGGTATGCTAGGTCCTGGGGATACAAAGTCTGATGAGATGTCCCTCAATAATTTATTATATCATTGGAGATACATGACCAATGTGTAGGTTGGAAAATGTGCAGCAACATACACTAATATAAAAGATGCCCTATGATAGTATCTGATTAATTGTCAGTTTTCTCTTAAGACAATGGTTGCAGCAAATTTAGAAAAGAGGGAATACTGTCTTCTGAGCAGTCAGGAAAGGCCTCACAGTAGATGTGGGAGTTAAGCTGAATCTTAAAGTGTGGTTTGGGATTTAGAAGATAGAAAGGAAGGGAAAATGGGCCGGGCATGTTGGCTCATGACTGTAATCCCAACACCTTGGGAGGCCAAGGCGGGAGGATCACTTGAGCACAGGAGTTTGAGACTAGCCTGGGCAATATAGTGAGACCTTGTCTCTACAAAAAATTTTAAAAAAAAAGAAAGGAGGGAAAATGAAATGAATCAAGTATAGAAAGGCCGACCATATGTAATTTGCAATTGTGAGTAGAGTATTTTGATTTAAGCAGAAGAGTTCATGAAGGGTACTAGTGAGGGATTGGTTTGGAAAGGTAAATTATCATGTGAACTTCAGTATATGTGCTGAAGGTCAAATCATGCCATCTAACATGTGAGATACAATTCAAAACAAGTGGACACTTGGTCTTGACCTCAACCTGAAAAACCAAGGTTACATAGGGATTCTATAGCATTCCCAAGGCTAGCTAAGATCTGAATCTTAAACAAGGGATTACTAGAATGTAAGATTGAAAAGTAAAGAATTATGAACCATGGGTTTGGCAGACATTGAATTTATCCAGTCTTAATAAAACTGAATTTTTTCATCTTACAGTCTGGCGAAATTGATATTGTGAATCACAAGACAGGAGACAAGTGTAATCTTAAATTTGTTCCTTATAGCTACTTCTCTCGGGATGTAGCAAGGAAGGTAAGGGAAGTTGAAATTTAAATTGTTTCACGTAGCATATATCTCTTAGAAAGCATACTCCTTTAGGACTGGAATGTATATACATGTGGGGTGGTATGGGGGTGTGTACATTATATATAGTGTATGTGTACATATAGTGATTCAAAAAAAGTAGAGGTGAAAGGCTGGGCGCGGTGGCTCACAGCTGTAATACCAGCACTTTGGGAGGCTGAGGCAGATGGATCGCCTGAGGTCAGGAGTTCGAGCCCAGCCTGGCCAACATGATGAAACCCTGTCTCTACTAAAAATACAAAAATTAGCTGGGTGTGGTGGCGCGTGCCTGTAATCCCAGCTACCCGGGTGAGGCAGGAGAATCGCTTGAACCTGGGAGGCAGAGGCTGCAGTGAGTCTCGCACCATTGCACTCCAGCCTGGGCAACAGAGCGAGACTCCGTCTCAAAAAAAAAAGTAGAGGTGAAGGAGAAAGTCATCAAGAAAGACTATATTGTATTACTACTAAACCAATTCCTTCTCTTTTCTGGGAATGACAATAAGTGAGGAAGTGAAAGTGTCAAGAGCAATGAGAGATTGACAATGGGAAACACGGTGGAGGCGGGCGGATCACCTGAGGTCGGGAGTTCGAGACCAGCCTGACCAACATGGAGAAACCCTGTCTCCACGAAAAATACAAAATTAGCCGGGCATGGTGGCATATGCCTGAAATCCCAGCTACTTGGGAGGCTGAGGCAGGAGAATTGCTTGAACCAGGGAGGCAGAGGTTGCAGTGAGCCGAGATCACGCCATTGCACTCCAGCCTGGGCAGCAAGAGAGAAACGCCGTCTCAAAAAAAAAAAAAAAAAAAATGAAAGAAAGAAAGTAAATGGGAAAACACAGAGGAAGGACTAATAAAAGATTTCAGGAAAAAGGGGTTTGATCACTGAGAAGTTTGAGGGGGAGTTGTGTGATACGACCATAATGATTTGTGTCATGAGTTTCTGTGGGAGACTGAAGAATAGCTGGGGATTTAAATCTGTTTATAGGTCCCTGTGAATTTCTTGAGAGAAGAAAATATAATTCTGAGTACCAGTCAGATGCTTTTGCTACATGTATCTTTGATACAAAAATCCCTGGGAAGGGTAGTGAGGGGAGGGGACAGAGAGCAAGAAGTGGGGATAAAGAATAAAGTCTAGTATTTGCTGGCACAACAGGGTGACTACAGTCAAAAATAATTTAATTGTACATTTTAAAATAACTAAAAGAGTATAATTGAATTGTTTGCAACACAAAGGATAAATGCAAATTATATACACCTACTATGAACTCACAAAAATAAAAACTAAAAATAAAGTTTACCAAAAATCCCCATATAACAAAAAATGATAATGAAATCCCCAAGTCATGGCTCAGTTATTTCAAGTAGCAGAAAAAAATACAACAAAATAATTTGAGGCCAGGCATGGTGGCTCATGCCTATAATCCTAACACTTTGGGAGGTGGAGATAAGAGGATTGCTTGAGCCAAGGAGTTCAAGACCTGCCTGGGCAACATAGCAAGACCCCTTCTCTACAAAAAAAATTAAAGACTTAGCCAGATATGGTGGCACATGCCTGTAGTTCTAGCTACTCGAGTAGCTGAGGTGAGACATCACTTGAGCCCTAGAGTTGGAGGCCACAGTGAGCTACGATTGCATCAGTGTACTCCAGCCTTGGCAACAGAGCAAGATCCCATCTCTAATAATAATTTGGATGACTCTCTGGTGTTTGTTATAACAGGATCTAACCATTATTTATCCTAGGACTTCCAGTATAGTCAGGTAAGCTAATTCACAGTGAATTCTATATAGCCAAGCCCTGTTCTCCACCCTTGCAGGTGACGGGGGAAGTGACAGATCCATCAGGAAAAGTCCACTTTGCTCTTCTGGGGACGTGGGATGAGAAAATGGAATGTTTCAAAGTACAGCCAGTCATTGGGGAAAATGGGGGTGATGCTCGACAGAGAGGCCATGAAGCAGAGGAAAGCAGGGTCATGCTGTGGAAAAGGAATCCTTTACCGTGAGTATCAGCATGCATGCTGCCCAGATACCACTTTGACCTTGACTGTGGAGCAATATTGAAGGCATTTCTGCCTGCCCTCTCACTTAATTATGTGGGGGAATTGAGCAAGGGAAATTGAGACCTTTGGAGAGATTAACAGAAAGAAGGTTGTCATTGTATGATTTGATTGTAGCATGCTTATTTCAAGGAAGTTCAAACCAAACTACATCTGACAAAAAATACTTTGTGCTTTCGAAAGGTCCTTTGGATTGTGATTCAGAAGGGTATTTTTCTACTATTTAGAGCAAAACTGTTCAAAAGTGGCTAGAGGAGGAAGGTGCCTACCACCTGTTAACAATTTAGCCTAAAGGCCCATCAGCAGCCAGGTGCGGTGGCTCACGCCTGCAATCCCAGCACTTTGGGAGGCCAGGGCAGGTGGATCACTTGTGATTAGGAGTTCAAGACCAGCCTGGCCAACATGGTGAAACCGTCTCTACTAAAAATACAAAAATTAGCCACATATGGTGGTGTGCACCCATAATCCCAGCTACTTGGGAGGCTGAGGCATGAGGATGACTTGAGCCCAGAAGTTTGAGGTTGCAGTGAGCTGAGGTCATGCCACTGCACTCCAGCCTAGGCGACAGAGTGAGACTGTCTAAATAAATAAATAAATAAGAAAAAGAAAAAAAAGCCCAGCAGAAAAGAAAGATCCCTGAGACAATGTACAGGACTTTGGAAACAAGATGGAGGTCACTTATTTCCTGTCATCATCTAATACAGTCAGTTTGTAGTGATAGCCAAGATTATCCGAGAGAGAGTTAAAAAGAAAACTAAGGAAACAGGAGTGAGGAATTTTCATTCAGTAGAATGTTTCCTTCTTTCTAATGAACGTAGATAATTTCAGTTGGGCACCACACAACACCAGAAGACTATGGAACTGAGTGATGCCAGGGAGCGGATGGGGAGGGATCCAATTTGTCTCCTTTAGTTAGGGCAATGTGACATGGTCCTAGATCCTTTTCACAGATCCTGTTTTTGTAGAACAGCCTTGGTGATGTGGCCTTGGCAGTGTACTTAGTTGTTGCTCTTTAAATAGTGTCTGGGCTCTGGGATTACCATTTCTTTTTCTTATCTTCTACTTTTAGGAAGAATGCAGAAAACATGTACTACTTCTCAGAGCTTGCTCTGACTCTCAATGCTTGGGAAAGTGGCACTGCCCCCACAGACAGCCGGTTACGACCTGACCAGAGACTGATGGAAAATGGACGCTGGGATGAAGCAAATGCGGAGAAGCAGCGCCTGGAGGAAAAACAAAGACTTTCCAGAAAGAAGAGAGAAGCGGAAGCTATGAAAGCCACAGAGGATGGTAATGAACTTCCCTTCTACTCTTCTTTCTTGATGCATGGAGAATGCCAGCACTAATTTTTTTCTTTCCTCTCTTTTCCTTTTAGGCACACCATATGATCCCTATAAGGCACTGTGGTTTGAGCGGAAGAAGGACCCTGTTACCAAGGAGTTAACCCATATTTATAGGGGAGAATACTGGGAGTGTAAAGAAAAACAGGACTGGAACTCATGCCCGGACATTTTCTGAAACGGCAGTAACAAAAAAGAGGAGCATATAATGGA
This sequence comes from Pan troglodytes, assembly GCF_028858775.2. Classification (NCBI taxonomy): domain Eukaryota; kingdom Metazoa; phylum Chordata; class Mammalia; order Primates; family Hominidae; genus Pan; species Pan troglodytes. The sequence goes on along the minus strand of NC_072407.2, from coordinate 61,797,752 downwards.
GAACAGGACAGAGGATGTGTGGGAAAGCTGGAAGTTGTGACTCTCTTACCAAGTGCTTTCCTCAAGTTTGTCTCTCTTGACCAATCATTTTTTCCAAATCAATCACCAGAAGGAGACACCAGTGGTGGTGATTGGCTGGTTGCCTTAGCTGATTGAAACTGAAATCGACATACGAGATACTATGTCTGTAAGGGAGAGGTTTAGTGGCCGAAGGTTAGTGTTATTCCACATCCACAAAGTCAAGTATTCTTGGCTCTTCTTTCTCCCTCTGCCCCCATTTAAGACGATGTCACTCACCCTCCCCTTGTAGTATCCTGCTCAGCCAAGATCTGCGTAAGATTATGATTCAGGGGCATTTTGGTGCTGTTAAAAGCAAGAGCCGAATTTAGAAGTTCCCTTAAAAAGAAACACATAAGACTTACCAATGGAGGCATTGTGAATGGTTGCAGTGGAGCTTAGGTATAACATCATCAAGTGTGTTCACACGCGGGGTCGGTTTAATGGAATGTCCACGCGGAGATAACTGCGATATTGGAACACCTGTGAGAGAGATTGTTCTATAGGGCTGGAATATTCAGAGTTACATTCTTGGAAGTTTCTGTTTTTACTTGCATCAAACACCCCTCTGTTGTTCTCCATCATCTTTAATAGCAACTGGAGACCACTTTGGTCATTGGTAAGGGGTGCATTCTCCTCACACACACAAAGGGGTTTTATGGACTTCCTCAGGCGGAGAGCTTCTGAGAACACAGGCAGGATGGAAAAAGACTACTAGCCACTTTTGCTTTCCCAACCCCCCTTAATGCCATCCTTCATTGTCTTTCTGGCTTCTCTTCTTCTGGCACAGTACCATTTTGGGTCTGTGCCCCAGTGTGGAGCAAAACATTGCCTGTCCCATTCTGATATACTTCAGAATTTGAGAGCAGAAGTTAATCTGGAACAAAAGTTTTCACCATCTCTCAAGCCCCAAGGACTGGAGCCACCTCTGGAATAATGTGTTAAATATCTGTATATTATATATATGTAGAGAAAAATCTAATTTTTTGGTTTGATTTCCTTCCCATTAAGAATCTTGTTTTTTGATATCCCTTGTCTCCCTGAGACTCTCTCTTGGACACGTGTTGACGTGGATGGCACTCCTCTGCTCTCCATCTTTTATGGGCAGAGAGATTTCAAAACCTGAGCAGGATCATGTCTGGCAGTTACTAAACAGGGACTTTGTCCATGGTTTGTATCATGGGGTGCCTACTGCTGTCTAAACTCTGCTCTCCTAATTAGCTGACTCTTGAAAATGAAATCCTAACCTCTTTTCTGCCTCTTTTCTTTCCCTTTTTAGGAAGAGTGTGGGTAGAAAGTCCGGAGGGCAACTTCCAATTTAATTCTGCTCTGTCCGGCGCATAGGCTGAATTCCAAAAGAACTTTCTTCCTAGGATGTGGGGCTTAAAGCACCGTCATGTGGGGTGGATCAGATAATTGCTCCTGTGGGGCCCTGGCTTCCTTCTCTGTTTGTGCAGTATTTGTTTTTGTTGTCTTGTTGAGAAATATCCCCTGTGCAACCCACCCTTGGTTGAGGATCACAAATTGAGGTGCCTTCCTTGTATGCTTTTTGTTAGTATTTTTTGTTTTTGTTCCTTAACTGCTGAGCCTCAGCCAGCGTGGGTCCTGGGGGGAAATATCATTCCAAAGGAAGCCATCCCTATGGGGAAATTGGTTTTACTGGGTAAATTAATACTTTTATTTCTTCCCCTATCCCTTCCTTCCTAGTTGTGATAAACATGGGAGAGGAGTGACTTTGACTGCTGGGGAATTTCCTCCTAAGAACCTTATTCCCAAAATAAGCCAGGGGTTATGTCAAGGCTTCTTTCAAGGAGGCTCATAAAAGCAGTGACCTCAGCCGGGGCTTTGGATAGAGTGAGAATTCCCCAACTAAATTGGACTTCTCTGCTTTATCCCCTTCTCTTCCTTCACCATCTGCACTACATTTCTGGCTTGATCCCCAATCAGATTCCCGCTAATGGAAGAAGTTTAGAATCTTTCAGGTGGAATAAAGTCACATGAAAACAAAACACAACTATATATATTTTCAGTTTTTTTGCCTTATTGATTTTTTTCCAAAAAAAAACTACTAAATTAAATAATTTTTTAAAAGTCATATTGTTTGTCTGATTCACTTCTGCTGCTAGGCAGTAAGTGGTGTTGGGGAGGTGAAGGAGAACTGGTCCAATGGTAATTTGTTCTGCTCAAGAATCTGAGCGCCCAGAAGCCCTGGTCTTCATGAGAAATGGAAAGCAAAGCTGTTCACCACCACTCCAGAGGGCCATGAGCAGAGGAGTAGTTTTAACAGCCCCTGCTGCTTAAATTAACAGTCATCAACATCCCACCTTAGTACAGGGGAATCGTTTTTAGTGTTTTTGGTACTGGGCCTGCTTCACTTCAAAAATTTTCCCTGTAAATTTAATTTATCTTGTCCATTTAGATTCTCAGATTGTTGGCTGTTTATGTAGGAATTCAAATTCTGTTTTTTGTTTGAGACAGGGTCTCACTCTTGTCACCCAGGCTGGAGGGCAGTGGCATGACAGCTCACCGTAACATCCGCCTCCTAGGCTCAAGCGATTCTTGCCACCTCAGCTCCCCAAGTAGCTGGGACCACAGGTGCGTGCCACCAGAACCAGCTAATTTTTGAATTTTTAGTAGAGACAGGGTTTTGCCATGTTGCCCAGGCTGGTCTTGAATTCCTGGGTTCAAGCAATCCACCAGCCTCTGCCCCCCAAAGTGCTGGGATTACAGACAGGTGTGAGCCACTGCACTTGGCCTCAAGTTCTGTTTTTGACACAAGCAATTGAGTTTTGATTTGAAGACCTTTGAGAAAACTAATGACAGTGAACATGTTTGTACAAGTTTTCACTGGAAAGTTCAGGTTCAGGGAGGGGATAGGCAAAGTAACCTATGGTCCTGGCGGGGGCTCAGATCAGAGCAAGCACAATTCCTGCCCGTGGGAGGGACCTCACATTTGCTGAGCATCTGCCTCCATGGAATAGGATCTGCCTCCATGCTGAAATAGGAACTCTGACCATTCTCTGGCTTGCACATAAACGATTTTAAGAAGAAAATGTTGCAATCATTTTGAAGATGAAGGAAACAATTTAAATAAATTCGCTCATGGTCATGTAGCTGGTCAGTCAGTCACAGTGTTGGAATTCAAAGCTGGGTTGAGTTTGTGACCTCTACAGTCCTGTGCTCTGGAAGAAACTCTGGGTTGGAAGGCAGCTGATAATTAAGTACTTTCCTCCTAGATTATATCACATCATGCATAAATGCACATTTTCATTTCCGGAAGCTAATATCGATAGCACCATTTCTTTTTTTTCTTTTTTTTTTTTTGAGATGGAGTCTCTCACTGTCACCCAGGCTGGAGTGCAGTGTCGTGATCTCAGCTCACTGCAACCTCTGCCTCCCTGGTTCAAGCAGTTCTCCTGCCTCAGCCTCCCGAGTAGCTGGGATTACAGGCACGTGCCACCACGCCCAGCTAATTTTTTGTATTTTTAGTAGAGATGGCGTTTCACCATGTTGGCCAGGCTGGTCTCGAACTCCTGACCTTGTGATTCACCCACTTCAGCCTCCCAAAGTGCTGGGATTGCAGGCGTGAGCCACTGCACCTGGCAGCACCATTTCTTTTAAGGCTGTACGTGAGAAAGGAGCATCCCCTGAAATTCAGCCTACAGGTTCCTTGATTGATCAAGGCCCTCATGTCTACAAAGTTGGCTCTGATGTCAGGGATGATTTTCTAGCCTGGTTCTTAGGAAGGCCACCTAAGTGTTCAAGTCATTTGCCTGACTCCCATTGGCTGGATTTGATATTAAGTTTCAGCAAAGGTTTTTTTCCGGCAAGCTAAGGAACCACTGCAGTAGACCCCTGACATTTGTGAGAGCTGTATCCTGCAATCTTGAATACTACCATGGCACACAATGTCCTGCATTAGGGACAATCAAATGTAGCTGAAACATTTAACGATCCCTCATTGAATCCTTTATTATTTTTATTTTTATTTTTTAAGATGGAGGTCTCACTATATTGCCCAGGTTGTTCTTGAACTCCTGGGCTCAAGCGATCCTCCCACCTCGGCCTCTTGAAGTGCTGGGGTTACAGGTGTGAGCCTCTGTGTCCGACCCCTCATTGTGTCCTTTAATGTGACATGATGGGCTAGGATGTGGATCTTGAGGGGTCTACCATGCTCAGTCATGATTCAAAATTATGACTCAGCAAAATGATAAATTATTAAATTTGTCGGGGACCTCTGAATTTGCACAAAAATGTTAAACCTATACATTTAAGGGTCTGCTGTACTTTCAGCAAGATAATTGAGAACCAACCTACAGTATTGTCCTAAAAGGAGGTATGGAAAATCTTTGCAATTCATTCACTATAGTTGTATATTTTGTGCAACTCTAAGATTGTTACCAAAATTTATAACTTGCTTCTAAAAGTTTATAAAACTTATGGCCAGGCAGGGTGGCTCATAATCCCAGCATTTTGGGAGGTCGAGGTGGGAGGATCACTTGAGATCAGGAATTCCAGACCAGCCTGGACAACATGGTGAAACCCCATCTCTACTAAAAATACAAAAATTAGCTGGGCATGGTGGCAGGTGCCTGTAATCCCAGCTACTTGGGAGGCTGAGGTGGGAGAATCACTTGAACCTGTGAGGTGGAGGTTGCAGTGAGCCGAGATTGCGCCATTGCACTCCAGCCTGGGCAACAGAGTGAAAAAAAAAAAAAAACTTTTGCCAAGTACTCTACAGTACCCAGTGGGAAGCATTCCAAGCCTTTCATGGCGCTCCCTTCCAAAGCTCATAATTTGTGGTTAAACTCTCCTCATAATTTTTGGCTAAACTCTCCTGCTCACATTGATCCCTCAGGGGAAGGAGACAGGGTAGACAGATGAGGCTTCTTTAAAGGCAAAAAGCTGAAGGTCTCGGATCTTCTACAAAGAGTATTGCAGAGGTCACATCTTCTAAGTTTGACCAGGTGACATTAGAGGTTGCTAAAGAAAGAGTTGGTCCTGAGATATGGCTACATATTTTTTAATTAATTATTAATTCCACATTTACTCTAGCCTGTTACGTGACATACATTGGGGATGCAAATAGCAAGAAAGAGCGTAAACAGGCAATTGCAATCCAGTTTTATAAGTGGTGTAAAAGCACAGTAGGGACAACTATTCTGTAGTGAATTAGGAGGGAGGGGATAGAGACATGTCTGAGAAGACTTCTAGAACTAGGAGAATGCATGTGAGCTGAGAGTTGCAGGTTACATAGGGGTTAGGAGAAGGGCAATGTCAAAAATGCTGCATGGAGGAAGATGAAATGCAAGGCCAAAGCATTCTGAGTTCAGATGACTGCATGAATAGCTTGTGTTTAGTGTCAAAGAGAGAGCCCTGAGATATGCTGCTGGAGAAAGTTTAGCCCCAAGTTATGGAAGGCTTTTTACATACCCTATGGAGAAGCCATGTAGCTCCTGCCTGCAATTCTAACATTTTGAGAGGCCAAGGCAGGAGGATCCCTTGAGCCCAGGAGTTTGAGATCAGCCTGGGTAACATAGTGAGACCCTGGTCTCTGTTTATATTTAAAGGGGAAGAAAAGCCTGGGTTTTTTTTCTTTGCTTTTTTTTTTTTTTTGAGATGGAGTCTGGCTCTGTCACCCAGGCTTCCAGGCTGGAGTGCAGTGGCGTGATCTAGGCTTGCTGCAACCTGCCCCTTCCAGGTTCAAGCAATTCTCCTGCCTCAGTCTCCCAAGTAGCTGGGATTACAGGCACGTGCCACCATGCCTGGCTAATTTTTTGTATTTTTAGTAAAAACAGGGTTTCACCATGTTAGCCAGGCTGGTCTCGAACTCCTGACCTCAGGTGATCTGCCTGCCTCAGCCTCCTGAAGTGCTGGGAATATAGGCCTGAGCCACCCCATTCGGCCCAAGAGCCTGGATTTTTGTTTTTAACTAGAGAGCTAGTGAAACATTCTTAAGCAGGGTGGAAAATGATTGGAGAGGGGCCGGGTGCGGTGGCTCACGCCTGTAATCCCAGCACTTTGGAAGGCCGAGGCGGGCAGATCACCTGAAGTCAGGAGTTCCAGACCAGCCCGGCCAACATGGCAAAACCCCATCTCTACTAAAAATACAAAAAAATTAGCCAGGCATGGTGGCCGGTGCCTGTATTCCCAGATACTCAGGAGGCTGGGGCAAGAGAATTGCCTGAACCCGGGAGGCAGATGTTGCAGTGAGCCGAGATCGTGCCACTGCACTCCAGCCTGGGCTACAGAGCTCCCTCTCAAAAAAAAGAAAAAAAAGAAAAAAAAGAAAAAAAAAAAAAGGAGGTTGGAGAGGATACGAAGATGAGAAATGGAGGGATTCCAGAAAGGATGAAGTAGAATGAAAGCATTTCATGGCTTTCCCATAAAATGGAGGGCAGAGGGAAGAAGGAATTCTTATTTTTCTGACTTAGGAAACCTAGATGGAAGATGGTAGTAAGATAAGCAAGTTTAGAAGGAAAGTTAGGTTCATTTTTAATTTTTTTAGAGATAGGGTCTCACTGGGTTGCCTAGGTTGAAGTGTAGTGGCATGATCATAGCTCACTGCAGCCTCCAACTCCTGGGCTCAAGCAGTCCTCCTGCCTCAGTCTCTCTAGTAGCTGGAACTACAGGTGTGCGCCACTACGCCCAGCTTATTTTTTTATTTTTTGTAGAAACGGGGTCTCACCATGTTGCCCAGGACGGTCTCAAGCTCCTGGCCTCATGCAATTCTCCCACCTCGGCCTTCCAAAGTGCTGGGATTACAGGTGTGAGCCACTGCACCCAACAGGTTCATTTTTAGACATGCTTTGTAAGATGTGCCTGTTCAGAGGTCGAGTAAGCAATTTTAGAAAATGGGTCTTAACATATCATAGTGGCATTTTTGTGAGAACCGAGGAATGAGAGACTGAGAGAGCCTGCACATAAAATCAGCTGGCCAACTTAAAACACATATAATACCTTGACCCCATCTGCAGAGATTCTATTCAATTAGGGGCTAGGGCAATTTTAGACACACACACACACACACACACACACACACACATATAATTGCCTTAGCCCTAATTGAATCAGAATCTCTGCAGATGGGGTCCAGGTATTTTACATATATATGTGTGTACGTATGTGTGTGTGTGTATCTTTTTTTATACATATACACATATGTATATATAAATTATATATATGTATGTATGTGTGTGTGTGTGTATCACACTGGAACCAGGTGCAGGGGCTCATGCCTGTAATCCCAGCACTTTGGGAGGCCAAGGAGGGTGGATCACCTGAGGTCAGGAGTTCGAGACCAGCCTGGCCAGTGTGGCGAAACCCCATCTCTACTCAAAATACAAAAATTAGCCGGGGCCAGGGGCGGTGGCTCATGCCTGTAATCCTAGCACATTGGGAGGCCGAGGCGGGTGGATCACGAGGTCAGGAGTTCGAAACCAGCCTGGCCAATATGGTGAAATCCCGTCTCTACTAAAAATACAAAAATTAGCTGGGCGTGGTAGCACACACCTATAGTCCCAACTGCTCGGGAGGCTGAGACAGAAGAATCGCTTGAACCCAGGAGGCAGAAGTTGCAGTGAGCCGAGATCCTGCCACTTCACTCCAGCCTGGGTGGCAGAGCAAGACTCCCTCTCAATAAATAAATAAATAAATAAATAAATAAATAAATAAGCAAGCCGGGCGTGGTGGTGGGCGCCTGTAGTCCCAGCTACTCGGGAGTCTGAGGCAGGAGAATCACTTGAATCTGGGAGGCAGAGGTTGCAGTGAGCCGAGATCGTGCCACTGCACTCCAGCCTGGGCAGCAAAGCAAGACTCTGTCTCAAAAAGAAAAAAGAAAAAAGAAAAGAAACCTACTTAAGCATAGACAAGTAAATGACTCAAGAACATAGGCAAGTAAGTGACCAGAAAAGGACTTAAATCCACTCTTTGTCATTAATATACCTAGCCTATGGTAAGTCTATACTACGGTATTAATTTTCCATAGCTGCATAACTAATTACTATAAACAGTAGCTTAAAACAACACCTGTTCTATCCATTCACGGTTTATCCGTTCATCTGTAGATGAGAAGTCCCACATGATGTGACTGGGTTCTCTACTCAGGGTGTCACAAGACTGAAATCAAGGAGTTGACCAGCTTGAGTTCTCATCTGGAGGCACTGAGGGGAAAGCTGCTTACAAACTCATTCTTGTTCTTGGCCAACTTAGGTTTCCTGCAGTTGCAGAACTGAAGACCAATTTCCTTGCTGGCTGTCAGCTGAGAACCACCCTCAACTTCTAGAGACTGCCCATATATTTTTGCCACATGGTCCCCTCCATCTTCAAGTCTTGTGTTTTGAGTCTCTGACTCCTTTCTGCAACCAGCTAGAAAAAACCCTCTGCTTTTAAAGGGCTCAAGTGATTGGTCAGGCTCACCCAGATAATCACATATTTTAGAGTAACCTGTACTATATAATATCACCTAATAACAGGTTATAAATTAATATGATGAATTTCATAGTCCCAGGGATTATGCAGGGTTTTGTGGGGCTGGGAGGGTGTTTTGTGGGTCATTTTAGAATTTTTCGTACTTCAACTACCAAGGGAAACCAAAAGGGTGAAATTTAAGCTAAACAAATGATAGGCTCTTGAGTCTGAAAAAACTGTAAAGTCACCTAGTTTAGGCGTGACAGCCACAAACATCTCATTTCAGATGTACTCTTTTCTTAATCTTTCTTGAGAATGACAGTCTATACTCATCCTGCATTTTAAGCCTATTGTTTATAAATTCTAAACTAAGGTCATGTTTTTATTTCAAATTGTAATGAGTCCATGCTGGCTCCTTATTTATGAAGCAAGTGAATACAAAGCATTGAATTATTCTAACAGCCTTATGGAGTTTATATAAAACTTTTTTTTTTTTTTTGAGACGGAGTTTTGCTGTTGTTGCTCAGGCTGGAGTGCAATGGCGCAATCTCGGCCCACCGCAACCTCCACCTCCCTGGTTCAAGCGAGTCTCCTGCTTCAGCCTCCCGAGCAGCTGGAATTACAGGCGTGCACCACCACGCCCGGCTAATTTTGTATTTTTAGTAGAGACGGGTTTCTCCATGTTGGTCAGGCTGGTCTTGAACTCCCGACCTCAGGTGATCCGCCTGCCTTGGCCTCCCAGAGACACCGCGTCTGGCTAAAACATTTTTCAGTGAATAAATGCAAGAGATGAAAATTATGAAATGGGAGGTGGAGGAGGAATAAAATCAGCATATTAGAGAGATTATTAAACCACAACTTGCTTCTTAGAGTTTGAGGGAAGCCTGACTTAATTCTTTTTTTTGACTATATATATTTAAAAATGAAAAATGCCAAGATGGTATTCCAAAAATTGAGGTATATTTTTAATGCTAGGTTTAGCAAATCAATGCTTTTAACAAATACTGTACAGTGACTCTATGTTTACCTCATGTGGAGGTAGCATTGAAAGTCTACATTTGAAGCCTTTACAAATGGCCTTCCTTACCTCTTCTATATATCCTGGATTTCAATCTGAAGATATCTGTAAAAATCACAATGTTTATATATATCTACCTTGCAAAATCCGCCTTTGCACAAGAAAAACAAGTATATTTTAAAAATTTATGGCAGTATTGTTTTTAATAATGAGGTATAGAAAAAGGTAAAAAAGCTGATAGTTGTCAGTTTAATTACATAGATTATCTTATAACCATACAATCCAATACTGGCGAACGTGGATTAAAAAGTATGATAGGTCTACATAACTGCCATGAAAAAAGTCCATAATATGTTTTTAAATGAAAAAAGCAAATTGCAGGGAACTTAAAACAACAACAACAAAAAACCCTGAGAAAAGTGATTTATCACTTCAGTTTGTAAACAAGGGCCTTGCCTTATCACCTTGCCTTATCACCTTTGTAACATTTGTAAAATGCTTACCTCTAGCTGAATCCATATGATCTTTGTTACCACGGAACAAATACTATTTTATTATAATTATGTAGAAAAAAAGAAAAATGTCTTCCAGGGCAGCCGAAATAGCTCAGTTGGGAGAGCGTTAGACTGAAGATCTAAAGGTCCCTGGTTCAATCCCGGGTTTCGGCAGCGCTTCCGTTTTAGGCGCTAGTCATCACTACATGTGATTTCTGCAGTTAACAGGGTCAACACCCTGTGGGTTCTCACGCGGGCTGGGGCAGTTAAGGGAAACCTTATCGTCATTTTCCCCTGGGAGGGAGGATACTGGGGACATATGTCTTACCTTTTAAACTGCCCAGTACGAAGTTACGCCTCTGCCCTCACTTGGGACCTGGTTTGAGACAAGCTGTCCCGGAGCACTGCGCATAGCTCACTTTCTTGAGCAACCCTGTGTCCCCGCACCCCGCTCCTCTTCTTTCGGGTTCTAGGCAGCCGTGGGCGCTGCGACCTTTCTCTCAGGGTCAGAGGGGCGGGAGCTCTCGGCCTGCGCCGCCTCCGCTGCCTGCTTGGTCGCGGGCTTGCCGGGAATGGTGACAGCCCGGGCCCCCTCTTGGCCAAAGAAGTCCTCGAAAGCGTTCGGCGCACGGGCTTTGTCCAGCTTTTTTAACCGTAACAAGGACCGGGGCCGGGCGCGGTGGCTCACGCCTGTAATCCCAGCATTTTGGGAAGTCGAGGCGGACGGATTACTTGAGGTCATGAGTTCGAGACCAGCCTGGCCAACACGGTGAAACTCTGTCTTTAAAAAAGAAAACAAAAACAATAACAAGGACCCTAGAACAGCTCTTAGGTGGGGCGGGAGACAGAGATCGGAAGCCCTTTCTAGTTTAAATCTACACTAGGGTTAGAAGACCAAATACAGGACGTCCAATTAATTTCTTTTTTTTTTCTTTTTCCTTTTCTTTTCTCTTTTTTTTCTTTTTTTAAGATGGAGTCTTGCTCCCATGCTGGAGTGCAGTGGCGTGATCTCGGCTCACTGTAACCTCCGCCTCCCGGGTTCAAGTGATTCTCCTGCCTCAGCCTCCGGAGTAGCTGGGATTACAGGTGCCCGGCTAATTTTTGTATTTTTAGTAGAGACAGGGTTTCACCATGTTGGCCAGGCTGGTCCCGAACTCCTGACCTCAGGTCATCCTCCTGCCTCAGCCTCCCAAAGTGTTGGGATTACAGGCACGAGCCACTGAACCCGGCCAAAATTTGAATTTCAGAGAAACAACAAATACTTTTTAGTATAAACATGTCCCAAATATTGCATGGAACATATAAAGTACATATTTGTTGTTTCTGTGAAATTGGATTTAACTGGACATCCTGTATTTTTATTTTCCAAATTGCAAGTCACTTGTACATCATATCCTTGCACCCCTCTGAACCCTATGCACCACCTTCTCCACCCCAGCAAAGATATCCAGACGCTGTATGCAGGAAGAACTGAATTTGAGAGGACACCGTTTGATCTTCAACACCTGGCAGTTTACAAAACAGGTTTGTATCCATTGGCTAATTTGTTATCAGCACCAACAGAGAAGCTCCTGGCAGAGATCACTAGGAAACACCCCGGGAATTGGCCATCCCACCAGTTTCTAGGCTTCCAGAGTTGTCCATGCTTGTCCGGCATGGGGGCGGAGGTCAGTGGAACTCGGAGGATATGGATTGAATTTCGGTAGAAAGCCTCATTAAGATGATGAACCACAGCCGGGCACAGTGGCTCACACCTATAATCCCAGCACTTTGGGAGGCTGAGGCGGGCGGATCACCTGAGGTTGGGAGTTCAAGACCAGCCTGACCAAAATGGAGAAATCCCGTCTCTACTAAAAATACAAAATTAACCGTGCGTGGTGGCGCACGCCTGTCATCCCAGCTACTCAGGAGGCTGAGGCAGGAGAATCGCTTGAACCCAGGAGGCAGAGGTTGCCGTGAGCCGAGTTTACACCATTGCACTCCAGCCTGGACAACAAGAGCGAAATTCCGTCTCAAAAAAAAAAAAAAAAAAAAAAAGATGAGCCACTCCACTCAAGGCAAGGCAATGGAAAAACACACTTAGGGAGTGCCTTCTTTTTAGTCAGGCTGGACCATGGAGGGAGAGGAAGGAGATCCATGTGTCACATTCTAAGAACTTGCAGTGTGGTAAAAGGCAAAATGAAGCCAGCCATATGGTTTTTAGGCCTATTTATACCCCTCTCCTCTTTCTGTTAATGTTTGCCAATATGCTAGCTGATATGGGGCTTCACCCCCAAAATCGTTGAGTTCTTGGGTGGAAAGATGTATTTTGATGAGGGGCTCTTGAAAGTCCAATGGTGATCAATAAGAAGAAACCCCAACTGATCATCTAATAGACTAGAGAATTAAACTTTGCATGAGGTTTGGTCGAACGCCATTCTAGATGTTACTAGGAAGGTGTTTTTGGTTTGTTCGTTTGTTTCTTTTGAGACAGGGTCTTGTTCTGTTGCCCAGGGGTGGAGTGCAGTGGCACCATCACAGTTCACTGCAGCCTCGACCTCCTGGGCCTCAAGTCATTCTTTGGCCTCAGCCTCCCTAGTAGCTGGGACCACAGGTACGCAGCATCACGTCCGGTTAATTTTTTGTATTTATAGAGACGGGGTGTCGTCATGTTGCCCAGGCTGGTCTCGAACTCCGGAGCTCAAGCGATCTGCCTGCCTCGGCCTTTCAAAGTGCTGAGACTACAGGTATGAGTCACAGTCCCTGGCAATGAAGGTATTTTTTACATGTGATTAACGTTTAAATCAGTAGACTCCAGGTAAAGAAGATCACCCTTTATAATGTGCCTCATTAAATCAGCTGAAGCCTTTAAGAGCAAAGACTGGAGTTTCTGAAGAAGAAGGAATTCTCCTAAAAACTTTGCTATAGGCCAGGCGCGGTGGCTTACGCCTGTAATCCCAGCATTTTGGGAGGCCGAGGCGGGCAGATCACCTGAGGTCAGGAGTTCCAGACCAGCCTGGCCAACATGGTGAAACCCCATCTCTGTTAAAAATACAAAAATTAGCCGGGCATGGTGGCGCATGCCTGTAATCCTAGCTACTTGGGAGGCTGAGACGGGAGAATTGCTTGAACCTGGGAGGCAGAGGTTGCAGTGAGCCAAGATTGAGCCACTGCACTCCAGCCTGGACAACAGAGCAAGACTCCATCTCAAACAAAAACAAACAAACAAAAAAAACTTTGGTATAGAAAACCTGCCTTCCTGAGTCTCCAGCTTACTGCCCTGCTGAATTTATTTATTTATTTATTTATTTAATTTTTTGAGACGGAGTCCTGGTCTGTCACCCAGACTGGAGTGCAGTGGCGCCATCTGGGCTCACTGCAACCTCTGCCTCCTGGGTTCCAGAGATTCTCCTGCCTCAGCCTCCCAAGTAGCTCGACTACAGGCGTGCACCACCACGCCTGGCTAATTTTTCTATTTTTAGTAGAGACGGGGTTTTACCGTGTTGGCCAGGCTGGTCTGGAACTCCTGACCTCAGGTCATCCACCCGCCTCGGTCTCCCAAAGTGTTGGGATTACAGGCATGAACCACAGCACCTGGCCTGCCCTGCTGAATTTAAACTCAAGATGGCAACCTTAACTCTTATCTGAATTTTCAAACCGTTAGTCTGCCCTACAGGTTTTGGGTTTGCTGACCCCCACGATGTGTGAACCGAGCTCTTAAAATAATCTTTCTCTACCTCTGTTTCTATCTGTCTCTGTCCTACTGGTTCTGTTTCTTTGGAGAACCTGACAGCATGCTTTAAAGTGTTACTTATACACACAGGTAAGAGTGAAGAATGAGATTGTTACTATTGCTCTGAGCAAAAGCCAACCACCTTGGGACCAAAAGTGGGAGGCATATTCCTAGGAAATGTTGGGCCTAGCCTTTGCCCTAAAAAGGCAAGCCCTGTCTGTTTTCAGCCTGAAGAGGAGAGGGGGAATCCTGGTGAGAAGCATTTGGAATTCAAGCTCAGAGAAGAAGACACGGTATTTCTGGCTGAATCACATTTCCTGCATGCCTGCACACTCCTACTCACCTTTCAAGGCACAGTTCTAATGCCTTCCCCCCCTGCCAGGTGCTACTCTGCCTTCCTTCTAGTGATTTCTCTGGGTTACCAAAGGTCTTGCATATTTCTCTATTAAAGCATTGATTAAAGGCCATCTCGGCTCACTGCAACCTCTGTTTCCTGGGTTCCAGCGATTCTCCTGCCTCAGCCTCCCGAGTAGCTGGGACTATGGGTGTGCGCCACCGCACTCGGCTATTTTTGTATTTTTTGGTAGAGACCAGGTTTCACCATGTTGGCCAGGCTAGTCTCAAACTCCTGACCTCAAGTGATTGGCCCGCCTCGGCCTCCAAAGCGCTGGAATTACAGGCGTGAACTACTGCTTTGGCCAAGCTGCATTCTCAAAGGTGTAAAGGGTAGAAGTATATACCACCCGAAAATATGCCACTCCGGCCTAAGGATTATTTTGCGCTAAAGGCAATTGGGAAGAAGCTGATTAAAATAAAGCTCCATAGCCTCCCCCTATCTGCCTAAAAGCAGGATATACATTTACAAAGTCGTTCCTCCTCCTTTCTCTACCAGGAAGGACAAAGGTTGATAACCTAAGACAACTTTAGGTCCTTAACAGCTTGGAGACGTGAACAGAGGGGACCACAGAAGTATATTTAACAAGCTTTAGGAACCTGCCTTTATCTACCATTAATTTCCCATATATTTGCTTTCCCACAATTTGCTGTCCCTGGAGACCCGAGGTCCTTTCTTTTTGCTTTCTTTTTTTTTGTTTTTTTGGGACAGAGTCTTGCTCTGTCGCGCAGGCTGGAGTGCAGTGGCGCGATCTCGGCTCACTGCAACCTCTGCCTCCGAGTTCAAGCGATTCACCTGCCTCAGCCTCCTGAGTAGCTGGGATTACAGGCGCGCGCCACCACGCCCGGCTAATTTTTGTATTTTTAGTAGAGACGAGGTTTCACCACATGTTGGTCAGGCTGGTCTCGAACTCCTGACCTCAGGTGATCCGCCCACCTCGGCCTCGCAAAGTGCTGGGATTACAGGCGTGAGCCACCGCGCCCGGCCTTTAAGGTCCTTTTCCTTTGTGTTGTCACTTCTCCAAAAACGTATTGTTCTTTGTTGACGATGCTGTTTAAAATGGAGTTCTCAGCCACACCTTTGGAATTACTCATTCCCTGGGTATGTCCCATGTATATATGAAATGCACATGTTAATACACTTGTTTTTCTCTTTATTCTGTCTGTTGTTACAAGAGTCCCAGCTGAGAACTCAAATTGGTAGAAGGAAGATTATTTTTCCTTCTCTATAGGTGCTTGGAGGTAACGAGGGGAAAGGAGTTGAAAGGAAGGTGACATTTCAGGTATCGATGGGACAGCACGTGCGAGGCCTAGAGGACTGAAAGTTCTTGATGGGATCTGTCAGAAGAAAACAGCTGCGTGTACAGGGGAGAAGTGGGAGGGGCGGGTCGGCTAGCGAGCTGAGACGGAGCTGCGCGTGCGTCGAAGCCGGGGCTGTGGGGGCGGGGTGGGTCCGGGGCGCGCTCACCGGATCGCCGGCGAGCTACGGCTACCACCCGTCATCTCTTTTCAGCTAATCTGCTTCGCGCTACTTTTTTGAGGTGGGCACCTGGGATGGAGGCAAGGAATCACGAAGTGGCGTCTCCTCGGAAGGGGCAGCCTGATGTCTTTAACCACTGAACTGTGGTTTCCAACCGGATGCGCTTTGGGTTCAGGGCTAAGACACGCGTAGGCGGTGCAGACAGTTCAATTCGTGGGCGGCTTTTTCTCTCCCCTGCGCGGTTTTGCAGAACTGAGGGTTCACGTTTGCCACGCAGTCTCTAAATGTAAGGAGAACTTGCTTTATTTAACGAATGTGTATTCAGCTGCCAAAGAACAAGCTAATCACCCTTCCTCCCCACGCCCGACTTCGCCTCCTCCCAGTCCTCGCCGGATTTCTGCATCGGAATTGGATTGGATCACACACAAAAGAAGAGCCCAGGAACTCGTTCACCACCTTGCCAGTTAGTTCACGGCATAATGGTAGCACAGTCTTCATTAATGGAAGCAAGGTTGCTACCGTGAGCCCGGATAGCTCAGTCGGTAGAGCATCAGACTTTTAATCTGAGGGTCCAGGGTTCAAGTCCCTGTTCGGGCGGCGTTGTTTTTTTCCTCATTAAAAGAGTAAGAACCAATTTTAGGATCTTTTGTTTGTTAACACACTGCAAAAGAAGGGAATAAAGTCCTGGATTGTGTAAACTGCGACCCCAAACCCTTCTCGGAGGGTAAGCCCTCTATGGGGATAGGCCTTTGTGCAGAGGTATACGGGAAACTTCTAATCCATCACTTTGGGGGCTGAAATAGGCAGATTATTCTGTAGCCACCAGCCGGGCTGCTGTATCCCAACAGCGGATATATCAAAGGACCAGGCCCCCACAGTGACAGCCTTTCTTCGCTCCCCTGTGATGGCTCCTGCTGACCCTCCCTCTTGGGTTCTCTCCGATTGGGTGCCTGAGGAATATGGCTGGGATCCTGTACCTTCCCAGCCCTCCTTGCTACCTTAGGAAAGAGTTTTCTGTACTATAAAAAGGAAGTGATGATCATCTAGAAACTGAAGCCCCAAACTGAGCCGTTCCCCTCATTAAACCAGGTCAAATCCACCCGACTCCCCTCTCAAAAGTGTGATCTGAACAAAGGAAGAAGTTGAGGTGGAGACAGCAGCTTCTGTTGGTGGGAGGAAGAGGGTGTGTATTAAGAGAGAGCGTATTCAAGGGACTGAAATGGGAAAAATGAAATGTTAGTGCTCCCCTACTACAAATTAAAAAGGTAAACAGGCGATCCTAGCGCTTTGGGAGACCGAGGCGGGCGAATCACAAGGTCAGGAGTTCGAGACCAGCCTGGCCAACATGGTGAAGCGCCATCTGTAGTAAAAATACAAAAAAAAAAAAAAAAAAAAAAAATAGCTGGGCGTGGTGGCCGGCGCCTGTAATCCCAGCTACTCGGGAGGCTGAGGAAGGAGAATCGCTTGAACCCGGAAGGCGGAGGTTGCAGTGAGCCGAGATCGCGCCACTGCACTCCAGCCCGGGCGACAGTGCGAGACTCTGTCTCAAAGAAAAAAAAAGAAAAAAAAAAGGCGGGGTGTGGGGAAACATCGGCTTCTGCAGCGGTTTTTAGAATGTAAGGTCATCAAGGTGAGCTAATTTCCCTGTGAAGTGAAGGGACCGGTTGCATCCCTTGCTTGGCTAATGATGGAGCCTTCCTGGCTTCAGCCAGGCAACAGAAGAAAGTCGGTCTTGATCTCCTCATTGACAGGATGGGGATGTGGGCTGAACGTGTAAGAGGCTGCCCTCTTAGCTTGTGGACTGTGGTGCCCAGTGAGTCCTGATTAGTGGGGAAAAGCCAGGATGGCGACAGCACCCAATCGTGAGGCAGGGCCTTCACCCTGCCCACAGGAATGCTCTACCGTGGTCCACACAGATCCCAGCATTACCTCCCGCTCTCTAAAGCTCAGTTTCCCCAGGAGAAAGGGAATAATAATAGCTTCCATCTCATAAGCTTGTGATAATTAAATGGGATACCAATGCATGTACTGTGCTTAATAGCCTAAAAGCAAGCATTCAAAACACGGTAGCCATTATTATAATTATTGTTTTTATTTTATTTTCCTGTGAAAACCAGAAAACCTGCTAAACAAATTCTGAAAGAGCTGTAACACTGTTACCATAATTCTTAAAGAGCTTTCAATCTAAGGATGAAACAACAGATACATATTGTAATAGGAGAGGAACCATTACAAAGAAATATGTGCCCAATATGCCCATATTCAGATGACTTGAGTTGACTGGTATGTGCTGGAGGGACAGCGATCCTCGCTGCTCCTAGGAAGAGTGGGCTGGGTGGGCGAGGCGAGCTTCTTTATTGAGGAAAGTAAATCTCAGGGTTCAGAAGGCATTCCAGGGAGAGAAACAGGTAAGTTTCTCGAATTTTTCTCCTTCTTCCTGAAGGAGTCCCTTCGAAAGCGATCAGTTCCACTTTTGGCGATCTTGAAAAGGGGAATCTCTTTACTCCAACCAGTTTCTGAATGAGCAAGAACAGACCAGGCTGGAGCGAGAGGACAAGGGTTGAGAGCTCTGGGTCCCCCCAGTCTTTCCTCCTTTCCCTCCTCCAGTTCATTCCCTCTCCAGCCATGGTGTTTAGTTTAGCCTTTGATGCTTTGGAGCCTCCCTAATAGTTCTGGGTGATTGGTGGCACATTTGTTATTCATTAAAAAATTTGTATATTATCATATCAATTAAAGGCAGGCGTGGGGGAGGACGGAATTGAATGCAATGCTGTAGATCCCTGCTGGACACACAGTAGGTTCTTAGAAAGCGGCGGTTCTTACTCTTATTAGGGCCCTGGGAAGAGAGAAAGCATGAGGAAGACAACACAATGTGGCCTGGGAAAAGGCAGAACGCGAAAGTTTCCTCACATGAAAGGAATTAATTTTCTTACTGATTGCTCTTAAAACCTCAGGGCTAAAAATAATACAGTTTGGAAGGTGAAATGAAGAACTAAAAGCCTGGAAGTGGGAGGAAACAGGATTATTATTATTGTTATTATTATTATTTGAGACGGAGTTTCGCTCTTGTCGCCCAGGCTGGAGTGCAATGGCGCCATCTCGGCTCACTGCAACCTCCGCCTCCCAGGTTCAAGCGATGCTCCCGCCTCAGCCTCCTAAGTAGCTGGGATTACAGGGGCTCGCTACCACGCCCGGCTAATTTTTTTTGTATTTTTAGTAGAGACGGGGTTTCACCATGTTGGCCAGGCTGGTCTCGAACTCCCGAGTTCAGGTAATCCACCCGCCTCGGGCTCCCAAAGCGCTGGCATTACAGGCGTGAGCCACCACGCCCGGTTTCTTTTTTTTTTTTTTCTTTTAAATTTCCTTGACAGGGCGGGACCATCTCATGTCTTCGCCGAAATAGCTCAGTTGGGAGAGCGTTAGACTGAAGATCTAAAGGTCCCTGGTTCGATCCCGGGTTTCGGCAGACCTTTTGTTGGCTCAACCCCTTTGAACAGACAGGGCTACGGTCCACTTCTTAGCCTCTCTGGAGGCTCGCCTCTATCCCCAGTACCCTTGCACGTTTGCACCTACGCCATACACACCCAGAGACGGCTGTTCTCCTTGTCTCTTAAGCGGGCACAAACTAATGAGACGAAGTATTTAGTAAGGTATTATAAGGATGCAAAGAATAAGCTCGAGAAATCAGAAGTCAAAGTCATTATGAGGATGCATGATGAACTTAAGCCTCTCAAAGGAATCAGAAGTCGTAGAATGATTTCTTCCCAGTTCCGTAATCACCCTATTTATACTATTGGATGTTAAATGGCAATACGTGGCACAAGATTTGTTATTGAGGTGGCCAACACGCCTGTTCCACAGGCGGAAGGTCTTGGGTTTGATCACCAGTATAGTCAGCTCTCTGGGGCTGCACGTTTTTTCATCGACGACAGACATGAGGACAGTGTTCAAAAGCATTAGTCTTTACCGCAAGAGACACAAGTCAGGGGCCCACCAGAGCATTAAGAATCTGGTGAAGGACTGCGTCCAGTTGGAGATGTAGGAATCTTGCGTCTTTACGTGTCTTCATCTGAAATATTTCTTGAGTCTCAGTTTCCTCATCGCACTTCTAATAAAAAGTGCCTGAAAACATTCCTCGGTGCCAAAAGCTGCACAATTCTTGCCAAGAATATTACTATTGTGACTCTGACGATGTGTTTATTGATCTGTTTTGAATATAAAATACAATTTAAAAGAAAAAATATCCTAAGACAAAGCAACGTATAAAGGTTGGAAAAGAAAAGCCTGCTATTGGAAGATAAAGTTTCTTGGCATTTTCCACACGTTTCACTTCTTCCGGCAAAAACCCACTAGCAAGTTTTGGTTTCCCTCAAGGAGGGGGCACCCCAAGCGGGTTTCACATAACGTTCCTTTCGCTCAGCCTCGGCCAAATCCATTTGTATTGGAAACTAAAACAGCATCCGCCCGAACAGGGACTTGAACCCTGGACCCTCAGATTAAAAGTCTGATGCTCTACCGACTGAGCTATCCGGGCCCCTGAAGAAAAGCGTTTGCTTAGTCTATCCACAGGAAAATAGGCCACGTGGCCGCATTCTTTCCCTTCGCGATTACAATTCTGAGTCTTTTTGCTGATTTCTTGAGAGATGAACCGGCAAAATTGACATTGAGCAGGCGTTCAGCAAAATCGAGTCTTCATTTCTCCTTTTCTCCCATCATAGACGATAAAGACCCAAAAAGTAACCTCCTTCCTGACCTGCTCCGCGCCCTTACTGGAATTTCCCAGGAGGAATCCTCCCAGATTTAAGACATTTGACCGGGCCTCCGGGTAAACAGCGGGATTTCTAATTCCAGTTTTGGTCTTTGAGGAGTCAGTCCTAGAGCTTCTTGTGGGAGAAGCAGTGATGAAAAATTAGGTTTCCAATAATCGATTGGACTCAGTAAGTGGCTACTTACTGAGTGCAAACCGCACTCTCGGAACTAAGCAAGTACTGGGGCCGCAAAGACAAAGTCTCGGCCCTCAGTGGAACTGGAAAACGCGCAAAACAGAAGACCCTAGTCACGCGCGTTGGTGGTGGGATGCCAGCCTTTGCGGACCCCGGAGGACTTGGTCGGCACCCGAAGTAAGAGCCAAGTTTTCCAGGGAGTGATGATGCCTGAACCGAGCTGTGGATAGCGACTGGGCACCTGAAGACTTGGAAAGAGGTTTCTAGCCGAGGGAAGAGCAAATGGAAAATGATGATATTTACTAACCTTGGGCATCTGACCATTTAGCTAAAGCGTCCATTGAAAGATTTTGATCAGGCAAGCTACAGGCTGGATTTTATCTTTTTAGGGAGTCTGTTACCTTGGTAGCTGTGTCCCAGACGTACCTAATTAGTCAATTCTATAATTCGACCTGTTTCTTCATAACTTCTTTGCCATCTCATTTCTTAAAGCATTGGATCCCTTGAAAGAGAATTCAGCTGGGCGTGGTGGCTCACGCCTGTAATCCCAGCACTTTGGGAGGCCGAGGCGGGAGGATCATTAGGTCAGGAGATCAAGACTGTCTTGGCTAACACGGTGAAACCCCGTCTCTACTAAAAAAAAAAAAAAAAAAAAAAAAAAAAAAAAATTAGCCAGGCGTGGTGCCGGGTGCCTGTAGTCCCACCTACTCGGGAGGCTGAGGCAGGAGAATGGTGTGAACCCAGGAGGCGGAGCTTGCAGTGAGCGAAGATCGAGCTACTGCACTCCAGCCTGGGCGACAGAGCGAGACTCCGTCTCAAAAAAAAAAAAAAAAAAAAAAAGAAATTAAAGCATTTCTGTATATGAGCGTATATAAACATATATCCTTTAATAATACATATAATTATATATAAATCTTGTTTGCGTATACATGGAAGGTCTATAAAGATAGAAAATAACCTGATAAAAAGGCTACATTTTGAGGAATGGCAATGAAGCCTGTGAGAGGACGTTTTCACTATTTTCTTTTTCTTTTCTTTTCTTTCTTTTTCTTTCTTTCTTTCTTTCCTTTCTTTCTTTCTTTCTTTCTTTTTTTTCTCCTTCCTTCCTTCCTTTCCTTCTTTCTTTCTCCCTTCCTTCCTTTCTTTCTTTCTCTTTCTTTCTTTTTTCTTTTTTTTCTTTTTTTGTCGCCCAGGCTGGAGTGCAATGGCGCGACCTCGGCTCACTGCAACCTCCTCCTCTCGGGTTCAAGCGATTCTCCTGCCTCAGCCTCCTGAGTAGCTGGGACTACAGGCGCCCGCCACCATGCCCGGCTAATTTTTGTATTTTTAGTAGACACGGGGTTTCACCATGTTGGCCAGGCTGGTCTGGAACTCTTGACTTCACGTGATCCGCCTGCCTCAGCCTCCCAAAGTGCTGGGAAAAATATGATTTGTTATTAATAAAATATTCCATGCTTCTGGGATGGCAGAAGTGGCACCTTAGATCAAAGCTTCCTTTGAAGTTTTTCTATAAAGAGCCAGAAGAAAAGGGTTAAATCACACACTTCCTCCTCTGCGGGACTCCCTCCTTGCCTCATTGTTTTGGATGGGAGTTGTTGGTATTGAAAAATCACAAATTTGACAGGTACAGTTTTCACAACTGAAGATGTGGATCCCTAGGCATCAGATGGCAAGCCTCGGCTCAAGGAAGAAAACTAAAACCAGACCCCTTGGAAAGGAGGTGCCTGTGTCTCGGGAGGTCAGTCCCACGGGGTTATGAGCCTTTGGCCTGTTTCTTTCCAAACCTCTGAACCTTCACTTCTTTTTTTTCTTCTTCTTCTTCTTTTTTTTTTTTGAGACGGAGTCTCGCTCTGTCGCCCAGGCTGGAGTGCAGTGGCGCAATCTCAGCTCACTGCAACCTCCGCCTCCTGAGGTCAAGCTATTCTCCTTCCTCGGCCTCCTTAGTAGCCAGGATTAAAGGCGCACGCCACCATGCCCGGCTAATTTTTGTATTTTTAGTAGAGACGGGGTTTCACCATGCTGGCCAGGCTGGTCGCGAACTCCTGACCTCGCGATCCACCCGCCTCGGTGTCCCAAAGTGCTGGGATTATAGGCGTGAGCCACCACGCCCGGTGAACCTCCACTTCTTACAAAAGTGCCAGGTACACTGAGTTACTGAGTACAGTAACTGAGTAACACTGGTCACTGAGTACAGCTTTGAATGAATAAGAGCATGAAGATGCGTTTCCTGTTCTGGGACTGACCAGCTTGATAGGCACCAAACACAGACCAAAAGTCTCAAACTCTTAACTGTATCAAGTGTTAACTGTGTGGTAGTGGACTGCTTAACACTGGGAAGTAGGCCGGGTGCGGTGGCTCACACCTGTAATCCCAACATTTTGAGACGCTGAGGCTGGCGAATCGCTTGAGGCCACGAGTTCGAGAGAAGCCTAACCAACATGGCGAAATCCCACCTCTACAAAAAAATACAAAAATTAGCCGAGCGTGGTGGCACGCGCCGGTAATCCTAGCAACTCGGGAGGCTGGGACAAGAGAATCGCTTGAACCCGGGAGGCGGAGGTTGCAGTGAGCTGAAGGGTGCAATGAGTAGAGATGGCGCCACTGCACTTCAGCCTGAGCGGCAGAGCAAGACTCTGTGTCAAAACAAACAAACAAACAACAACATAGGGAACTGTTAGTATTTCAATTAGCATTCCACAGTGGTTTTGTTTTTGTTTTTTTGTTTTTTTGTGGAAGGTTCTGGCTGATCTTTACAGACAGGGTTCAGGAGTTGCCCCAGAGATCCCTGCTTGATCCTTTCCAGACAGGGTTAGGAACTGGGCTCTGAACCTGTCTCTGTTGCTGTGCCCACTACAACCTACCTTAAACACCTGTTTAACGAATCTGTTTTCCTCCTAGAATGTTTCTGCTGTGAGGACAGGAACTCTCTGTATATCTGCAATCCCTGGGTCAGTGCCTCACTGAAAGCTCTCAAAAACTGTCCTTGAATGAAAGAATGGAGAGTTGAATGAGGGTGATTGGTCAGGAAAGGCTTTTAGTGGAGGAGGAGGGTCAGAATTAGTCCTTGGAAGTTTTTGTTTGGTAGAGAGAGGGGAAGAACATTTCTGTCAAGGACGATGATTTTCATAATCAAATGGAATAAGTTTGTCCTGAGAAAAGCCATTCTGTTGGGCTGCCTTGTTTTATTTTCTGTATAGTACATATCGCTATCTCTCAAATTCTCCAATTTGTCCAGTTGTTTTTATTTATTTTTAATTTAAAAAAAATTTTTTAAATAGAGACAGTGTCTCACGTTCTTGCCCAAGCTGGTCGCAAACCCCTAGCCTCAAGCAATCCTCCTGCCTTGGCCTCCCAAAGCGCTGGGATTGCAGGCGTGAGCCACCGCACCAAACCTGTCGGCTTTTTTTTTTTTTTTTTTTTTTTTTTGAGACGAAGTCTCTCTCTGTTGCCCAGGCTGGAGTGCAGTGGCACCACCTCGGCTCACTGCAACCTCCGCCTCCCAGGTTCAAGCGATCCTCCTGCCTCAGCCCTCCTAGTAGCTGGGATTGCAGACACGCGCCACCATGCCCGGCTAATTTTTGTATTTTTAGTAGAGACGGAGAGTTTCGCCATGTTGGCCAGGCTTGTCTCAAACTCCTGACCTCAGGTGATCCACCCGCCTCGTCCTTCCGAAGTGCTGGGATTACAGGCGTCGGCCACCGTGCCCGGCTGTCTGCTTGTTTTTAAACCATATTTTTCTTCTGTCACTTTGTCATGTAAGTGACATTGGGCAGTGGTCTTGATGGTAAGGCTCTTGTATTTTTTGTTGTTTTGCTTTAAAAGAAAAAAAACCAAACCTACATCACCACAACCCCAGTGTTTAGAACAGTACTTGGCACGTAATAGGATCTCAAGAAATAACTGTCGACTCGGAGTGAACGTTTTTGCAGCACAATGTGCCTCTCGCTCTGTGCTCCCTCACTCCCATATAGCTGGACCCAGACGTTTTCTCTCTTTTTTTCAGACGTTTTCTTTCTACTTTTCAAACCATAAACTGTGAAGCTGTCGCCATATGTAAGGTATCTGGCAAAATGATATTAACTATAGTTATCGTTATCTGGACGCTTAAGATTGCAAAATGGATTGCCAAGGATTAGGAAAAAAGGTTTTTGCCGGGAAAAACAACTACTCTTTACCAGAAGTGGGGTTCGAACCCACGCGGATATGAATCCATTGGATCTTAAGTCCAACGCCTTAACCACTCGGCCATTCTGGTAATTGATGAAACAATGTTTTATTTTAAAGCAACGCGGGTAACACTAGGCGACCAAAGTTTCGGAACAATTTAAAATTACTTTTTTTCCTGATATAAAAGAATAATATGGGGAAAAAACTTGGTAACTTTGATTATATTTCCCTAATTTCTTTATCTCGCCACTAGAAACTGGGGCCAGGTAAAAGTGAAGGAGAAAAGGCTCGACAGAGGAACGGGATTCTTAACGCCTTCAAGTGAAGGGACATAACCAGGAACTGCAATTAGCTGCAATTCACATCATTCTGGAAATTTTAAATGGTAGACAGTTTTCGTTTCATCTATTTTATATCCATTCCCTCCGCCTAACTTTCCGTTTGCCCTTCTTCAAACAAAAAGCGACTCTGGTGGGACTCGAACCCACAACCTTTGAATTTCTCTAACTATCTAGAAGTCCAATGCGCTATCCATTGCGCCACAGAGCCAGACACGTGCGACCTCTCCGCGATGAACACATCAGGGGAGGCACTTTCTTTCCACAAGTAAGTGTGGAACCTTTGTCTCTAAAGAGAGCGTGGGTAGGAATTACACTGGAAAGTCTGTAATCCTGGTGAAAGTTTCTCTTTTCGTGATCGCTGAGCAGTAAATCCCTTTCAGTCCACGTTGTTAACATGTCTTTATGCAGAATTGCTAAATCCAGAGACAGCCATTCCGCACGCGGTTCCATAGTGTAGCGGTTATCACGTCTGCTTTACACGCAGAAGGTCCTGGGTTCGAGCCCCAGTGGAACCACGGCGTGACTCACACGTTTTTCTTTTCTTTCCTTTCTTTATAATGTTTAGTATTAACATTTTGCGAGCCCAATCGTGGGTTTTGGTTCAGGAAGCTGGAGACGCAGACATTTTGACAATGTTTCTGTGCGGTCGTTCTCCTCTGAATACTGGAAAATGAGGAATCCTTTTGAAAGTTTTTCTCTGTGCACAATCGCCGGATGTCAAGTCTACATAACCATTTCCCAGTGCCAAAATGTCTTTTTGAACAATTATCAAATCCTGGAGGAACATTTTAGTCGTGTGGGGTTCCATAGTGTAGTGGTTATCACGTCTGCTTTACACGCAGAAGGACCTGGGTTCGAGCCCCAGTGGAACCATCAGATGTTACCTAGCGTTTTGTGGGCCAGGTGTTGGGTTTTGCACCAGGAAGCTGGCGACGAACCCGTGTCTCAAGAATTTCTACGGCTTGTTTCCCGCCTGCTGCATCAGCCCGGTTTCTCTTAGCGCTCGGCGCTGAGTCGGCCTCCGCGGCATCCCCCGTGTGGCGCCTCTCTGGAGGTGCAGGCGGCTCCGCTCCACCGAGGCTTCGCGCGCCCCTGCGCCTGCGCCTTTCCACTACCTGGCCAGCCGGCTTCTGGGTTCCTGGGTGTTGCCCCTTGGCTCACCTACCTTCTCCTAAGCCTTGCTTGGGCCATCTCTAAAAATTGCCACCACTAAGTCGAAGGACATCACGAAGGCCGCCCCCTCTTTGCTGATTAACTCCAAGTTCACTGCCCTCATACTTTATTTATTTAAATTAAAAATGCTTTTTGAGGCCAGGCGCGGTGGATCATACCTGTAATCCCAGCACTTTGGGAGGCTGAGGCGGGCGGATCACGAGGTCAGGAGATCGTGTCCATCCTGGCTAACACGGTGAAACCCCGTTTCTACTAAAAATACCAAAAAAATTAGCCAGGCGTGGTGGCGGGCGCCTGTAGTCCCAGCTACTGTACTCGGGAGGTTGAGGCAGGAGAATGGCGTGAACCCGGGAGGCGGAGCTTGCAGTGAGCCGAGATCGCGCCACTGCACTCCAGCCTGGGAGAGAGCCGTCTCAAAAAAAAAAAAAAAAAAGCTTTTTGAAAAATTGATTTCATGCACAGAATTCAGAATCCCTCCACGTATTTCACAACTGATGTTTCCATCCCATCTTTCAATGGTTAGCTGTTTCTTTTGTGACCCTTCAGAAATTGTCTATGCATTCACCAGTATACACGTACATTTACTTTCAAAGCCACTTCACGCTTTTTGTACGAAGGTAGCACACATAGGTACCGCTCCCATTTCCTCAACAATATTCTGAAAATCTTCCTATTTCGTTCATACATCTTCGCTTATCCTTTTACTTCCAGTGTTTGGATATATCACAATTCTTTATGCCTTTTGATGAACACTTAAATTGTATCTAGTCTTAGGAACAATGCTGAGCAGATTTCCTTGTTCCTTGGTTTCAGGCA
The DNA here is from genome assembly GCF_028858775.2 of Pan troglodytes. Lineage (NCBI taxonomy): Eukaryota > Metazoa > Chordata > Mammalia > Primates > Hominidae > Pan > Pan troglodytes. The sequence goes on along the minus strand of NC_072407.2, from coordinate 61,770,749 downwards.
GGGAAATATGTAAAATAATCCTAGCAAAACCTTGAACAGGCACTTACATGGGTAGCTAACTTAATGTTCACAATGTCTCTATTATTATTTATCCCGTTTTACAGACGAGGGAGAGGAAGCATAATGAGATTAAGAAATGGCCCAGGGTTACACCCCTGGTCAGGGACAGAACACAGTACCAACCCAAGCAAGAAGAGTGTTGCCTTTATGTCTCAGAAGAAATTTAATTGATGGCTGGGCGCACTGGCTCACACCTGTAATCCCCGCACTTTGGGAGGCCGAGGTGGAAGCATGGCTTGAACCCAGGAGTTGGAAACCAGCTTGGGCAAAAAAGTGAGACGCCCTCTGCAAACCCGTCCCACCAACCTCCCTGCTCGTCCCCACCAACCTTGCCACAGCTCCTTTCAAAACAGCTTGTATCAAATTACACTCACACCAATATGAAAGCCCTTGTTCTTCCTGTCTCTCTCAAATGAAAATAACTGAATTTTGAGTCAGCTGGAAATGGTTTATTTTGTGTTTTTTTATTGTGAGTTAGGTTGAACGTTTTTCATGTACTTAAAAGCTTCCTTTCTTCCTACTATCTGTTCACCTCTTTTGTTCAATTTTCTTATGTATATATTCTGTTAATTTATGTTTAAATTGGTTTTTAGCCCGGGCGCGGTGGCTCACGCCTGTAATCTGAGCACTTTGGGAGGCCGAGGAGGGCGGATCATGAGGTCAAGAGATCCAGACCATCCTGGCCAACATGGTGAAACCCTGTCTTTACTAAAAATACAAAAATTAGCTGGGTGTGGTGGCACGCACCTGTAATCCCAGCTACTCAGGAGGCTGAGGCAGGAGAATCGCTTGAACCTGGGAGGCGGAGGTTGCGGTGAGCCGAGATCGTGCCACTGTACTCTAGCCTGGTGACAGAGCAAGACTCCGTCTCTAAATAAATAAATAAATAAATAGGTTTTTAGGTGCTCTTTGTAAATTCAGATTTAGGATATATTTTGCAAATGTATCCAGAGTTGCCATTTGTCTTTTGATTATATTTTTGATATTCCGTGCGATGCAGAAATTAAACATTTTTTTGAAGTCAATTTCATCATCTTTTTGGGGGGGGTGCAGGAGAGGGGCTTTTAACATTTCCTGCCTAGAAAATACTTACTCACTTTGAGATTATATTTCAAAAATTATTCTATATTTTCTCCTGATTGTTGTATAGTTAAACATTTTCTAATGTTTCAACCTTCTGTCAGAGGCCTTGGAACCAGAGCAACTCCATCTTGAATAGGGGCTGGGTAAAATAGGGCTGAGACCTACTGGGCTGCATTCCCAGGAGATTAAGGCATTCTAAGTCACAGGATGAGATAGGAGGTCGGCACAAGATACAGGTCATAAAGACCTTTCTGATAAAACAGGCTGTGGTAAAGAAGCTGGCCAAAACCCACAAAACCAGGATGGCAAAGAGAGTGACCTCTGGTGCCCTCACTGCTCATTATATGCTAATTATACTGCATTAACATGTTAAAAGACACTCCCACCAGCACCATGACAGTTTACAGATGCCATGACAATGTCAGGAAGTTACCCTATATGGTCTAAAAAGATGAGGAACTCTCAGTTCTGGGAATTGTCCCCCACTTTCCCAGAAAACTCATGAATAATCCACCCCTTGTTTAGCATATAATCAGGAAATGACCATAAAGGTGGACAGCCAGCAGCCCTAGTGGGCTGCTCTGCCTAAGGAGTAGTGATTCTTTATTCCTTTGCTTTTTTTTCTTTTTCTTTTTCTTTTTTTTTTTTTTTTTTTTTTTGGTGATGGAGTCTTGCTTTGTCACCCAGGCTGGAGTGCAGTGGTGCAATCTCGACTCACTGTAACCTCCACCTCCTGAGTTCAAGTGATTCTCCTGCCTCAGCCTCCTCAGTAGCTGAGACTACAGGCACGAGCCACCACGCCGGGCTAATTTTTGTATTTTTAGTAGAGATGGGGTTTCACCATGTTGGCCAGGCTGGTCTTGAACTCCTTGACCTCAGGTGATCTACTCTCCTTGGCCCCCCAAAGTGCTGGGATTACAGGCATGAGCTACCGCGCCTGTACTATTCCTTTACTTTCTTAATACACTTGCTTTCAACTTTACTTTATGGACTTGCCCTGAATTCTTTCTTGTGCAAGATCCATGAACCCTCTCTTGGGGTCTGGATTGGGACCCCTTTCCGGTACCACTTTGATCCATGTGAAATTTCTATAACTGGCATGAGATAGGAAAGATGGACTTCTTTAAAGGGATTTTATATAGCACTCTGGATAATCTAGGTGTGTATGTATAAATCAGTCACCCTGGTAAAATCCCAACAATTCCAGAAATGAAGCTGGTCCTGCCTGTAACATGTTGCTTAATGTCCTTTCCTTAGAACTTTCCAGAAGTTCTGCTGACCTAGACTTTCCTGCACATCCTCCTTGAGTTCATCAAACTCCCTTCTGCTTTCCTGCGTTCCTTAGGTTGGGTTAGTTCCCTTCTCATAAACAGCATAGTTTTGGGCAGTGTGGTGTAGACTCCAGAGATTCAACACAGGCAACCCCAGAGCCAAATCGAGGTTCAGTGTTATCTCCTCTTGGTTGTGTGAACTTACCACAGTATATACCAGTCTATGTGACCTTGGGCTAGTTGCTTAACTGCTATGGGCTAGCTTCCTCCTCTAAATGGGGACAATAGCTCACATGATTCTGGAGAAGATTTATTTATTATTAATTAATTTATTATTATTATTTTTTGAGACAGTCTCGCTCTGTTGGCCAGGCCAGGCTGAAGTGCATTGGCACAATCTCAGCTCACTGCAACCTCCACCTCCTGGGCTCAAGCTGTTACCCTGCCTCAGCCTCCCGAGTAGCTGGGATTACAGGCACCTGCCACCACGCCCAGCTAATTTTTGTATTTTTAGTAGAGATGGGGTTTCACCATGTTGGCCAGGCTGGTCTTGAACTCCCGGCCTCAGGTAATCTGCCTACCTTGGCCTTCCAAAGTGCTAGGATTAAATGATCTGTGTATAGTAAGCACAGAGTAAATGTCATCCACTGTTATTGTATTGCCAGGTAAGTCTGGTTCAATTTGCATAGAACAATAAGGCTTTTCCTTGGGGACATTTCTGGAAAATGCTAATTGCTAAGCATATCAAATCTGTTTGCTCCTTGGCTTGTAAATCATTGTCCTCTGTCTCTATCGCTTCACATCGTCTTCCCTTTATGGGCATCTTGGTCTCCAAATTTCCCCTTTTTGTAAGGGACACCAATTATATAGTATCAGGGCCTACCCTAATGACCACATTTTAACGTTACCTTTATCTTAACTTTACTTTAACTTTACCTCTGTAAAGATCCTGTCTCCAAATAAAGTTATGTTCTAAGGTACTGGGGGTTGGGACTTAAACATATGAATTTCAAGGGGACAGAATTCAACCCATAGCCTAAGTTGTTAAAACAGAACATATAATTTCCCCCCCCAAACATGGGCTCCTTCTGTATTTCCCTTCTTGGTGAATGATATCACCATCTACCCAGGACTCCAGCCAGACACTGAGCGATTACCTTGTGTTTTCTCCTGCCATGCAGACAGTCACTGGAGCCTGCGGATCCTTTTGTCTGCAACTGAAACCGCCTTTGCAAAATTATGACTGAGACAGTGAAAGAGGTCCAACTTAAACGACTCCATCTTGCCTCTAACCTCCAAGCTGTCCTTGTTCATTTCTGGGCGCAGGCTGAAAAAACTTTGGGAGGAACTTAGTTTATAGTTTTAAAAAATGACAATAACAGCCCTTTCCCAGAACAAACTCCCTTCTTGCCTGGAGACTAGACTACCAAAGTTAGCCACAGTATTAGACATTACGGTTTAGGAGTCAAGTAGTTGGAGGCCACAAGATTCTGACCTTCCCTAAACTGCTCCCAAGATCAGTGCCTGAGATGTTTTGCAGACTCTACTCTTGATGGATCAACTGGCACCACCCATATCGAGAAACCGGCCCATCTGATCTTGTGACTCACACCCAGGAACTGACTCAGCGCAGGAAGACAGGGACGCGCCGTAATTTCGCCTCCGACCCAAGCAATCAGCACGCTCCAACTCACTGCTCCTGCACTCCCACCACATTCTCTTTAAAAACTTTGATCCCCAAATGTTCGGGGAGACTGATTTGAGTAAAATAAAACTCCGGTCTCCCGCTCAGCTGGCTTTGCGTGAATGGCTATTTCTTTATTGCGATTCCCCTGTCTTGAGGAATCGGCTCTGTTTAGGCAGTGGGTAAGGTGAGCCCATTGGGCGGTTTCACAAGGACTTCTCCTCCATTTTGCGACTTAGTTCAGGTTTCTGTCGTCTCTGTCCTGGAATACCAAGTGTGTCCCTGTCTCCAGTCTTGCACACTCCAATCAATGCTTCACACAGCAAACAGAGTGACTTCTCTAAAGTGTAAATGTCACGTTCCATCTCCTCACCCACTAGAGCCCTCTGAGATTTCATCTCCCTCTCCAGCCTATCTTTTGCTTCATTTCCTCCCTTCCCTGGTGCCCCAGCCCTTGTCGTCTTTCTGGTATCTTCTCCCCTACCCTCATTATTATCTTTAAAACGAACTTGGCTACAGTAACCAAAACAGCATGGTACTGGTACCAAAACAGATATAGACCCATGAAGCAGAACAGAGCCCTCAGAAATAATACCACACATCTACAACCATCTGATCTTTGACAAACCTGACAAAAACAAGAAGTGGGGAAAGGATTCCCTCTTTAATAAATGGTGCTGGGAAAACTGGCTAGCCATATGTAGAAAGCTGAAACTGGATCCCTTCCTTACATCTTATACAAAAATTAATTCAAGATGGATTAAAGACTTAAATGTTAGACCTAAAGCCATAAAAACCCTAGAAGAAAACCTAGGCAATACCATTCAGGACATAGGCATGGGCAAGGACTTCATGACTAAAACCCCAAAAGCAATGGCAACAAAAGCCAAAATAGACAAATGGGATCTCATTAAGCTAAAGAGCTTCTGCACAGCAAAATAAACTACCATCAAGTGTACAAGCAACCTACAGAATGGGAGAAAATTTGTACAATTTACCCATCTGACAAAGGGCTAATATCCAGAATCTATAAAGAACTTAAACAAATGTATAAGAAAACATCAAACAACCCCATCAAAAAGTGGGCAAAGGATATAAACGGACACTTCTCAAAATAAGACATTTATGCAGCCAACAGACACATGAAAAAGTGCTCATCATCACTGGCCATCAGAGAAACGCAAATCAAAACCACAATGAGATACCATCTCACACAACTTAGAATGGCGATCATTAAAAAGTCAGGAAACAACAGGTGCTCGAGAGGATGTGGAGAAATAGGAACACTTTTACACTGTTGGTGGGACTGTAAACTAGTTCAACCATTGTGGAAGACAGTGTGGCGACTCCTCAAGGATCTAGAACTGGAAATACCATTTGACCCAGCCATCCCATTCCTGGGTATATACCCAAAGGACTATAAATCATGCTGCTGTAAAGACACATGCACATGTATGTTTATTGCAGCACTATTCACAATAGCAAAGACTTGGAACCAATCCAAATGTCCATCAATGATAGACTGGATTAAGAAAATGTGGCATATAAACACCATGGAATACTATGCAGCCATAAAAAACGATGAGTTCATGTCCTTTGTAGAGACACGGATGAAGCTGGAAACCATCATTCTCAGCAAACTATCGCAAGGACAAAAAACCAAACACTGCATGTTCTCACTTATAGGTGGGAATTGAACAATGAGAACACTTGGACACAGGAAGGGGAACATCACACACCAGGGCCTGTCGTGGGGTGGGGGGAGGGGGGAGGGATAGCATTAGGAGATATACCTAATGTAAATGACGAGTTAGTGGGTGCAGCCCACCAACATGGCACATGTATACATATGTAACAAACCTGCACTTTGTGCACATGTACCCTAGAACTTAAAGTGTAATAAAATAAAATAATAAAATAAAATAAAATAAAACCAACTACTCCCTGTTCTCGACAGTTTGGATACAATTTTTTTCTGCAATGCTTTCTTGACTTCAGCTGCAGCCTCAGTGGCACTGGTCAACCTTTCCAGGCCCATTCAGTTTTGTGGTGTGAAGGTGAAGGAGGTCAGGGCATCTTGCTACTTATTATTTATATTATTTTAGAGACAGGGTCTTGCTCTGTCACCCAGGCTGGAGTACAGTGATGCAATCACAGCCCACTGCAGCCTCCAACTCCTGGGCTCAAGCCATCCTCCTGCCTTAGCCTCCCAAGCAGCTGGGACTATAGGGGCACATTCTCCACACCCGGCTATTTTTTTTTTTTTTTTTCTGGAGACCGACTCTTGCTTTGTGGCACAGACTGGAGTGCAATGGCAAGATTTCGGCTCACTGCAAACTCTGCCTCCTGAGTTCAAGCGATTTTCTTGCCTCAGCCTCCCCAGTAGCTGGGATTACAGGCACGTGCCACTACGCCCGGCTAATTTTTTGTATTTTTAGTAGAGACTGGGTTTCACCATGCTGGTCAGGCTGGTCTCGAACTCCTGACCTCGTGATCTACCCGCCTCGGCCTCCCAAAGTGCTGGGATTACAGGTGTGAGCCACCATGCCCGGCCAATGCCTGGCTAATTTTTAAAAATTTTTAGACAGACAGGGTCTTGCTATGTTGCCCACCGTGGTCTCAACTTCTGGGCTCAGGCAATCCTCCTGCCTCAGCTTCTCAGAGTACTGGGATTAAAGCCATAAGCCACCACACTTGGTTTGTTATTTATTTTTATATATTTCTGTCTCCTACTCCCAGGAGGTATTCTTAAAGAAAAGATTATTGCAAGAGAAGAGACAGATTGGGCTTAACTCCAAATGTGGTAGAGACAGCTGGGAATTTACAGCAAAGGAGCAGAATTGGGGTGGGGTGGGGTCAGTGGATGGAAAATTAGTAACAGGAGACATCAAGGGTAAGGGGATTCTGGGTATTAACAGGATTCTTGCTGAATTAACAGGATTCTTGCTGAGGGTGGACAAGGGTGATCAGATATCAAGGGTCAGAGGGATTTTTGATACATTGAGTTAGAAGGATACTTAAAAAAACTGGACTATCTGCAAGCTGAGGATGGGACTGAGGCCAAGGTCTAGGCCTAGTCGAGAAGAGGGCTCAGAGAAGTCTGACTGAAGTCTGGTCAAGGACAGCATTTGTCAGTACCCCAGCTGGTTCCCAATCTGTAATTAGCATGTGGTTCATTCATATCCAATCAAATGTGTTTTTGAGAAAAAAACCTTTTTAATATTTAAAAATTTGGTCTTCTCATGAAGTAAATTTAATTCAACTTCTTTTGTAATTGATTTTTTTGTTTTTTTTTGACGGAGTTCTTGCTCTGTCACTCAGGCTGGAGTACAGTGGCGCAATCTTGGCTCACTGCAACCTCTGCCTCCCGGGTTCAAGCAATTCTCTGCCTCAGCCTCCCGAGTAGCTGGGATTACAGGCACTCGCCACCACGCCTGGCTAATTTTTTTGTATTTTTAGTAGAGACGGGATTTCACCATGTTGGTCAGGCTGATCTCGAACTCCTGACCTCAGGTGATCCGCCTGCCTCGGCCTCCCAAAGTGCTGCGATTACAGACGTGAGCCACAGTGCCCGGCCTGTAATTGATTTTTATCCGTCAAAGAAAAACTGATCAGCCTTTCCTGAAGTTTGTCTTTGAAGATTTTCAAACACAGCACACAGTTTGCAGGGGAATGTCTTGTTAGAGATCACTATCTTTTAAGCTTCAAAAAGGCAGGGTTTATCATACAGCAAAACGTGAAACTTGAAACTATTAGGTATTTCTTCCAGAGGAACATACAGGAGAAAAGCTTTGTAATCAATGGTTGGGCAAAATTTCTTAAGCGAGACACAGTAAGTATGATCCAGAAACTAAAAAACAATTGATAAACTTGACCTCATCAGAATGACAACTTTTGCTCCTCTAAAGACATTGCTAAAGGAAAAGACAAGTCACAGATTGGAAGAAAAAAAATTGCAAAAGACTTGTCTGGTAAAAGTCTATTATTCAGACTTAAAAAAAAACAACAAACCCTCTTACAATTAGGGAAGAAAAACAACCTAATAAAAAATGGGCATAAATATGGACATTTCACCAAAGAAAATATACAGATGGGAAATAAGAACATAAAAAGATAATTAGCACTATTAGTTATTAGGAAAATGCACATGAAAATCATAATAAAATACCACTACACATTTGTTAGAATAATTAAAACACAAAAACAGAAACAGAAAACTGCCTGCAGCGTTCAAGCAATTCTTCTGCCTCAGCCTCCCGAGTAGCTGGGACTACAGGAGCCCACCAGTAGTGATGATCCAGCCATATCCTGGATCCTGAAGATCAGTGGGCCTCTCTGGATAAACCAGGATATTCCAGCAAGTATGCAAGTCTAAGAATATAGAAGGTGAAGCTCCCAAGGACTAAGTGGTTTCAGGCATTCACTGTCATCAGCATCTTATGTTGAAGCAACCCCACAGGTCTGAGGAATCACATCATAAAGCCACCATGCCTGGCCTGATGCTATACACTTTTAAACAACCAGATCTTGGGAGAACCCTATCATGAGAACAACACTAGGGAGATGGTGCTAAACCATTAGAACTAATGATCCAATCACCTCCCTCCAGGCCCCACCTCTAGCATTGGGGATTACATTTCAACATGAGATTTAGGGTGGGGGACACCCAAACCATATCAAACACATACTAAGAAATATATTTTATACTGGGCACGGTGGCTCATGCCTGTAGTCCCAGCATTTTGGGAGGCTGAGGTGGGCGGATCACGTGAAGTCAGGAGTTTGAGACCAGCCTGGCTAACACAGTAAAACCCCATCTCTACTAAAAGTACAAAATTAGCTGGGCGTGGTGGCACATGACTAATCCTAGCTACTTGAGAGGTTAAGGTAAGAGAATTGCTTGAACCCAGGAGAAGGAGGTTGCAGTCAGCCGAGATCGTGCCACTGCACTCCAGCCTGGGCAACAAAAAAGAAATATATTTTATGCACATTAAGGTGATTATATTTACATATATATCTGCAATAAAGGTTTCAGGAAATGATTCTTTAGAAAAGTAATTAATTCTTAATCGTCAAAAGCTGTATATTGCCTGGTTTGGCTCTGTGTCCCCACCCAAATCTCATGTTGAATTGTAATCCCCAGGGTTGGAGGAGGGACCTGGTGGGAGGTGACTGGCTCATGGGAGCGGATTTCCCCCTTGCTGTTCTCTTGATAGTGAGTTCTCATGCAATCTGGTTGTTTAAAAGTGTGTAGCACTTCTCTCTTCCTCCTGCTCCAGCCATATAAAATGTGCCAGCTTTCCCTTCGCCTTCTGCCATGATTGTAAGTTTCCTGAGGCCTCCCCAGCTATGCTTCCTGTACAGCCTGTGAATCAATTAAATTTTTTTCTTCATAAATTACCCACTCTCAGGTAGTTCTTTATAGCAATATGAGAACAGACTAATACATATAGGTGTATGTTATATAACACGATGCTTTGACATATGTATTTATTGTGCAATATCCAGATAAAAGCTAATTAACATATGAATTACTTTGTAGTGAGAACGCTTAAAATCTACTCATATATATATATGTATATATATATATATATATATTTATTTTTTTTGAGATGGAGTCTCACTCTGCCATCCAGGCTGGAGTGTAGTGGCATGATCTCGGCTCACTGCAACCTCCACCTCCTGGATTCAAGCAATTCTCCTGCCTCAGCCTCCCAAGTAGCTGGGATTACAGGCACCTGCCACCATGCCTGGCTAATTTTTATATATTAGTAGAGATGGGGTTTCACCATGTTGGCCAGGTTGGTCTCGAACTCCTGACCTCAGGTGATCTGCCCGCCTCGGCCTCCCAAAGTGCTGGGATTACAGGCATGAGCCACCGTGCCCAGCTGAATTAGGCATGTTCTAGAGATGCAGGCAGGATAGGGTTTCTTCCTCCCTCGAGGGCTGGCCAGGAATGAATGGCCGTAAAATGACATTGAAATTCTTAGAGGGATCTGAAGCCCTGCAATATGTACTATTTGGTCAGGTGAAAAGGACAACCAAGTGCCTTTCATGACACTACAATAGAGGAGGCATTTTTATAAATGAGCTTGTTTCAGACTGCATCAAACCCTGCATGAAGCAGCAGCAGTAGTTAAACATGCACTTAAATGAAGGTCAGATATGACAGATCTAGCTGTGCCTCTGCCGTTAATTAGCTAGAATTTTTTTTTTTTTTTTTTTTTTGAGATGGGGTCTTGCTCTGTCACCCAGGCAAGAGTGGTGCAGTGGCATGATCTTGGCTCACTGCAGCCTTCACCTCCCAGGCTCAAGCTATTCTCCCACCTCAGCCTCTCAAGTAGCTGGGACTACAGGTACAACCACCATGCCTGGCTCATTTGACACTTTTTTTTTTTTTGTAGAGATGACCTCTCACTATGTTGCCCAAGCAGGTCTCAAACTCCTGGACTCAAGTGATCCTCCTGCCTTGGCCTCCCAAAGTGCTGGGATTATAGGCATGAACCACTGTGCTGGGCGATCTTTGGTAAAATATGAAACTTCTTAACTTTGGCAACGGGAATTCAGAGGCTTCCTTAGAAAAACAGAACTTGAATCATCTAAGGTTAGCAATGGAAAACCAATATTTTTCATAGGGAGAGGTTGCTGGATTTTATAGCCTTGACTCCTGGTCCCTGGAAGTGATTTTACTAATGATTGCCTGGGCAACACATGGTACAGCCATAGCTCAAGAATTGAGAGATAATTTCCTCTCAGGCTCCATTTCCTCACCTGTAAAATGAGGTGTTTGGGTGATAGAAGCTTTAAAGTTCCTTTAGGAGCTGACAGTTTAGAGATCTGAAACTCTAAGCTGCCAACAACCTCACTGTGAGAAAACCCTAAAGTGATGATGGACTCAGGAAAGCCTTATCAGAGGACTCTGCTGTAGGACAAAGATAAAACTTTGGCCTCTAGATGGCCTATTGATTGAAGCCTTCTATTGTGTTATGAAGAAATACTTTTCAGTTCTGATTTTCCAATCTGGACTTCGTGGCATCTATCCCTTTCCAGAAGGTCTTTTCTTCCGCCTCCTCAAGGCTGACTTCATCTCCTGGTTCCTCAGGGTGTAGATCATGGGGTTCAGGACAGGGATAATGACTGTAAAGGTGATGGAGACAGCTCTGTCCATGGGGAGGGCAGTGAAGGCTGGGCATGCACATAGATGCAGGGCACGAAATGCAGGGTCACCACAGTGATGTGGGAGGTGCAGGTGGCGATGGCTTTCCTCCTGCCTTCCTCAGTGTGAGACCTCAGCATCATCAAGATGACCGTGTAAGATATGAGGAGAAAGATGAACCACAGCATAGAGATCAAGCCATTATTGGACATCATTAAGACCTCAAGAGCAAAGGTGTGGGTGCAGGCAAGTTTGAGGACCTGGGGGACATCACAGTAGAAACCATCAATCATATGATGTCCACAGAAGGGAGTGGGAGCAACAGAAATACCTGCACAATGGAGTGGACAAACCCCCCACCCAGGAAGCCATGATGAGGCCTGTGCATCACCCCCTACTCACGATGGTCACACAGTGCAGGGGCTTGAAGATGGCCATGTATTGGTCAAACGCCATCACAAAGAGAGAAAAAACGTCTGTCCCACCGAGGAGGTGGAAGAAAAACATCTGTGTCATGCAACCATTGAAGGAGATGGTCTTTCTGCTTGAAAGGTCTATTAGCACCTTCCGAGCAGTGATGGAGGAGAAGCAGATAACCAACACAGTGAGATTGCAGAGCAGGAAGTACGTGGGGGTGTGAAGGCGAGACTCACAGGTCACCACGACCATGATGAGGAGGTTACCCAGCACAGTTGCTGAGTACACAAAAAATAAGAAAAGAAATAAGACCAAGCTCAGCTCTTGGGACTGGGTCAGTCCTTGAAAAAAGAGATTCCTTCACCCTGGTGTAATTTCCCTGCTCAATGGGATCATGTTTCTTCTTGTTCTTCAACCACCTGGGGAGAGATTTTGTTATAGAAGGCCTATCATTCAAAACAAAAGAAATGTGAGTTGTATGCTTTGGGGTATTTTTTTTTTTTTTTTTTTGAGACGGAGCCTTCCTCTGTTGCCCAGGCTGGAGTGCAGTGGCGCGATCTCGGCTCACTGGAAGCTCCGCCTCCCGGGTTCACGCCATTCTCCTGCCTCAGCCTCCCGAGTAGCTGGGACTACAGGTGCCTGCCACCACGCCCAGCTAATTTTTTGTATTTTTAGTAGAGACGGGGTTTCACTGTGTTAGCCAGGATGGTCTCGATCTCCTGACCTCGTGATCTGCCCGCCTCGGCCTCCCAAAGTGCTGGGATTACAGGCGTGAGCCACCAAGCCTCGCCACTTTGGGGTTATTTTAAGGGTTTATTTCCCTTTTAAACATAGATGCCTACACTTCAGGGCACTGTCTCTGGTGGATGGTGTTTCTTGAGTTTTCTCAGAGCACATCGAAGAGTGGGCTTCCCATAGTATAATTAATTGAAGCATATATGTATCAGTGTATTCATATAATTCTATTAAAACTTTCACTTTGCAAAATGTTATATATTCTCTGTTCCTCTTGAAAATTTACTGAATTCTGGCTGGTGCAGAGGCTGACGCCTATAATCCCAGCACTTTGGGAGGCCAAGGCAAGTGGATCGCTTGAGGCCAGGAGTTTGAGACCACCCTGACCAACATGGTGAAACCCTGACTCTACTAAAAATTAGCTGGGTGTAGTGGTGCGCGTCTGTAGTCCCAGCTACGTGGGAAGGACCAAGTGAGCCCCTGGAGGTTGAGGTTGCAGTTAGCTGAGATTGCACCACTGCACTCCACCCTGGGTGACAGAGAGAGACCCTGTCTCAAAAAACAAAACAAAACAAAACAAACAAAAAAACAAACTAAAACGCCTGGCGCGGTGGCTCACGCCTGTTATCCCAGCACTTTGGGAGGCCGAGGTGGGCGGATCACGAGGTCAGGAAATCGAGACTATCCTGGCTAACACGGTGAAGTCCTGCCTCTACTAAAAATACAAAAAAAAAAAAAAAAAAAGAAAGAAAAAAAAAAATAGATGTGGTGGCAGGCGCCTGTAGTCCCAGCTACTCGGTAGGCTGAGGCAGGAGAATGGTGTGAACCCGGGAGGTGGAGCTTGCAGTGAGCCGAGATTGCACCACTGCATTCCAGCCTGGGCGACAGTGCGAGACTCCATCTCAAAAAAAAAAAAAAAAAAAAAAAAGAAGAAGAAAAAAGTATCAATATGGATTCAACTGTTAACAAATGAGGGATAACTGTGGTGTTGGAGGGGTGAGGAGGTATATGAGAACCCTATAATTTCAGTTTAATTTTTCTGTGAATCTAAAGCTGCTTTAAGAAATAAAAGCCAGCCGGGCATGGTGGCTCACGCTTGTAGCCCCAGCAGCACTTTGGGAGGCCGAGGCAGGCGGATCACGAGGTCAGGAGATCGAGACCATTCTGGCTAACACGGTGAAACCCCGTCTGTACTAAAAATACAAAAAATTAGCCAGGCGTGGTGGCGGGCGCCTGTAGTCCCAGCTACTCGGGAGGCTGAGGCAGGAGAATGGCGTGAACCCGGGAGGCAGAGCTTGCAGTGAGCCGAGATTGTCCCACTGCACTCTAGCCTGGGCAACAGAGCGAGACTCCGTCTCAAAAAAAAAAAAAAAAAAAAAAAAAAAAAGAAATAAAAGCTGTGCGTGGTGGCTCCTGCCTGTAATCCCAGCACTTTGGGAGGCCAAGGCGGGTAGATTTTCTGAGTTCAGGAGTTCCAGACCAGCCTGGGCAACATGATGAAAACTCGTCTCTATTAAAATACAAAAAATTACCTGGGCGTGGTGGTGCGCACCTGTAGTTCCAGCTACTTGGGAGGCTGAAGCACAAGAATTGCTTGCATCCGGGAGGCGGAGGTTGCACTGAGCCGAGATTCTGCCGCTGCCCTCGAGCCTGGGCGACAGAGTGAGACCATTGTCTCAAAAAAAAAAAAAAAAAAAAAAGATGTTAACTTTTAAAAAGTAGATAAGTCAAAGGATAAAACAATTAGAGTACAAAGTAAAGAAACACTCTTTTTAACTTTTATTGCCAAACATCACTTCTTGTAAATCCTAATTTAACTCCTCCCGCTTTCCACTGTTTTAAAAAGAACATTTAAAATAAATACCAGTTTGGGTGCTGACAGGCTTCTGGATATCTTTTGTGTTTTGCAAACTGCTTAAAATGAAATTGCCCCTTGCTTTGCTAAAGTATAACTTATATATTATAAGCTGCACATATTTAAAGGGTACAACTTGATGAGTTTTCACACACACACACTTACACACACACACCTGTGAAACTGACACTACAATTAGGATAATGAGTATCTCCATTATCCCCCAAACCTCATGCTCCTGAGAACTGCAGAACTCTCCGCATATAGCTCCGTCGAAACCCCTGAACTAGACCAAACTCTCACATGGCTTCTAGCAGCATAAGGCTGTGTCCTTAGAATGACCCCAGCCCCCCATTAAATGCCTGCTTGAGTAAGCTCAATACTGCCAGGAGAATTTACGGTTTGTTTTACCCGAACCCTGATGATAGGCCCCTGACCTCCCTTACTTAGAGCATTTACAAAAAAGGGCTTATGATTGTGAACATGTATCTCTTAGAACTCAGAAATGTCTTTCTTAAGGACCTGGGAACCATTCCTTTGAAATGTAATTATCAAAAAGGATGAAGCCTCTGTCTTCCAGTCTCTGTGGGAGGGTGGAATCCTTTGATGATTGCCAGCTAGCAGACACAGCTGGCCTCATCGCATTGACACTGACGAACCGTTTGCAATTTTTCACTTCTCTGACTCTATTGAGACCTCACACTCGCCCATTCTTCATTCATTCTCCCTGTAAAATGCTCGAACCACCTCTGCACGAATCACAATGGAGCCCAGCTCATTCCCCTACTGTCAGTAGTTACTGAATAAAATCTGTTTTTGCCGCTTTAACTAATGTCCCACTGTGTGTATCTTTGATGTGCCTTTGTACACTTTCCCTCCATGTTCTGCCCATACTGAGGCCAATGTCTGGTCCTGCTGCTAACCACTGAGCTCTCTGGATTTCACAGTACTTTACATCTCATTGTTTCATCAGAGCACAACTTCTACTCAGCTAATTTACCTCCTATGATCTTCCCTTTGAAGTTCAAGCAACACAAAGCCAATTTTCTAGGCTGACTCCCAATTAATTATTAATCCATCAATAACTCAGCGAACGTCATCATTTTCAAACATTTTTCGTTTTTAAAAGGCCAGGTATTTTCTTCAGAGTAAATATTTAAAAGTATTAAGAAAAATCAGAACACAAGATAATGCATACAAGTTTTTTTTTTGTTTTGTTTTTTTGCTTTTGTGTTGAACTATAATCAGAAGTAATAGGGTATAGAGAAAAGACACCATCTTGGAAGTCATGAGATTTGGATGCCAACCTTGCTATCTTCATAGAGCAATGGTAGAATATTTATTTTTTCGAACTCCTGCCTCAGCCTTCCAAAGCGGTGGGATTACAGGCATAAGCCACTGTGCCCAATCTTGAGAAAGATTTTTAACAAAGTGTGGAAAGAAGGGAGGTCTTTGTTAGCCTGGAGTTAGCTATAACATTCAAAGAACTAGAAATTCCCAAATGTAAAGAAGGAGCAAGCAGATTGAAACAGTCAGTTTTTTGCACCTTAAATCACAGCGGAGGGCTCCTATCCCCAGGGACTTCTGTTAGAAGGAAGCAACCTGTTAGTGCCCCTGAGGCACAAGGGCCTCTTCTTGCCATTCCAGGATCGAGTGGAAAACTGCATCTCACCCCTGCAGATGCCATTTTGAATGTAAATGTGATTTGTTTGTTAAAGAGATTACCTGGCACCAATATATTCACAGGTCAGGTTTGTCTAGAAATAAAACCTTAGTTTTGAATGTGGTTTATGCAGCACTTCACCGGTACCTGTATTATGAAATTCTAAAAAGATGAAATCTATGACAGACCTATATTAGTACATTTGACTCAGGCCCAGGGGTTCCAGTTCTGAGGAGGCCTTGGTCTGGCTAGAGGATTAAAATTGGATTTCTCATGAGGCTAATGGAGCTTAAGCCTTGTAGCCCCTTATTTGAGGAGCCCAAGGCCCTGGGAAGCGCCCTAGCAATATGCTCACAGGGTCATATGTTTTTGTAGAGCTTGCAATAGTAAAATATTATAACCACAATCAGCTGGGGCTCCTGTTTCTTCTCTGAACTCCCTTCCATCACAATTCTTATTTTGGTGGCTTTAGAGAGGTCACAGGCATTTTGGGGATCTAGTTAAGGTGAGGTTGAGTTAGGATACACTTATTTTGGATCTAGCAGCATGCATTTATGTGATTTGCAGTCACTTCCGTGTATTAACATCAAGATTTTCATGGGTCAGTAAATGGTAGAAGTAGGATTAAAACTGAGCTTGACATTCATATGCTTAATGATTAATCAGTAAGCCTTGGGTACCTTTGCTTAAAGGTATGCTAATGTCTTCCGAGTCAACTTCTAGCATTTGACCCCAGTTCCTACCTTCTTACCTGGCTCCAACACTTTCCTTTCCTTTCTTGGTTTTTCTTTCTTCTTTTTTGGTTACTGCCCTGCCCATACAGTGCTGTTCCTCCAAATTGAAGTTTGCTGGATCATGTCTGTGCTCATGCTCTTCCTCGGCCCCAAATGCCCTCAACTAATTATATTTATGCTGGTCCTTATTCCATTTTTATTACTTTAAATTGAGATACTAGCAAAAGGCCAGGTGCAGTGGCTCAGACCTGTAACCCTAGCACTTTGGGAGGCCGAGGTGGACGAATCACTTGAGTCAGGAGTTTGAGACCAGCCTGGCCAACATGGTGAAACCTCGTCTGTACTAAAAATCTAAAAATACAAAAATTAGCCGGGTATGGTGGCAGGTGCCTGTAATCCCAGCTTCTCGGGAGCCTGAGGCAAGAGAATCGCTTGATCCCGGGAGGCGGAGGTTACAGAGAGCCGAGATCATGCCACTGCACTCCAGCTTGGGTGACAGAGCGAAACTCTGTTTAAAACAACAACAAGGCCGGGCGCGGTGGCTCATGCCTGTAATCCTAGCACTGTGGGAGGCTGAGGTGGGTGGATCACGAAGTCAGGAGATCGAGACCACCCTGGCTAGCACGGCGAAACCCTGTCTCTACTAAAAAATACAAAAAGTAGCCGGGCATCCTGGCGCATGCCTTTAGTCCCAGCTGAGGCAGGAGAATCGCTTGAACCCGGGAGGTGGAGGTTGCAGTGAGCTGAGATTATGCCACTGCACTCCATCCTGGGCAACAGAGCGAGACTCCATCTCAAAACAAACAAACAAACAAAACAACAACAAAATGCAATACCAGCATCAATGAAGGTAAAATAAAACTGAAAACAAGAAAGATATTGATGATTAAGGGGTTGATGAGTATCATCAATTCATGGAGTGTTTAAGATTATTCAATGCTCTGGCTGGGCTCGGTGGCTCACGCCTGTAATCCCAGCACTTTGGGAGGCCACAGCAGGCAGATTGCTTGTGGCCAGGAGTTCGAGACTAGCCTGCCCAACATGGCAAAACCCTTTCTCTACTAAAAAAGCACAAAAATTAGCCAGGCGTGGTGGCACACGCCTGTAATCCCAGCTACTCAGGAGGCTGAGGCAGGAGAGTTGTTTGAACCTGGGAGGCAGAGGTTTCAGTGAGCTGAGATGGTGTCACTGCATTCCAGCTTGGGCAACAGAGTGAGACTGTCTGAAAAAAAAAAGCCTTAAAGTAAGTGATCAAAGGTGTTAACAGATCTCTTAGAAATAAATTAATGTTGGAGATTTCCATATTGTTTATACACATATATGTGATATATGCCATTGTTTGAATATATAACAATCTTTATATTATTCCGTATTATTTGAGTATATAGGTATATTAATATACCTATATATTCAATCACATCAATAACCGTGTGCAATCAGAAAAAAATAGTGAAAATACTTAACAAACGGATTTCTTTTTCTTTGTCTCTTCAACTGAGGGTTGGCAGTTAAGGGCTATCTAGTCTACATCTGACTCTAGAATATATTCATTCTGCAGTATCCAAACTGCTACAGATATATACAAAAATCTAGATTATTTGCACGACTCCAACTGTGTTTCTCATACCTCACATAGGCAGGTTTATAAGCTGTTATTGAAAAGACCAATACACATGATAAAAAAAGAAACAATTCAAGGATCAGGGTTAAACTCAGATCCAGAGCATATTTAAGAACCAAGGGGTGTGTGAGTTATCATACTTAGGGCCATCCAAATGCAGGTGGGGAAGGGGAGACAGAAAATCTGAACTGAGCTATTTTTTCTGGGTTCTTTGCTTGCTGCAGCTCATTTAGCTCTGACAGCAATACTTTGAGGTAAATCCTTTGTTTTACAGATAAGAAAACTGAGGCTAGGAATAGATAAGTTATTTGGCCAAGGGTATACAGCTAGTAAGTGGTGGACCCATGTGGATTGGGATGATTCAGAATTCCGTGTGGGTTTGATTGGAGATCTGCAGAAGAGTTGAACAGAGGCTCCTAGATTTCCTGCAACCTCTGCCTGTGTTAGGTGCTTGGGACAGTCCAAGGGCACTGAATTGGGTCGGGAAAAATTGAAAATGAGAAGTGTTTGATGTTCCCTGGGCTCCACACATGGAAAATTAAGAAATTGGGAAGCAGATAAAACTTGCATGGTGGGGCTGGGCGCAGTGGCTCACACCTGTAATCCCAGCACTTTGGGGGACCGAGGTGGACAGATCACCGGAGGTCAGGAGCTCAAGACCAGCCTGGCCAACATAGCGAAACCTTGTCTGTACTAGAAACACAAAAATTAGCCGCGTGTGGAGGCGCACGCCTGTAATCCCAGCTACTTGGCAGGCGGAGGCAGGAGAATCTCTTGAGCCCGGAAGGTGGAGGTTGCAGTGAGCCAAGATCATGGCACTGTATGCCTGTATGGGCGACAGGGTGAGATTCTGTCTCGAAAAACAAAACAAAACAAAACAAAACCCAACCAAACAACAACAACAACAACGACAAACACTTGCATGGTGGGATGTGTGTGGTTCAGTAACTTCAGGTGAAAGAAAAATATGAGGCGGATCTAAAAATATTCTATCATTGCTTTCTGTCTTAAAAATGGGACGAATGGAGTCCATTCATTATGTGAGATTCTGTAAAGAAGTGAAAGTGATCAAATCACCAATTCAACTGAAAAATGCCAAAATGGTGCTCTTCCATGCATAACATTTATGCACAACTAAAGATAAAAGATAGAGAGTGGAAGGATCAGTGGGAAGCCCTGTGAATGCATGTGTCTGTTTGCAACAGGAAAGAAGAAAACAGAGAAGTATAGTTTATGAGTTTTCTCCTGTTTTTGTTTTTGGCAAGAACAAACTGAGGACCCCCCAGTTTGTTTCTTAGAAATATGCCTACGTAAATCCATTCTACTAAAACAGGCTTGCTGAATTTTACAGCATCTCCAACCTGGAGAACCCCTCGACTCTATTGTCCACAAGGCATATATTGCTCTCTTTCTCTTAACAAGTTGACCTTTCTATGCACTTCAAGTCACCTTGCTAATATTGAACAACTAATTATTCTGCTCTGCACCACTACAATTTTTAACTTTAATGTATGTCATTCTACACCTAGTAAAAGCATCATTAGCATTCAATACATTTCTAAGTAATCTACAATAATACTTCAAAATTGTCTGTGCATGGGTGCACCTGCATAGATAAACATTTAGACATACAAGCACACACCACAAAGCTCTAACTTAACACAATGTTCTCATTTAAAGTCCCCACCTCTAATACCTACCCAAGAAGCAGAACTGGCCATTTGTTCTGACCTTAGGAGTCATTACTTGTCAAGGACTATTCTCCTTTAAGGCAGACCTGCATTTGAGGGTTGGTTGGTTCAGTGTCTTCTCCCCTGCAGGCTCCAAGAATCGCTTCTGCATGGCTCCAACACACTGCCCCACAGTGGGCCTGCCATGAATACCAGTCCATTTGTCTCAGAGCCAAGGAAATGATCACCAAAGGGAATATATTTTTGGATGTAGTTTTTGAAGTTGAGCAGCCAGAATTTCCTATTGAGATGAAGTTCCATTGGGAGTTAGTAAGAAGTCAGACATCACTGGTAGGTGTGTGCAACACACATATTTTGCTTTTGCAATTCTCCCAATGTAGGGGATGAGATGAATCCTTACAGACTTTGTGCTTAGAGCCCCAAGCTTTGCCTAAAGAGGTCATAGGGGACTAAACTGGAGTCTATCTTCTTAAGAGGTAGGAACTTAGGGAAAATGAATAGAACTCCTAGTATTGTGTGTTTTATCCCATCCTCTTTTTTTTCTGGGCAGATGATTTTCTTGTTGTCCTTTTTTTTTTTTTTTTTTTTTAATTTGGAGATAGAGTCTCACTCTGTCGCCCAGGCTAGAGTGCAGTGGTACGAACTCGGCTCACTGCAACCTGTGCCTCCCAGGTTCAAGCAATTCTCCTGCCTCAGCCTCCTGAGTAGCTGGGATTACAGGCATGCGCCACCATGCTGGGCTACTTTTTGTATTTTACTAGAGATGGAGTTTCATCATGTTGTTCAGGCTGGTCTCGAACTCCTGATCTCAGGTGATCTGCCCACCTTGGCCTCCCAAAGTGCTGGGATTACAAGTGTGAGCCACCACACTGGCCTGTGTGTTGTCCTTTTAATGTAGATAATCAGAGGATCATAAAGTCTAGGAAACACATTTTCTTCCTTGTTTTCCACCAAACTTCTCATGTGAAGAGAGGAGATATACAGACATATGATGCGTTGGTACCACTCATTCACCAGATATTTAATTGTGATCTATTTTTTGAATACCCATCATCTTCCAGTCCTGAGGATTCCGAAGTCCTAAAAGCAAATAATTTCATTTTTTCCCCTCAAAAACTCTTGATCTCAGCTCACCCCCAATGTAATTTTTGAAAACTCATCTCTGAAAACTGAGAATAGCCTCCAGCAACAGCCACTAAGGAACTGAAGCCCTCAGTTCAACAACTCATAATTCTGCCCCACAGTTGTATGTGTGAGTTTGGAAATGGATCCTTCTCTAGTTGAATCTTGAGATGAGACTGTGGCTCCCAGCTGACACCTTGATGGTAGCCTGTGAGAGACCCTGAAGCCCACAACTTAGCTAAGTTGTGTCAAATTCATGATCCACAGAAACTGTGACATAAAAAGTATGTTGGTTTTTTGGTTTGTTTTAAACCACAAACTTTTGGGGTAATATGTTATGCAGCCATAGATTCCTAATATAACACTGAATGAATAATCTGTTTTATTGAGCAGGAACCATGTTGAAAACATTTTCTTTCAGACTTGAAAAACAAGCAATGCAACAACAACAACAAAACTGTGTAGACTTCTCCAGAGTAGCACTTTGTGATGGAATTTTGTGGATGCTTACACGTGGGTTCTGTGGTTCTGACTATACTAGCATCTTAGAAACTAAGCCAAAGCAATCTGAATCTTCTTTGAATTTCTTAAAGAAGACCCAAATGTCAGCATCATTCCTAAACCAGGATAACTCCTATGTCAGTTTGAATATATAGATGGATTTATTTGCTTATGAAAAAATACTGCAGAAATTTAAAAGAAGGCTTCCTTGTATAGAAAAAACAAAAGATGCTAGGACCGTTTACATGATCTATGTAGGTTAAGCTAGAATCAGTTTAATATTTAATAGTTTCCTAAGACAAGTCTTCATCTGAAGCAAAATATAGATTAATCCAAGTAATTATTTGATGTTATATTAAAAGAGAAGTATATTTATCAGAAGTATATAACATCAAATAACCACTTGGATTAATCTGTATTTTGTTTCAGGTAGAGGCATCTTGATGATGCTGAGATCACCAGAATAACTTGGTGTTCTTTTGCTTTCCTTTCCTTTCCCTTCCCTTCCCTTCTCCTTCCCCTTCCCCTTCCCTTTCCCTTTCTCTTCCTTTCCCTTTTTTTGGAGTCTCACTCTGTGGCCCAGGAATGCAGTGGCATGATCTCAGCTCACTGCAACCTCCACCTCCTGGGTTCAAGTGATTATCCTGCCTCAGCCTCCCAGGTAGCCGGGACTACAGGCACCTGTCACAACACCGAGCTAATTTTTGTATTTTTAGTAGAGGCGGGGTTTCACCATGTTGGCCAGGCTGGTCTTGAACTCCTGACCTCATGTGATCCATCCACCTTGGCCTCTCAAAGTGCTGGGATTATAGGCGTGAGCCATTGCGCCTGGCCCAATTGCTTTTCTTCACTCTATCAGATTGTTTTGCATGTATTTTTGATACCTTGTCTCTCACCATAGATTTATTTCACTTGCGTATGTTGCACACCTCTAATTTCAAATGTCTAAAACTGATCTGATCATTATTATCCAGAGCTGAACCCTTCCTTTCCTGTAGCTGGCTCTGTCACTCTCCTTGTCCAAAGGATTCAGTATCTCTGAATTACTCTGATACTCTCTCCACTTCTCCAATTAGTCCAAAGCAGCTGCACGGGCAGCTTTTGCTGGGTTGCTATCATTTGTGGGATCCTACACTCAGGAACATAAACTAAGGTTGTGCGGAGTTTTGGTCACTTAAAATTCTTCCCAGTCACAATGTTCTTGTTTTTGGTAAAACCAACAGGAAAGTAGGAAAAAAGGTATCATTGCAAAAAGTACTAGACGATGAGGGGAACAATTATACTGGAACAAGGATGGAGCCAGGCAGGAAGTGGTGATTCGATAGCTGCAGCTGGATCCAGCTGAAAACTAATTTGTGTCTATATTAGCATTTTCATACTTGGGGAAAGATATCCAATATTGGAAAATAATTCAGAACTTTTTTTTTTTAGTTTTAACCATACTTTTTTTTAATTTCCAGATTCTATTACAACTCCACTTCAATGTGGTCTCTATTTTTCCAATATAAAATTGCCTTGTCCAAAGCACACTGTAACAATCATTGCAAGGAAAAGAAAAAATAAAACCCTATTATCTCCTCAATTGACTTCATTTATCTTTTCTTTTTTTTGTTATTATTATACTTTAAGTTTTAGGGTACATGTGCACAATGTGCAGGTTAGTTACATATGTATACATGTGCCATGCTGGTGTGCTGCACCCATTAACTCGTCATTTAGCATTAGGTATATCTCCTAATGCTATCCCTCCCCCCTCCCCCCACCCCACAACAGTCCCCAGAGTGTGATGTTCCCCTTCCTGTGTCCATGTGTTCTCATTGTTCAATTCCCATCTATGAGTGAGAAATTCAGAACATTTTTGAGTGGTAGAAATAGAACACAGGAAATGTCAATCAGCAAAGAAGATAACATTGATTTCATTTTTGTTTAACTTTTATTTTAGGTTCAGCGGGTGCATGTGTAGGCTTGTTACATGAGTAAATTGTGTGTTGCTGGGGTTTGGTGTACAAATGATTTTGTCACCCAGGTAGTGACTAGAAGGGCAGGGTTCCATGAGACAGAACATTAGGGTAGAGTGCCCAAAGAAGATTGGCCAAGAAGACAATCGTGGTAGTGAGCATAGTACCTAATACGTAGTTTTTTGACCTCACACTCTTCCCACCCTCCTCCCCTCAAGTAGGCCTCAGTGTCTATTGTTCCCATCTTTGTGTCCATGTGTAAATCAATGGTTAGCTCTCACCTATAAGTGAGAACATGTGGTATTTGATTTTTTGTTCCTGCATTAATTTGCTTAGGATCATGGCCTCCAGCTGCATCCATGTTGCTGTAAAGCACATGAATTCATTTTTTAAAATGTCTGCATAGTACCCCATGGTGTATAATGTATCACATTTTCTTCATCTAGTCTACCATTGATGGGCACCTAGGCTGATTCCTCGTCTTTGCTACTGTGAACATACAGGTGCATGTGTCTTTTTGGTAGAATAATTTATTTTCTTTTGGGTATATACCCAGCAATGGGATTGCTACGTCAAATGGTAGTTTTGGAGAACATTCATTGCTAAAGGAGCTTCTGCATTAATCGAACTTGTTTACAACAAGCCCATGAAAAGTTTGGGAATAAGTGAGAGTTGCTTTCTATGAGGATTGTCTTCTTGGCCAACCTTCTTGGGGCACTCTACCCTAATGTTCTATCTCATGGAACCCTGCCCTTCTAGTCTACTGTCATCCTAATCCCAGGGTTTACCTTGATCATTTCCCTCTTCCTTTAAGTTAAGAAAAATTTTCCCCCATCTCCTTCATTTCGGTTTGGCTCTCTGTGTGTTCTAAGGGTCTAGTTGCCGTTCCAGCAAACTTTTTCTTTTTTTTTTTTTTTGAGACAGGGTCTCACTCTTTTGCCCAGGTGGGAGTGCGGTGGGGCATTCATGGTTCGCTGCACCCTTGACTTCCCCAGGCTCAAGTGATCCTCCCAGCTCAGTCTCCTGAGTAGCTAGGACTACAGGCGTGTGCCACCATGCTCTGCTAATTTTTATATGTTTTGTAGAGATGGGGTTTTGCCATGTTGCCCAGGCTGTTCTGAAACTCCTGAGCTCAAGCAATCCACCCTCCCTGGCCTCCCAAGGTGCTGAGATTACAGGCATGAGCCACCGCGGCCAGCCCTGTAGCAAACATTTTTATGTATTAAGAGAATCCTTTCATAGACAAAGTCTTAATCTTTGTAATGTAACCCAATTGTGATTTCTTAGCAGTGAATCTTACATGTGGAAGAGATCACTAGAGTTCGTTCTTCATATTTTCTTCTTTCTGGGAGCAGAGTTTGATTTCATTCTCCAGGCTCCCTTGCAGTCAGGTGAGGCTATGTGACCAAGGACTGGCCAATGAAAGTGGTCATAAGTAGTTCACACCACTTCCAGGACTGTCCCATAAAGACACACCCCTCCCTTCCCCATAATTCTTAATTTCTCTCCCTTTCTCTATCTGCTGGAGGCATGAACAGGATTATGAGGAGCTAGAGACGGTGGAGCATAAGACAGCATGAGCATGTTCAGGTGAGGTGTCTCATGCCTGTAATTCTAGCATTTTGGGAGGCTGAAGTGGAGGGATCATTTGAGTCCAAGAATTTGAACCAGCCTGGGCAACTTAGTGAGACCTCATCTCTATGAAAAAAAAATATACAAAATTAGCCAGATATAGTGGTGCATGTCTGTAGTCCCAGCTACTCAAGAGGCTGAGGCAGGAGAATCACTTATTCTTAATTCTCTCTCCCTTTCTCCATCTGCTGGATCATGGACAGGATTCTGAGGATCTAGAGAATGTGGAGCCCAAGACAGAAGAAGCCTGCATTTCTGAATGACAGTGTGGCACTGTGCCCTCTTTCTGCAGACCAGCATTGGCCTGTGACATGAGCAAGAAGTAAACTTTTGTGGTGGCTAACTACTTAGACCGTGGACATTTTTGTTGCAATGGTTGGCCTACTCTGATTGATAAATATGTGCCAGCTGCTATGGCTTGAGCTTTATGATAGTGGGGAACACAGTATGGTGAAGTCAATAGATCTTAGCAGAATATCAGCTGGATTGTCAGATAAATCTTCTCCTAGCACTATCCTTGTCTCTTTCACAACAGAGACTGGCAAATTCTCAGGTTCACTAATTAAACTATCATGCTTTTTATACCCTTTCTTTAGCTTCTAATAGATGGAGTGGCACAGGTAAAGGAGTGGTGAGATCACTGTGTATAGAAACAATGGGAAATTTGGATCTGGCTAATCCTGCTACATAAGGGGGAGTCAGTTGCTTCCCATTCGAGAGCTTGGCATCTGCCTTTGCTCATTTTTTTCTCAAAATCAAAGGAGCTGTCCACAGCCTCAACAGTGATTCTTCTCCTTTTTTTTTTTTTTTTTTTTTTTTTGAGTTGGAGTCTCGCTCTGTCGCCCAGGCTGGAGTGCAGTGGCGCAATCTTGGCTCACTGCAACCTCCGCCTCCCAGGTTCAAGCAATTCTCCTGCCTCAGCCTCCCGAGTAGCTGGGATTAGAGGCGCTTACCACCACACCCGGCTAATTTTTGTATTTTTAGTAGAAATGGGGTTTCACCATGTTGGTCAAGCTGGCCTCGATCTCCTAACCTCATGATCCACCCGCCTCAGCCTCCCAAAGTGCTGGGATTACAGGCGTGAGCCACCGTGCCCGGCAACAGTGATTCTTCTTTATGAACACTCTCACTAACAGCATTATTTCCTTCTCCTAGGAGGAAATTGTGTCCTTGAAGTGAATTGGGGATCCTCTCCTCAACAGAAATCATGGGCTTGCATTGTTCAGGTGGTCATAAATGGAGTTATTCTTCCCAACTTTTCTTTTAAAGGTCCAGTACCAGTATTCACCCCAAGAGTGTATTACACCATGGCTGCACTGAGTTCACTGTTACACAAATGTGACACAATCTCACCTCATTTTCTTTCTTTGCGCATTCTGGTTTCTTTTTGTCTTTTCTTTTGTTTTTTTTTTGACAAGTGTCTTGATCTGTCACTCAGGCTGGAGTGCAGTGAAGTGAACATGGCTCACTGCAGCCTCAACCTCTCCTGCCTCAGTCTCTCGAGTAGCTGGGACTACAGGCGTGCATCATCATGTCTGGTTAATTTTTATTTATTAATTATTATTATTATTTTTGGACAGAGTCTTGCTCTGTTGCCCAGGCTGGAGTACAGTGGTGTGATCTCGGCTCACTGCAAGCTCTGCTTCCCGGGTTCATGCCATTCTCCCGCCTCAGCCTCCCCAGTAGCTGGGACTACAGGCACCCACCACCAAGCCTGGCTAATTTTGTTTTTGTATTTTTAGTAGAGCTGGGCTTTCACCATGTTAGCCGGGATGGTCTCGATCTCCTGACCTTGTGATCCACCCGCCTTGGCCTCCCAAAGTGCTGGGATTACAGGCATGAGCCACCGCGCCCAGCCTATTATCATGATTTTTTTGTAGAGATGAGGTTTCACTAAGTTGCCCAGGCTGGTCTTGAATTCTTGGGCTTAAGTGATCCCTCCACCTCAGCCTCCCAGAGTGCTAGGATTACAGGCATAAGACACCTCATGTGGACATGTACATGTTGTTTTCTTTGCTTGGATTGTTCTTTTCTAATCTTTTTCCCCTTGAAAATGTCTACTGGCTGTTAAATGTCTTTGGAAACTCTCAAGTAATATTGTGGCTACAATTCCCCTAGCACTTTGTTTATTTATTTTTTATTTTTTTTATTTTTTTGAGATGGAGTTTCGCTCTTGTTGCCCAGGCTGGAGTGCGATGGCGTGATCTCAGTTTACTGCAACCTCTGCCTCCCGGGTTCAAGTGATTCTCCTGCCTCAGCCTTCCGAGTAGCTGGGATTACAGGCATGCGCCACCATGCATGGCCTATTTTTGTATTTTTAGTAGAGACTGAGTTTCTCCATGTTGGTCAGGCTGGTCTTGAACTCCTGACCTCAGGTCATCTGCCTGCCTCGGCCTCCCAAAGTGCTGGGATTACAGGTGTGAGCCACCACGCCTGGCCTGTTTATATTTTTTAAAAAGTATTTTGGGTTATGCCTCCAGGAAGGTGACTACATTTAATCTTTTTGCAGCAATCTGAATCCCAGTACTTTCAGGCATATAGTGTATGCTCTATAAAAATTTGTGGAATGAATAATTGAAAGTGAGTAGGGAAAGACTTGAGTGGATTTTGTCTTAGAGCAGTATCATCCACGTGGTCCCCAGCATATACGATGGAATAACTTCTTTTAGGACTCGATGGTGGCCATAGGTATCTCTTTGTTTTGGGCATGAACAAGCTCTTTTCCCATTTTGAGAAAGTGAAATTTAATGTCTATCTTTAAATATGGGTACTATCTTACCCTTATTGAATTAAAACCCTTTCTGATTGTCCCAGCCGTTTCTTCAGTTTCCTCATGGCCAGCTTCATTTCCTGATTCCTCAGCGTGTAGATTATAGGATTGAGCAAAGGGGAGATGACAGTGAAGGTGACAGAGATGGCAGTGTCTGTGGGGAGGGCAGTGAAGGGCCGGGCATAGACATAGATGCAGGGCACGAAATGCAGGGTCACCACGGTGATGTGGGAGGTGCAGGTGGAGATGGCTTTCCTCCTGCCTTCCCCAGTGTGAGACCTCAGCATCATCAAGATGACCGTGTAAGATATGAGGAGAAAGAAGAATACAAACCAACTGACTAACCCATTATTTGAAATCATCAGGAGCTCCAGAGTGAAGGTGTCAGTGCAGGCAAGTTTGAGGACCTGGGGGACATCGCAGTAGAAAGTGTCAAGAACATTGGGTCCACAGAAAGGGAGTGGGAGCAATAGAGAAATCTGCGCTATGGAGTGGACAAAGCCCCCCACCCAGGAAGCCACGATGAGGCCTGTGCATCGCCCCCTACTCATGATGGTCATATAGTGCAGGGGCTTGGAGATGGCTATATAGCGGTCAAACGCCATCACAGAGAGAGAAAAAACGTCTGCTCCCCCCAGAAGGTGGAAGAAGAACATCTGAGTGACACAGCCACTGAAGGAGATGGTTTTTGTCTCTGATAGAAGATCGATCAGGACCTTAGGAGCTGTGATGGAGGAAAAGCAGATGTCAAGAATAGACAGGTTGCGGAGCAGGAAGTACATGGGCGTATGAAGGTGAGATTCACAGGTAACTGTAACCATGATGAGGAGGTTTCCCATTAGAGTTGTCATGTACACCAAAAACAGGAAGGTAAATAAGACCCGGCTCAGTTCTCGGGACTGAGTAATTCCCAGAAAGATAAATCCTTTCACTCTGGTGTAATTTCTCTGATCCATTGAATCACAGATCCTTTATCAGTTTCATCTCTGGAAGAAATAATAGTGCAGTTAAATAATATTGATAGGTCCTAAAATCTAGTGTTGTCTTTTCACTTAAGTTGTGGCTCAGAATTAGGAGGAAGCTCTTTTCCCTATGCACTCACTGTGTCTGCAAGTCAGTATGCCACCACTGGATGAAAGATTACCCAGGTTTTTGATTCAGTCATCCAAGGAGACAAAGTTCTCTCACTGCTGCTGCTGAAACAGAGGTTGCAAGACCGTGAATCTATTCAATTGTACTTTCACTATAAAATCTGACACTTAAAATAATAAATAATAAGAAGAAATCTGAATATATTAAGGATTTCTGTTCATAAAAGCATCATTATGAGAATTCAAAGATAACCTGCAAATGGAGCAAGATATTTACAATACATTTATCTGAGAAATGACTCATGTTCAGAATATATAAAGAGCCTCTACAAATCAGTAAAAAAGCTGGATGACCCAACCTCAAAATGGCAAAAGATTGAAACCAATACTTCACAAAAGGGATATCCAAATGCCAATTCAACTTCATTAGTTATAGCAATAAGCCGCAATATACATGCCAGATTGGCTAAATTGAAAAAGATAAATACTGAAAAGATGAAAAAGTGGTGGTGAAGATGTGGAACAGTTGGAACTCTAATACACTGCTAGTGGGTGTGTAAAATTGGTATAACCACTTTGCTATTTGATTATCTCTGCTAAGACTCTATATAAATATAGTTTTATACATAGGAAGATATGTATATATCTACATGTATGATGATATATCTCTTTTAAAGGATCTATCTGTATATCATTACCTATATATCTCTTAAGGACATATTTCTACTTCTAGGAAATATGTACATATGTTCATCAAAAGACATGTCCTAGAATATTCATAGCAGCACTGTTATTTTTTATTTTTTTTGAGACAGGGTCTCACTCTGTCACCCAGGCTGGAGTGCAGTGGTGAGCTTATAGCTCACTGTAGCCTCAAACTCCTGAGCTCAAGCGATCCTCCCACTTCAGCCTCCCTAGTTGTTGGGACTTACAGGTGCCTGTCACCACACCTGAATAATTTTTTTCTTTTTATTTATTTTTTTATGCTGGAATAATTTTTAATTTTTTTATAGAGTTGGGGTCTCCCTATGTTACCCAGGCTGGTCTCAAACTCCTGGCCTCAGGTGATCTTCCTACTTTGGCCTCTTAAGTTTGATTACAAGCATGAGCCACCACACCTGACCAGTAGCACTGATTATAATTTCTTCAAACTGGAAAATGACTCAGAAATCCATCAACAGTAGAAAAGATAAATAAACTGTGTTACGTTCACACAATACTATACAGCAATGAGAATGATTTACACTATACGTAATAATATGAGAATCCCACAAACATAATGTGGTGCTAAATAATCCAGGGACCAAAGAGTACGCACTCTTCCATTTTATTCATATGTACAAAACTGAAGGGAGCCTAAGGGAGGCTTCTGGGTGCTGGTAATATTCCGTTTCTTGATCTGGGTGCTGGTTTACACCAGTAGGCATATTCTGCTGGTGTAAAGACATTCATTGAGTTGGCCGGGCATGGTGACTCCCGCCTGTAATCCCAGTACTTTGGGAGGCTGAGGTGAGTGGAGGCCTGGCCAACATGTTAAAACCCCGTCTCTACTAAAAATACAAAAATTAGCTGGGCGTGGTGGCACACGCCTGTAGTCCCAGCTACTTGGGAGGCTGAGGCAGGAGAATCACTTGAACACAGGAGACGGAGGTTGTCATGAGCTGAGATCACGCCACTGCACTTCAGCCTGGTGACAGAGCGAGACTCCGTCTCAAAAAAAAAAAAAAATACATTGAGCTGTACATGTATGTGCGTTTTTCTGTATGTTAGCATATCATACTTCAGTATAAAGTTTAACTAACAAACATAACATTTATCATTTATAACACTTTAATCTCATGTTTAAAGAATGAATTACATTTAAAGCAAAATTTAATGGACCACTCACTTTTATAAGTTACTTTTATAGTTACGTGGTTATAGTCTTCACCAGCTATCATCTGAGAGTAAACATTTTGTTGTGTTGTTGTTTTTTTGAGACAGGATCTCACTCCCATTGCCTAGGTTGGAGTGCAGTGGTGCAGTCGTGGCTCACTGCAACCTCCGCTTCCTGGGCTCAATTGATCCTCCCACCTCAGCCTCCCCAGTAGCTGGGACTACAGATTGTACCACCATGCCTGGCTGTTTTTTTTTTTTTTTGTATTTTTACAAAAAGACCGAGTTTCACCATGTTGCTCAGGCTGGTCTCAAACTCCTGGGCTCAAGTGAACCACCTGCCTGGACCTCCCAAAGTGCTGAGATTACAGGCATGGGCCACTGTGACCAACCCAAGAGTTACCGTTTTAATTTTTACTCACGTATGGATTTGAGGTGTTCTTTTTTTTTTTTTTGAGATGGAGTCTCGCTCTGTCGCCCAGGCTGGAGTGCAGTGGCGCAATCTCGGCTCACTGCAAGCTCCGCCTCCCAAGTTCACGCCATTCTCCTGCCTCAGCCTCTCGAGTAGCTGGGACTACAGGCTCCAGCCTGGGTGACAAAGTGAGACTCTGTCTCAAAAAAAAAAAAAAAAAAAAAAAAAAAGAAAAAAAATCATCCCAAAGGAGACCCTTCTTTGGAAACAAGCTTATCAAGTATCTTGGACAGAGCCTGCAAACTGAGGATTCCCCCCATACCCCAGCATCCCATTGAGCAAATTCTTCCTTATTCTCTGCATTAAGTTGACTTTCTAGGATGCCACACATATCATGGTTTTCTATTTTCCAATTTTGAAAATCCCTTATTCTTGATTGAATCCCTAAAACTTTTACTAGAAGCATTATTCTTATTCAGTGGTACATGAAGGCACAGATAATCTTGTCATTAAAACATCTTACTCAAATCTTCCAAAATTTCATTCCCAGCCAAGAGGCAAAACTGCATCTACTAAACTCAGGAATTACTGCCTTTAAAAGCTGTTTTTCCAAGGCAGTCATCCTCCTGAGAGCTGGCGATGTCAGCACCTTCTCAACTACCTTTAATAAATTTTGAACCTCAATATCCCAACAAGTAAAACACACCCAAGCCAACTCACCATCTTCCTATATTTTGCAAGCCACACTTTCCATCTTTCTAATAGTGAAAAACTACCTCTTTTCTTTGCTTCGTAAGAGTCTTGACTTCTATAGGAACATTCTACACATTTGCAGCATTTCTCAAAATTCAGCACGAACAGCTTTTCAGTTTCAGAAGTTCATAGGCACTAATACTAACTGCTGGTTTAATCTTTAAGTGGGAAATTGATCCTCTTATGATGCCTCAGCTGCATTTTAGAAGAAGTAGGTACTGGGGAAATTCTCTGTTTAATGTAAAGCCTACCTCAAAGTGAGTGATTTTATTATCTTCTTTCCTCAGATGGGAAAAAGCAACCTCAGGTAATTACAGTATTCTGACTCTTTTCTGCCTTACTACGTTTTGGCCACCTGTATTAGTCTCCAGCCACAGCCCAATATAGGAATTAGCAAAGGGAATATTGTTAGGTATGAATGTGGAAGCTGAGTGGCCAATATAATATGCTACAATACAACTCAGGAGTTCCTTTGGGAGTCATTAAAATGTCACCAAGTGCTCTCTGTCTTGTACTCTCTCTTTTGTTCTCTCTCCCTCTTTCTCATTTTTTCTCTGTTCTCTCTCATACATACATGCAGAGGCACCCGTGCACTCAGGACATACCCTTTCCTCTAGAGGAAACACATGAGACAGTGCATTTTCCTCTGGCTCAGGAAGAGAGTGTTTTGTTAAACCACACCAATGACTGTGCAGTCTTCCTCTTGACCAAAGTCACGTTGCCTGCAATCAGCTAGGAAATGAAAGTTAAATAAATAAAAGAGTAACAGTGAAAAATTCAAAGCTCTGTGGCTACTGTCAGAGCAGCTCTCAGAGACTGTATGGATTTATACGTGCATTTTCTATTTTATTCATTTATTTATTTTTTGAGATGGAGTTTTGCTCTTGTTGCCCAGGCTGGAGTTCAATGGTGCGATCTTGGCTCACTGCAACCGCTGCCTCCCGGGTTCAAGCCATTCTCCTGCCTCAGCCTCCCAAGTGGCTGGGATTACAGGTGCCTGCCACCAAGCCTGGCCAATTTTGTATTTTTAATAGAAGTGGGGCTTCACTATGTTGGTCAGGCTGTTCTCAAACTCCTGACCTCAGGTGATGCAACTGCCTTTGCCTCCCAAAGTGCTGGGATTACAAGCATGAGCCACGGCGCCTGGCCACATTTTCTGTTTAAAGCAACATGTACATTGTCCCAGGACATTTTTTTTTCTTTAAACAGTGTCTTGCTCTGTTGTCCGGGCTGGAGTGGTAGTGTGGCATGATCCCAACTCACTGCAACCTCTGCCTCCCGGCTTCAAGTGATCCTCCTGTCTCACCCTCCCAAGTAGCTGGGATTACAGGCACGAGCCACTATGCCTGGTTAATTTTTGTATTTTTAGTAGAGATGGGATTTCACCATGTTGGCCAGGCTGGTCTTGAACTCCTGGCCTCAAGTGATCCGCCTGCTTCGGCTTGCCAAAGTGCTGAGATTACAGGCATGAGCCACTGCGTCCCATCAGCCCCCACCGTTATTTTAACCTACATCTCTGAAATGTATAGCTCACTTTACGTCTAGGTACAGCTCTTGATATTCATTGACTCAGTTACTTCATAATTATTTTATGTTATTTTTTCATGCATACCCAGAGATATTCACTATGAAAACATTTGATTTGGGGAGCACATATATAAAAGAGCAGTTTGAAAGCCACGTGTGTGCCCAGAGTCAGTTGACTTTTCTACAGTTCTTAGCAGCAGAGCTTAAAAAATAGTGAAAGCATACAACAATCATTTCACAATGTATATGTATAATAAAACATCACATTGTACTGTGCGCTGTAAATATATACAATTTTTATTTATTGATGACAGCTGCTTGGGAGGCTGAGGCAGGAGAATTGCTGAAACCCGGGAGGCAGAGGTTGCAGTGAGCCAAGATCGTGCCACTGCACTCCAGCCTGGGTGACAGAACAAGACTCCATCTCAAAAAAAAAAAAAAAAGTAAAAAGTAGGCTGGGCGCGGTGGCTCACGCCTGTAATCCTAACACTTTGGGAGGCTGAGGTGGGCAGATCACCTGAGGTCAGGAGTTTGAGGCCAGCCTGGCCAACATGGTGAAACCCCGTCTACACTAAAAATACAAAAATTAGCCGGTATGGTGGTGTGTGCCTGTAATCCCAGCTACCTAGGAGGCTGAGACAGGAGAATCGTTGGAAACCAGGAGGCGAAGCCTGCAGTGAGCTGAGATCATGCCACTGCACTCCAGCCTAGGTGACAAAGCGAGACTCCATCTCAAAAAACAAACAACAAAACAAAACAAACAAAAACTAGTCAAAACTAATGTAAGTGGGAAAAATGCTGCTCAACTTGTGATTTTATGTCACTGCCGATAAGTGTTTGTGTGATCAGATGCAATTGCTTTTTCTGTCCTGAGTTATTGAATCAGGTTATGTTGCATGTTTAGACAGGGTCATGAGGAAGTCAACAGGGACAATGATATGCCAAGAGTTCTGGGTTCTTGATCTCTTGGGATTGTGTTTCTTAATCAGGCCCTATAGATCTGTGGAGTCATCTGATTCTGATATAGAGATAAAAACTTGATCTGAGTGAGTCACAAGAGTTAGGAAGGAAAGAAAAGGGCAAAGGACGGATTTGCGTGAAATGGGCTATTAAGTGGCTTGTAGTGTGTATTTTTCATAAGCAATTTCATAAAGAAAAGCCTAGGGACTCTTGAGACCAAAGCTACTTGGGCAAAGGTAGCAGGACCCTATGAATAGTGATCTGGCAAGTGTGACTTTTTATTAGAATCTGTTTGCTTGCAGAAATAAGTTAATATTGTAAGAAGTTAGATTTTGTTGATCAGGTGACAGGAAGTGGCAAACATTTGAGCCAGTTAGTTCATGAATACTTATAGGGCCAGGCCAGATCCAATGAGGGACTTAAGTAAAGTTTGTCTTCAACATTCACTATCCTTCAACATTCATTATCCTTTGGCTAATTTACTCTCCTTGGGCTCTCTGTTCCATCCCATGGGGCCTGTCCTCTTGGCTGCTCTATAAGCCAGGGTTTATTTTTGACCCATTATCTTCTTTTGATATTAAATTCTCCGGTGCTGTTTCTCTCATCAGCCTCAGGGTGACTTTTTTTTTTCGTGAGACAGAGTCTCGTTCTGTCGCTTAGGCTGGAGTGCAGTGGCACAATCTTGCCTCACTGCAACCTCTGCCTCCCAGGTTCAAATGATTCTCCTGCCTCAGCCTCCTGAGTAGCTGGGATTACAGGTGCCCACCACCATGCCCGGCTACTTTTTGTGTCTGTGTTTTTAGTAGAGATGGGGTTTCACTATGTTGGGCAGGCTGGTCTTGAACTCCTGACCTCAGGTGATCTGCCCTCCTCGGCCTCCCAAAGTGCTGGGATTATTGGCACGAGCCACTGCGCCCGCCCAGGGCGACTCTTTAAGCCTTATGAATAACAAGCAAACCTATTGTCACGTTTTGATAATAGAAAGCTAGACATTTTAACATGATGGATGTTTTGAACTCAATATACATTTTCATGTTTTCTACTCAACCAGTTTTTATCTAAAAATGAGGAGTATGGGTCATATAGGAAAAGGGTGTTACAGGCCAATGGGAAACAGAAGGTGTGTTAGGCAAAGCAATAAAAGTGATATTAATAATGACATTTATCTTTGGTTGCACATTTATTCTCTGCCAGGTATCATATATTTCATGTATACCATCTCATTTTGTCCTTTACAACAACCTCATGAGATGGATATTATAACGAGAATCTTTGCGTAGGTGAACTATGACCTTTGGAGAGAGAGGTGAAATAACTTGCTCAAGATCGCACAGCTGGTGGATGGCAGAGATAGGGTTCATACCTGGGTCTATATGACTCTGAAATTAGAGCTTTCATCCACCATGTTTTACTGCTCTCCCAGATAATAACACTAGCCTATACTGCCTCTTCACAAACACTACAAGTTTGAAAAAATAGACTGGGTAGAGTTTTTTCTTCTTTAACTCTCCCATTCTCTCTTTCCAGTGAAAAGAAATGTGAATTCTCAATAGTGAGGCCAAGGCAAAACTGACCCTTGTAAGGCTGCAACTGGAAAATCGGTCCTTTGATGGTAGAGATAAATTGCTTCATGTGTGTGGTTTCTGAAGTTTTGCCTTTATCCAAACTCATCATGAGAATGTGTGGCATGTCTAGTTCTGCATTAAGATACATACCTTTAGGCCATGATGAGAAATCTTCCCAAGCCTCATCAATCTTCATAGGAATCCAGGAGGATAACCATTATGTTCCTATGAAGTTCTCAGTAGCTCATGAGCCCACTTTAGTTTAATTCAGCAGAGGCCAATTTCTCAATCTGCAATAGGCTATGCATACCCACATATATGTACTCCAGAGGCATTGATCATGAGATCCTTCCGGAACAGGATTATAGTTTGGTATAGACAGGTCCAACAATGTAATAAATTACATTCATGTGGTGGAAGAACAATGGGTTGGGCATCTGAAGATGTCTCTGTAATTAACTTAATATAAGACCTTGAACACATCACTTTATCTCTCTGGGCTTTTATTTCCTTATCTTCTGAAAAAAATGTTGGACTTAATAATCTTATCTGCCTGCCATATAGCTGTCTTGATTGACATAAGGTTACTTGGTCTTTGGAAAAGTAACAGTCAGTTCACTCCTATAACACTAGTTACTTCATGCTGCACAGAAGCTTAGGTTATCAGTTATCTACTAACTGAAATAGGAAGACAAATTGTTCGTAGTCAGTATAGTCGGTTTACTGACAATGTATCTGAGTATGTAAATGTGAATTCATGGGAAAAATAATATAAGGTGTCCTTGGTGATGAAGAGCTGAATTTGTTCTGTTTTCTTTTTTTTTTTTTGAGACAGAGTCTCACTGTGTTACCAGGTTGGAATGCAGTGGCATGATCTCGGCTCACTGCAACCTCTGCCTCTTGGGTTCAAGTAATTCTCCTGCCTCAGCCTCCCGAGTAGCTGGGACCACAGGCGCCCACCACCACACCGGGCTAATTTTTTGTATTTTTAGTAGAGACGGGGTTTCACCGTGTTAACCAGGATGGTCTCGATCTCCTGACCTTGTGATCTGCCCGCCTCGGCCTCCCAAAAAAATTACAGGCGTGAGCCACCGCACTCGGCCTCTTTTTTTTTTTTTTTTTTTGAGACGGAGTCTTGCTGTGTTGCCAGGCTGGAATGCAGTGGCGCGATCTTGGCTCACTGCAACCTCTGCCTCCCGGGTTCAAGTAATTCTCCTGCCTCAGCCTCCTAAGTAGCTGGGACTACAGGTGCGCACCATCATGCCCAGCTAATTTTTGTATTTTTAGTAGAGACAGGGTTTCACCATGTTGGCCAGGATGGTCTCGATCTCTTGACTTCATGATCCACCTTCCTTGGCCTCCCAAAGTGCTGGGGTTACAGCTGTGAGCCACCGCGCCTGGCCTGGATTTGTTTTCTATTCCCTTTCAGAAGGCACGAGGCTTCTCTTCAGTCTTCTCATGGCTGACTTCATTTCCTGGTTCCTCAGAGTGTAGATCAAAGGGTTCAGCAGAGGGGAGATGACAGTGAAGGTGACAGAGATGGCCTTATCTGTGGGGAGGGCAGTGAAGGGCCGGGCATAGACATAGATGCAGGGCACGAAATGCAGGGTCACCACAGTGATGTGGGAGGTGCAAGTGGAGATGGCTTTCCTCCTGCCCCCTCCTGCCTGAGACCTCAGCGTCATTAGGATGACTGTGTAGGACACGAGCAGGAAGATAAACCACAGGGTAGTGACCAGGCCATTGTTGGAAATCATCAAGAGCTCAAGAGCAAAAGCGTCAGTGCAAGCGAGTTTGAGGACCTGGGGGACATCACAGTAGAAAGTGTCAAGAACATTGGGTCCACAGAAAGGGAGAGGCAGCAACAGGGAGATCTGCACGATGGAGTGGACAAAGCCCCCCATCCAGGAGGCAGAGATGAGGGCAGTGCATCTACTCATGATGTGCCCTCTACTCATGATGGTCACATAGTGCAGGGGCTTGGAGGTGGCCATGTAGTGGTCAAACGCCATCACAGAGAGAGAAAAAGTGTCTGCCCCACCAAGGAGGTGGAAGAGAAATATCTGTGTCATGCAGCTTGTATAGGATATGGTCTTTTTCTTTGACAGAAGGTCCAGCAAGACTTTAGGAGCAGTTGTGGAGGAGAAGCAGATGTCAAGGATGGCTAGATTGCGGAGCAGGAAGTACATGGGGGTGTGAAGGCGAGACTCACAGGTCACGGTGACCATGATGAGGAGGTTTCCCAGCAGAGTCGTCATGTACACAAGACATAAAAAAAGAAACAAGACCAAACTCTGGTCTTGGGATTGAGTAAGTCCCAGAAATATAAATTCTTTTACTCTGGTGACATTTCCCAACTCCATTGAATCATGTTTTCTCTTTCCTGAATATCTTGGAAAAAATAATGTTATTTCAGAAAGTGTTTACTCTCTCTTAATAGATTCAAGTATTAGGTCTGAAAACTTGTGAGATATTATCACCACGTGAATTACAATTTCAAGTTTATTGCCAATGCTTGTAAAATGACATCTTATTACACAATCATGCATACACTTATATAAATTACAATTTTAAAAAATGTATAAAAATGCATAAAAATAATGTTCCAGTTATTCAAGATACTTAGGACATTATTCAAGATAAACAGAGGGGGATATTAACTATTTAGAAAGAGACTATTGTGGCATGGGAAATATAAAAATGGGATTAGTTTGTTGTGAGAATAAGGCAGTGCTTACTTTGTGTGACTAGAACACCTTGAGTTTCACAGGGCTGAGGATTTTGTTGTTTTTTCCCAGACTGGATGCTCCATTTAAATGGTTCTAAGAACCCCTGTCTGCAAAGAGGCCCCCCACTGGATTGAATTGTATGGAAGCAGCACCCCTCTCTTCTTAAATCACAAACTTATTTCCATGAAAAATTAGAAAATGTTTAAGCCATAAAATTCGTTTCTATTGCTCTATTCTTCTTTAAGGGGACTTCTTTGTTTCTTTCTTTACTTTAATCTACTTTAGGTACTGAAACCCCGGGGTGGTGAATAGCTCCTTAGCAATGGAAATAAAAATATTACTCAGAGCTTCTCTTCTGTTGTTTCAATTTCTTTCTTAAAAAATAATTTTTGTTGAGCTATCATTGACATACCACAGACTGCACATATTTGAATTCACACTTTGATAATTTTTTTTTTTTTTTTTGAGACAGAGTCTTACTCTGTCACCCAGGCTGGAGTACAGTGGCGTGATCTCGGCTCACTGCAACCTCTGCCTCCCAGGTTCAAGTGATTCTCCCACCTCAGCCTCCTGAGTGGCTGGGATTAAAGGCGTGTGCCACCACGCCTGGCTAATTTTTGTATTTTCAGTAAAGACAGGGTTTCACCATATTGGCCCAGCTGGTCTCGAAATCCTGACCTTGTGATCCACCCACCTCAGCCTCCCAAAGTGCTGGGATTACAGGCATGAGCCACTGCTCCCGGCTGATAAGTTTTGACATATATACCTGTGACACCATCTCCATAGTTAAGAGAGTGAATATATCTATCACCCAGAAAATGTCCT
Organism: Pan troglodytes; assembly: GCF_028858775.2. Taxonomy (NCBI): domain Eukaryota; kingdom Metazoa; phylum Chordata; class Mammalia; order Primates; family Hominidae; genus Pan; species Pan troglodytes. Next base: position 61,731,059 of record NC_072407.2, on the reverse strand, counting down.
TGTGCCCCTTTGTAGCCTGTCCCCTTTACCCTTCCTTCTTCAGGCAACAACTGATCTGCTTTCTGTCATTATACATTTGTTTGTATTTTCTACAATATTCTATAAGTGAAATTCTACTATTTGTATTTTCTTCTTGTCTGCCTTCTTTCAACCATGAAATTCATCCATTGTTTTGTGTGTACTGCTATTTTGTTCCTTTCTATTGTATGAATATACCACAGTTTGCTTATCCACTCACTTGTAGGTGAACATTTGGGTTATTTGTGGCTTTTAAATATTACTCATAAAGCTGCTATGAACATTCACATTTGGGTCTTTGTGTGGACATATGTTTTCAGTTCTCTTGGGTAAGTAGCTAAGAGTGGAATGGCTGTAACTCTTAACATTCAATAGTATGAGAACAAACAACCAATTAAGCAACAAGGACAAATTATTTTAACACAATGAAGTCACTAAAAGAAGTTAAAAAAAAAGAAGAGAAAAAAGGACAAATTATTTGAACAGACACTTCAGCAAGAAGACACAGAGAGAGCAAATAAGCACATGAAAAGGCTCAACATCATTTATCACTGAGAAAATATAAATTGAAACCACAGTGTAATTTAAAAATAGTATACATTAGAGTCACTAGAATGAAAAAGATTGATATATCAATAGTGGACAAAGATGTAGACCAATGGAACTCCAGTGGGAATGTAAAATGGTACAATCACTTTTGAAAATATTTTGGCAGTTTTTTTTTTTTTTTAGATGAAGTCTTGCTCTGTCACCCAGGCTGGAGTGCAGTGGCACAATCTTGGCTCACAGCAACCTCTGCCTCCCAGGTTCAAGCGATTCTCCCACCTCAGCCTCCCGAGTAGCTGGGATTACAGGTTCCCACCACCATGCCCAGCTAATTTTTGTATTTTTAATAGAGGCAGGGTTTCACCATGTTGGCCAGGCTGGTCTTGAACTCCTGACCTCAGGTAATCCATCCGCCTTGACCTCCCAAAGCGCTGGGATTACAGGCATGAGCCACCACGCCTGGCTGGCAATTTTTAAAAAAACTGTTACACATACACTTACCTTATAACTGTGTTGCTTTCGAATTCCTTTCTTTCTTTCTTTTTTTTTTTTTTTTTTGGTAAATCTTTGAAATGGGCCTTATTTTCTTTCTTCCTAGTTTATCTCCTTTTTCTTTCCATAATTAGAAACAAATGAAGGGCAAAAGTCCCTTTCTTCCCATTCTTTGGGTGTGTTCTCCAATTTAAATGAAGATATTTCTTCTCACTTAGCTCTCTTTGTCTTCAAGTTTTCTTTCCTCTCTAGGCAATTTTGTCCAAAATCTACTTAATGGGTAAATCCGAAAACAAGCTGCCAAGAAGTATTCTACCTTCGAGGTAGATGCCTACTAGACTCTGGCACCACACAGCCTGTTCAGATCCCAGCTGAGTACTTACTGGTTGTGCTAACATGAGCAAATTGCTTCATCCCTTGACCTCATTCTCTATATCAGTAATTTGGAGACAATAGCATCTCCTTCATAAGACTTTTGTGAGGGTTAAATAAGTTAATCTATGTAGAGCATCAGTACTTAGAGCGTTGCCTAATCTGTAATAAGCGTAATTATATGTGTGCTACCTTAAAGACAACTCCAGGTTAATAATTCCCACACACAGCTTCTTCAATAAATATATTTCCAATATATTTATGGACATTCTTTTAGAGGAGCTGCATGTTTCCCACAGGTGTGTCCTCAACCACTTCATCATAACATTTGCTGTTTTGAAGGAATTAGGAGATATTTGCCTTCCAGTGACCCAGAGAGTCTTGACAGTGTATGACAGTAAAAAGAGCACTTGCTTGGTTTGGCTTCTTCTCTGACATCTTATTAGCAGACCAGAGAAATTGTTCAGTGCAAGGGCTCTGGGATCAAGACTCATCTGGGTTCAAGTCCTGGCTTTGCCACTGTGTGATTTGGGCAAGTGCATAACCTCATTGAGCCTCTATTTTTTCATCTGTAGGATGGGGATAATAATAATACTCACCTCACAGGGAAGTTATGAGGGTTGGAGAATTAACTTGTGTACTCTTCTCAGCATATGGGCTGGTTATCTGTCATGATTAGTGCTATGCTGGGTAACCCTAACAGTGAAGCCTCATCAGTAAATGGAGTGTATTGAACTAAATGGTAGCTATCAATCCTGATTAGCTTAAAGAGAGAGGAAATGGTCACTAGGAACACCAACTCAGTATGGTTACTAGAGATGTGAAGAAAACCAATTTAGTTATTAAGCTCTTCAAAGGGACCCCCATGTAAACAGCACATTGTTTACACACACATGGGTGGAAGGTAAACCATATCCCAGACCCCAGGCCAGGACTATTGGTCTGAAAGAAATAGGTCTCATGTTCACAAACTGCCTTTGGTAATTTAAAGACAACATCCCCTAGCTTCTGCTCCACCCTTCTGCTAGTTTTAATCTATCCAATTATTTAGCAAATATTGATGGACCATGGGAAGAGTTCTAGGTTATTTGAGAGAAAGGAATATAATCTAAATACAGTGGGAAAAGCATTGAAATCTAATAGTTACATGGGAGTGATGGGGACAATTTAAGGACAGATGAAGAGCTGAGTGTGAAAAGAGGATGATTTCCAAATAAGAGGCTCAGTGAAGCTGTATGGAGGAAGTGGTGTTTACATTTGGGACATATAGGAACGGGGAGAAAGTACATTCTGGCCTTACAGGACTATTTAAATATATGAAAGTTGCTAATGAGTGGGAAGTTTGACTGGAAAGAAAGGGTGCAAACATGACAGCATGGAAAGACAGAGAAAAGAAAATCATTGCTATCATAAGGTTTCAGAAAACAATACCCTATAATGAAGGCCTCAGAAGTAGCCTCAGAAGTAAAAGTTTTTCTCTGACCTCCTCCTGCTTTCCTGTGTCAGGTGACTGGTCCTTCATTCTTCCCCAAGGTTAGCTGTAGAAACTACAATATCTCTTCCCTAAGGCGGGTCATGGAAACCAGAACCCCTTTTCTCCAAAGCCAGCTATAAAACCTAAACATATTTTTCTAACTTCCCTGTGACTCCACCTTTCTGTGTAAGAGTGGGTCATAAATAAATTCTCAGGTCTACTTTGTTTGACTGTAGGTCATAAGAACCCCATTCCAGAGAGACAGAGAGAGAGAAAGAGAGAGAGAGAGAGAGAGAGCGAGCACTGCCTCATACCCAGGAGCAAGGAATTGCTGCACAGAGAGGCCAAATAGGATCTAAACAGACAGGACTTGCTAGGTTTCACTATTGTCCATTAGCATTAGATGATACTATTTTTTTAAATTTAAAATTTTTATTTTTATGGAGCGCTTCACTAAATTGCATGCCATCCTGGTAAAGGGGCCATGCTAATCTCCTCTACATTGTTGCATTGTTCCAATTTTAGTATGTGCTGCCAAAGCAAGCTATCATACCTTTTTTGTCCAATCCTATTTCTACATGGCTGTCCACACCTTGTTGAACCTAAGCATAAAAATGAACATTTTCCTTGTATCTTTGGGTCTTCATTCTGAGGGCTCCCATATCATGTAAAACTATGATCAAATAAATTTGTATTCCTTTTCTCCTAATTGTCTGCCTTTTGTCAGCTGATTTTCAGTGAACTTTCAGAGGATGAAGGGGAAGTTTTCCCCTGTCCCCTACACTATAAACTTCTTATTTTTGTGTTAGATCTAAAGAAGGGTAGACAGGTGTTTATTGTCTGAGTCTCTCAACTTTTGTGAGCGTTTGTTACTGCAGGTTTAAGTTCAGGGTAAGAATCACCTCCGTTGATTTCAGCCTGAGAAGATCCGTCTAGAGAAAAGAAGACTGAGAAAATTCTCTTCTCTGTACTATTCAAGAGGTCGCAGAAAGCAAAAGCTGCCTTTTCCCCAATTCCAAATTGACCTCAACTCTTTCTCTCATTCCACAACGTACTCTTTGTTACTATTTCTAGCTTATGCTGTCTGTTATTAAAGGAAGGTTCTCCCAGAATGCAGCATCTTGTATACATATTACATTATCTGTAGTCATAGTGTATTTGTGAATCTTAATGATTACATCTAGATTTCAATTTTTCTTTTTCTTATTTCTCACTCTATGCATAAACACCCAGACACCCCAGGCACACACACACATGCAGACTTTTATTTTTTTACCTAAAATCTGCAATCTTCTTCCAAGAATTCCAACATCTTAAATAATGTTCACATGAATCTCAGGAATCATCCAACTTCAGAAAATTCTGCTCAACACCCCTCTGAAGGCCGGTTATTTCAATGGCATCTCTTCTATCTTAATGTGGAAAGGACTTAGGGAATGATATTTTCTTGGCTCTTCCACACTGATTCACAGTGTCCCATCATATTTACCAGTTCCTTAATCCCAGAACTAGTGTGAGAATTATCAGAGGGATTACAGTTGGATGCAGTTGTGGAAAAATTCTGCTGACGGTGAGGTTGTTTCAGTGGGAGTAATTAAGAAGTCACTCAGACACATATGCTTAGGAACACACATTTTGTCTGGAGCCTAAAATTTTTCAGAGGCAACTGAAAGAATGAATCCCCTTATCTTCTGGCTTCAAAAGGAAGAAAGGTTGTGTGGAAACAAGTCAAGCTGTATTCCTGAGAAAGTCCAAAAAGTGCTGTTCTTGGTGATCAGAGGGCACCCTTCCACGAGTGCCCATGGTGCAGAGAAACTTGGAGCTGACAAGGGCACTGGATTCACTGCCCGGTCTTCCATCCTATTCTATTTCCAAGTCTAACAACTTACACAAAGAGAACCGGAAATGGAACCTTTAGTAACAAACAGTACAGGGGCATGCAAGCTTTGGGGAAGGCTCATCCCTTCTCCAGATCTCAACACTTACTTTACTGACTCGGAATCCCCAGTCTGGGAAGAGGTTGAAGCAGGCACAGGACAGAGTAGCGTGGTTGGCTGTCTATACTAAGAAAAATAAAGTCAAATGAAACGAGACACCAAGATGGCCACACCGTGAGAAATGTGATTCTACTCAATAGCTAGCTTCATTGTTTGACCATCTTTAAGATCTACAGCTTTAAGCTTCTAAAAATGGAATATTGGCCATAATTGCTTCCATTGTTTCCCTTGTTTTTGATGACCTTGACAGTATTGAAGAGTCATTGTCAAGTATTGTATAGAAGAGGGGTCCCTAACCACCAGGCCATGAACTGTTACCAGCTCTTGGCCTGTTAGAAACCAGGCCAAACAGCAGGAGGTGAGTGGGGGGTGAGCAAGTGACAGAAGCTTCATCTGTATTTAAAGCGGCTCCTCACTGCTGGCATTACTGCCTGAGCTCCACCTCCTGTCAGATCAGTGGGGACATTAGATTCTTATAGGAGTGGGAACAGTACTGTGAACTCTGCATGCAAGGGATCTAGGTTGGTTGCTCCTTATAAGACTCTAATGCCTGATGATCTGTCACTGTCTCCCATCATTCCCAGATGGGACCATCTTGTTGCAGGAAAACAAGCCCTGGGCTACCACTGATTCTACATTATGGTAAGTTGTATAATCATTTCATCGTATATTACATGTAATAATAATAAAGTGCAGGATATATGTAACGCACATGAATCATCCCAAAACCATCCCCACCACCTTCATTTGTGGAAAAATTATCCTCTGTGAAACCAGCCCATGATGCCAAAAAGGTTGGGGACAGCTGTTATATGATGTTCTTCAGTTTGGCTGGTCCTGATGATTTTCTCATGGTTAGACAGGGGTTGCAGATGTCTGGGAGAAAGAACACAGAGGCCAAATGCCACTCTCATCACACCATATCAAATGGTGTGTATTAGTGTGTTTTTGCACTGCTGATGAAGACATACCAGAGACCGGGTACTTATAAAGGAAGGAGGTTTAATTGACTCACAGTTCCACATGGCTGGGGAAACCTCACAGTCATGGCGGAAGGCAAGGAGGAGCAAGTCATGTCTTACATGGTGGCAGGGAAGAGAGAATGAGAACCAAGAAAAAGGAGAAACCCCTTATAAAACCATCAGATCTCGTGAGACTTATTCACTACCATGAGAACAGTATGGGGGAAACCACCCCCATGATTCAATTATCTCCCACCAAATCCCTCCCACAACACATGGGAATTATGGGAACTACAATTCAAGATGAGATTTGGGTGAGGACATAGTCAAACCATATTAGGGTACATGCCACTAACATGATTGATCACTGATGATGTTAACTTTGAACACCCGGCTGAGGTAGTCTTTGTCAGGTTTCTCCAGGATTTAAAAAAACTGTACTCTTTGGAGAGAGGAGGTAACTATTTATAACTCACACTTAGAGAGTTGGGGCTGGGTGTGGTGGCCTGTGCCTGCAATTCCAGCAATTTGGGAGGCCAAGGCAGGAGTATTGCTTGAGCTCAGGAGTTTGAAACCAGTCTGGGAAACAGGGTGAAACCCTGTCTCTACTAAAAATACAACAATTAGCCAGGCATGGTGGCACCTGCCTATAGTCCCAGCTACTTGTGGGGCTGAGGTGGGAGGATCGCCTGAGCCTAGGAGGTTGAGGCTGCAGTAAGCCAAGATGCACCACAGCCCTCCAGCCTGGGCAACAGAGTGAGACCATGTCTCAATTTAAAAAAAAAATTGGGAGTCATGCTCCACGTCCTTGAGGGTGGACAATCTACATACATTATTTGGAATTCTCCTGCATGCAAGACTTGTCTATTATCCTCCATTTATTGATTTATTTAATAATTTATTTATGATTAGGCTCATGGATATTTATTTTATACTTTGGGTTATAATCCATGACTACATTATGTATTTTGTCGTTCCAACTTTGGCCATGGGAAACTCTTTCAGTTGGCTCCTGTGCCCCTTTGACTTACCTCCACTGTTTTGCTTTTTAAACATTTCCTTGTTTTTTGGTGCTAAAAGATGCTCCAGGCTTATGTTGTATATTCCCTGCCCCAGTCCTAAAATCAGTCATTTCTCCAAGAATTACTGGTGCCTATGTTAAAAAAAAAAATTATTAAGTGATTTGAAAATATAAATAAATGACACAATAAATGGTACCAACCAAAGAAAACAAAACAAAAACCTGACTTTTTATATTATTATTTCCAGGTACAGCATTTATTCATGAATATAAAAAGTTAATTTTATTTTAATTTATTTATTTTCCTAGCTTGGATTACCTGGATGCTTTCTGGGGAGCGTGAGTCCTGAAGAAGATTCCACAGCTATACTGACTCCTACAATATGACTAGAAGCGGTTAACCTCTGGCTTCTGCTGGGAAATAAGTTTCTATTCTTGCAGTCCCCTGCATGCAAGATGAGTCTGAAGTGTGACATGTAAGTACTGGAAGGAGATATTGGATCTGAAGGGATCATGTAGGTGAGAATGAAGGAACTTTCAATGGCCTGATGACCAAATTGGATGATGGAGTTCTCACGGGATGCAGAGTAGTCAGCAAACCCATGTTGGGTTCATCTGCAAATCATGCCAACTTGACCTTCAAAGTTTTTCAAACTTCTCACCATGACCACCATTACCATTCTAAGTCATGTCTTCATTCTTTCTCTCATGGGGCTGTTGTAGTAGGCTCTGAATTGCTGCCTGGTTTTTGTCCTTACCCCTCTTCTGCTCCTTGAAGGCCTCCAAATGTGCCACATCTTACTCAGTGTGAAAGCTAAAAGCTTTGCAGTGGTCCACAAAGTTGCGATGACCTGGCCCCATGACCCTACCATCTCTCTGAACTCAACTACAGGCACTTCCTCTCTCTTACTTGCTGCTTCTTACTTAGTCCCAAGGGCCTCCTTGCTGTTTCTTTGACCTTGCAGACACATCCCCATCTCAGGGCCTTTGCATATCTGATTTGTGAACTGAGATTTGTATACCGACATACACATTTTGCTAGTTTCAACAATTTTAAGATATCTAGGATCTACCTCCAGAAATGGGCAAAACAAAAAACAAAAGAATAACTCCCAGCAGCTGTAATAGCACATTAAGTAAACAAATAAAAACCAACTTGATATATCGAATAATGTTTTCCATTTTATTCCCGCTTTTTGAATAAGTATGCACAGTCCAAAGCAGCTTCAAAGATTTCAGTCATTTTTAGGAAGTCATGTCTTCAGAGAGTAAAAAATGAATTATTTTCTTTTTTTAATGCTTTTTTTTATTACTATATTTTAAGTTTTAGGGTACATGTGCACAATGTGCAGGTTAGTTACATATGTATACATGGGCCATGCTGGTGCGCTGCACCCATCAACTCGTCATTTAGCATTAGGTATATCTCCTAATGCCATCCGTCCCCCCTTCCCCCACCCCACAACAGTCCCCAGAGTGTGATGTTCCCCTTCCTGTGTCCATGTGTTCTCATTGTTCAATTGCCACCTATGAGTGAGAACATGCACTGTTTGGTTTTTTGTCCTTGCGATAGTTTACTGAGAATGATGATTTCCAATTTCATCCATGTCCCTGCAAAGGACATGAACTCATCATTTTTTATGGCTGCATAGTATTCCATGGTGTATATGTGCCACATTTTCTTAATCCAGTCTATCATTGTTGGACATTTGGATTGGTTCCAAGTCTTTGCTATTGTGAATAGTGCTGCAATAAACATACGTGTGCATGTGTCTTTACAGCAGCATGATTTATAGTCCTTTGGGTATATACCCAGTAACGGGATGGCTGGGTCAAATGGTATTTCTAGTTCTAGATCCTTGAGGAATTCCACAATGGTTGAACTAGTTTACAGTCCTACCAACAGTGTAAAAGTGTTCCTATTTCTCCACATCCTCTCGAGCACCTGTTGTTTCCTGACTTTTTAATGATCACCATTCTAACTGGTGTGAGATGGTATCTCATTGTGGTTTTGATTTGCATTTCTCTGATGGCCAGTGATGGTGAGCATTTTTAATTATTTTCTTAACAATACTTTCCAATGATTTGAGTAGCAGAAATGAGTGAGAGGCAGTAGTCTTTCACTGAATGTTTTAATTCAGTAATTTTCAGTAGCATTTATTATATTATACTTGTGCCAGGTGTTGGGGATATGACAATAAATAAAGCATAATCCTACTGGGGGAGATTGGGACAAAGAGAACAGGGAATTGAAACAGGGTCCCAAGGGTTGTGCTACAGCCAAGCACAGGCTACTGACGGAATGTCCTGGAGGAGGGGCCAGCAGACCTGGGGTTCAGAGGAAGATCAGGTTAGAACTATGTTCAAGGTCATAGAGGTCACAATAGGTGAGGTCATGTTCTAACTCAAGCTATGCTGATCCAAGCACCTGCTCTCAGCTATCGGTAGGTGGGCTTTAGATTAAAAAATCTAACAGTGATATTTATTTGGTTCATATTATAGGATTGGAGGAGGAACTTAACTTGGATGTGGTTTCTTTAATTAGGATATGATGACTCTGTGAAAGGTCTTATGGAATCCTAATGCCCAAGCTGCATCATATTTCTAATATGTGTCTCAGCTCCCTTCCTGGCAGCAGTAAAGGGTTGTAGTGGAAATGTCTGAGTGTATTTTGATTTCATTTCTTTTAGTTTTTCCAAGGCTGTATTGCAAAAACAATATACACCTCTCCTGCTAACAATTTTATCTCTGTACTTTCTCCTGTGACACAGAACCCATCATTTTTACATTATTATGACCTGCTAATCAGAATGTTTGAAAGTCATGTGCTTCTTATTAGTAGACTAAAAAATAATTAGAAATCAATTAGTGAGTAGAAAGTATTTGCTGGGCAAGCATTTTCAAAAGTGGTGAGAAGGAGGGAAGCACTGGTCTATTTCCTATCAGAAGGTCAGAGTCTTCAGTCTCTTCATGGCTGACTTCATCTCATGGTTTCTCAGAGTGTAGATCAAGGGGTTGAGCAGAGGGGAGATGACAGTGAAGGTGACAGAGATGGCCTTATCCGTGGGGAGGGCAGTGAAAGGCTGGGCATAGACACAGATGCAGGGCACAAAATGCAGGGTCACCACAGTGATGTGGGAGGTGCAGGTGGAGATGACTTTCCTCCTGCCCTCTCCTGCCTGAGACTTGAGTAATGATAATGTGACCATGTAGGACACCAGGAGCAGGAAAAACCACAGTGTGGTGAGCAGTCCATTGTTGGAAATCATCAACAGCTCAAGTATGAAAATGTCTGTATGGGCGAGTTTGAGAACCTGGGGAACATCACAGTAGAAAATGTCAAGAACGTTGGGTCCACAGAAAGGGAGTGGGAGCAACAGGGTAATCTGCATGATGGAGTGGACAAAGCCCCCCAACCAGGCAGCCACTGTGAGCCCAATGCAACGGTCTCTACTCATGATGGTCACATAGTGCAGGGACTTGGAAATGGCCACATATTGATCCAATGCCATCACTGATAGAGAAAATGCATCCACCCCTCCAATAAGGTGGAAGAGAAACATCTGAGTGAAGCAACCATTGACGGAGATGGTCTTTCTCTCAGACAGAAGGTCCACCAGAACTTTGGGCTCTGTGATGGAGTAGAAGCAGATATCGGCAATAGATAAATTATGGAGCAAAAAATACATGGGCATGTGAAGGCGAGATTCACAGGTGACAGTGACCATGATGAGGAGGTTTCCCAGCAGAGTCGTCATGTACACCAAGAGTAGGAAAAGAAATAGGACCAAGCTTCTGTCCCCATTCTGGGTTAGGCCAAGGAAAATAAATTCTTTTACCCTGGTACAGTTTTTCATCTCCATTGAATCATCCTCTTTATTCTCTTTTGTTTCAAGCTATGTCATACAACAGCACAGGGATGTTTATTTTATTGTCCTCCCAAGCACACTAGAATGCAATTCAGAAACTTCCCTCGTGATTGCAGTGTTCGCTATTTGCTGCATTGTCCACATTTTTAAGATAGCAATCAGTTTGGTGATCAAATTATCACATGCAAAGTCATTCAATAATTATTTTCCTATGAAACTATTTTGGGAAAGAATAATCGTATCATGTTTAATAGTGACATTTACATATTATATTTAATATAATTGATTATTTTTATTATATTTATTATTTATTTTTATATCCATGCAAACTTATTGGTTGCCAGGAACTGTGAAGTGTTAAATACAAAGATAAGTTAGACGTAGTTCCAGCCATTAGGAAACTTATAGTCTACACACTTAATAGTCATGTTAGCTAATATTCTGTTGACTTCAAGAGAGTCTTATCTTGCTGTTCTATTTCTTATTGCAATGTTGCTGTGTCACGGATCAATTTCCTAGCTCTTGGTTGTATTCTGTCAGATTTCTTAAAATTGCAGCCTATGATTTCATTTAGTCAACCTGTCCTTGTCACTACTTTACACTAATCAGATTTTTTGCTTAATATTTATTTGAAAGCATGTTAAATTTGCTATTAGGAAACAGATTTGAAACAACATGTAAAAACAAACTCAAAGAATATAATTAATGTTTTTGATTGTGGTAAAAACAGTTAACACGACATCTATTCTTTTAACAAATTTTTAAGTGTACCAGTAGAGGACTGTTTACTATAGGTACAATGTTGTACAGCAATTCCCTAGGACTTACACATCTTGTATATGTATAACTGAAAATTTGTGCGCATTGACCAACAACTCCCCTCTTCCCTCTCCCATCAGCCCCTGGCAATTACCATTCTACTTTCAGTTTCAATGAATTTGACTATTTTAGAAGTGGAATCGTGCAGTATTTGTCCTTTTGAGAGTGAATAGCACTAAAATATGCTATTGTAATAATTTTGTTTTCTGTTTATTTTAAGAAAATATTTTCATCTCATCTTGTTACTTAATGCTGCTGTGGAGGTCAAAAGGTTCTGATTTTTCTAGATGTAAGAAGTGAAAGGACCATCAGCCGGTTCTTATTTTTGTTTTAGCTGCTGCTGTATTATTAATACTGTTATTATTATCAGTTAGTTTTCTACCCTGTGCAGGAACACATTTTGATAAGAACCTTCAGTGATTTTGGAAATCTGAAAGGTGATTAGTTTTTTCCCAAAAGGAAGAATTTTCCTGCTGAGAGAGGCAGTGAGATGTAGTGAAGAGAGCTCTGGATTTGGGAGATTGGAGCATTGGTTCCATCTAGTTCTTATTCTGCCATGAACTAGCTGAATGACTGGGGCTCTGACTCCTCATCTCTGGACTGTATCAAATGGATTCAGTGTGGACATTATCAGTTTGAACCAGCAGGGAGGAGGAGGGATCTGAGCTAAGGAGGAGATTCATTTAAGAGGTTACAAGACTGACCCTGGGGTCTTATTGTTGATCCCCAATTTCAGGCTCTGTCAAAAGGCGGGAACCAACTGGTAATCTACTTTTTTCTCCTGTCCCGTTCTTCCTCCTTTCCTGTCTCCACCATCAGTAGGTCCATTTGTAGGTGGTTGGGAGAAAACCAGTTGGAGAGTCATGATCCCCCTCTAGTCTTCATACCCCAAGAGTTAAAATGTCCTGTGAACGGTTGTCTTATTTATTCTTATGAAGAAGAGTTTTTTATTTCTTCTCTACACTAAAGAAATGATGCTCAGAAAGGTGAGTTCATTTTCCCAAACTCACAACAGTGGTAAGTGATGGAACTGAACTTCCAATGTGATTCTTTTAGCTCCAAAGCCAACATTCCATCTGCTACAACATACAATCTTTGTTTAAGCATTCAGTTGACCAGAATTATGTCTTTGCATTAGGGTAAAGGTGGCAGAAAAACTGTCCCAGATAAGATATTTATAAAAAAAAATAAAATTCCAAGATAAGTTTGAGGTTAGCATGAGTTTAACCCAACCAATCTCCCACCCCTTCTGTAACAATCTCAGTAAGTTTGTGCAGCAAGAATTGATGCCATTAAAATGGAACCTGACTCTCTAAAGTTGGACTCGATTACATTCCTGAGACTGCATTTATCAGGGCAAGTGAGAAGGCATTTATTTAGCCAATGAGCCCTTTAATCCTTCAACACACATTTTGTGATCTTCATGGGGTGGTTGGAATTCTGCATATACACATGACCACAGCAAGGTTCTTACTCAGGAGCATTTTTCACTCTAATGGAAAATACAAAAATATAAGTTTATAATCACACATGAGAGATGATGCTGGTACCAATATAGTGCTGTGGGAGCACAGCAGAGCTCTAGCTGGGAATAGCGCAGGAAGGTTTTCTAGAGGAGGTGAGGTTTTCCCCTCAGTCATGATCAATTTCCAAGAAATGGAAGCAGGATACATCATGCAAAGGAAACAGCCTGTAAAAAGTCAGTCAGTAGTGAAGATGACGTACTTATACAGAAGAATATTGGAAAATGCAGTGTGGTTGGCACAGAGTGGGAGAGTGTGGAATGAAAGGAGGTTTTTATTAGTACCAAAAATTTCTTACTCTACTAATAAAGAGCTTATAATTATTATTATTATTTGAGATGGAGTCTTGCTGTCTTGCCCAGGCTGGAGTGCAGTGGCATGATCTTGGCTCACTGCAACCTCTGCCTCCTGGGTTCAAGCTATTCTCCTGCTTCAGCCTCCCCAGTAGCTGGGATTACAGATGCGTGCCACCACGCCTGGCTAATTTTTGTATTTTTAGTAGTGACGGGGTTTCACCATGTTGGCCAGGCTGATCTCGAATTCCTGACCTCATGACCCGTGGCAGCCTCCCAAAGTGCTGGGGTAATAGGCGTGAGCCACTGCGCCCCGCCAACAGCTTATCATTACATTCAGTGTTTGTTAGGTACTGGTTGGTTAGTGAATGATTGAACTGTCTACTGACCTCCTTGTTCTCATATTCAGGATAGTAAAGCCTAAAATGTTCCTCCATGGTGGGTGGGGGCAATGTCCTTCGACTTCTTTACTCTCAACTTTGATCCATGAATTTCTAGTATCATGTGGAGGAGGGTGTTCTGGAAAGTGGTGATGGAAGGCTGTGGTTCTCGCTCCAGTGTGGAGGAGAGAAAAAGACAGTGACCCCTTCTGAGAGGTAGCCTACACTGTCTCATTAGACTTTCTTCTGCTCTTTCCCTTTTTGGATCAAAGTAAGAGGGTGTTGGGACCACGCAGCAGTGAGAGACATTGTCATCTTTAAAATAATGCCAATGTTTATAAGCTGTCATTGATCATTTGAAGGAAACATTTTAAATTATTATTACTTGCTCCACCTAGTGAATATTTATTGCAATCTTCAAATGCATATGGATAAATTGGACCACATTGTCAGTGTTTAACAAGATAGATTTGGGTGAGATTGGAAGCATGATAGAAGATATGATGATTTCCAGTAAAAACAAAAGCTTTTACTTTTCTGAGTGATTCCTATGTGTGAAGCAGCATAAAATTTGGTTAATTTAATTCTTACCACCATCTATTGGGTAAGCATTGATGCTATTCCCGTACTTCATATGAAATATTTCCAGAATCTATGTTTGGCTGAAGGAACAGATGTATAAAATACAAAAGATGGAAATAGGATAAAAGAAATAGTGCCTTTTCCCCAGTATTCTAAATGGGCTCTAAATTTTTCTAGAAAGATTTTTTGAAAAAAGTTGTGAAGATAAACATTTGACAGAAAGAGACCTTACCAATAAGCAACTCAAAGGGTCACAGCAAATGCATGATGCTTTCTCTCACACCGAATAAACTACATTTCTGTATCTCTCTCTTTTTTTTGAGACGGAGTCTCGCTCTGTCATCCAGGCTGGAGTGCAGTGGTGCGATCTCAGCTCACTGCAACATCCACTTCCAGGGTTCAGGTGATTCTCCTGCCTCAGCCTCCTGAGTAGCTGGGATTACAGGCACCGGCCATCATGCCCAGCTAATTTCTGTATTTTGGTAGAGACAGGGTTTCACCACGTTGGCCAGGCTAGTGAACTCCTGACCTCAGGTAATCTGCCTGCTTCAGCATCCCAAAGGGCTGGGATTACAGGCGTGAGCCACCGCACCTGGCCTCTGTATCACTCTTAACATGAGTCTCCCCAATATTTAACACTCACCTTTCTTGTTTCTGTCAGTGAGATGATCACCTTGACTCTGAAGCATTTAATATACCTGAAAAGATAATATACCTGAAAAAAGTCAAATTATTTATATGTAATTAGTAACAACATTTCAATTTCAGTATACATAACCTTAACCTTAGCTAGCAGGTTGATGGCTTTAGTTTCTTCCTCTGATCCTGAAACTCCAAAAAAAAAAAAAAATTGGATGCTATTAGATACAGTGCATGACAGAAGATTGTTGACATTAATTCTTGAAGATTTTGTCTAAAGGTAGAGCCCTTTGGAATACCAGATATCTTGGTGTCTGCTCCACTTTCAGGAGAGAAAGGGCTGACTCAAGGTATCACATCTTTAAAATTCTTCCATTGTGTCCCTGTCTTATGCCCAAATCCCTGAGGCTCATGCTTAATTTAAGAATCGCAAAGAGAATGTTATTGGACAAGAGAGTGGAAATTAAGTGGCTGATTTTGCCGTTGGTAATGGAGTTTCAATGGGAGTTATTAAAATGTTACCAAAGCATGCACATGTACACACAGACACATACAGGCACATTTTGGTTGGTGTCCAAGTTCTTTAGAGGCAATAGAAGAAATCTATTCCCTTGACCACTGTTCACTAAAAGCTTTGTTAAAACATGCCGAGTGCTATGCCAGCAAGACTTTGAGTCCACTTTTCACAGCTTGCAATGCTCAGAGGACATCATCTACCTGGGTTTCAACTAGATTGCCAAAAACCTAGGAGAACTGGACCTCAAATAATTTCCTACCAGTCCAGTTTCTAATTATACACAGAATGATCGTAGCTCCATGACATTGCTATAAGGATCCACATAAATAGAATCACAACTTAGACAATGTTTGGTGGATGCATATTTTCTCATATGGGATGTTTCAATTTGGAGATAGCTAGATCAGTATAACTTAGTAAAACTATCCCACAATTAACAGTGTTAATTTAGAATAACTTGTTTATTGAATGGTTTGATATATAGAACTCACATTCACTATTTCCACAATGATGATGAGTTTGGATTTTCCTGCTTTTCAACTTTTTTTTTTTGAAAGCAAGTAAATCTACAAAGATAAGAACATGAAACAGGTCATGTATGTTGAAATGGGTAATTTTTGGCCAGGAGTGGTGGCTCAGGCCTGTAATCCCCCTACTTTGTGACACCGAAGTGGATGGATCACTTGGGGCCAGGAGATCGAGACCAGCCTGGGCAACATCGTGAAACTCTGTCTCTACTAAAATACAAAAATTAGCCATGCATGGTGGCGTGTGCCTGTGGTCCCAGATGCTTAGACAAGAGAATCGTTTGAACCCAGGAGGCAGAGGTTGCAGTGAGCCAAGATCGTGCCACTGTACTCCAGTCTGGGTGACACAGCAAGCCTTCGTCTCAAGAAAAAAAAAAAAAAAAAAACAGGTAATTTTTGTTGTTTCATGTTCAGGAGCCAAGTAATTTGGTCCCAGAGAACCACACTGAATGGAACTTTGCCTGCATCCTCTTCTGTCTGAGTCATCAAATTTTAAGTTTAATTGGAAACAAGAATTGATATGTGAATAGGATGCAGTAAGCACTTTCATGTGAGACAGGGACTTAGTGATTATATAAGTTGTCTGGCATCTGTGATTTATATCAAATACACAGAAAAGTGTAAAAACCTGTTCAGTTATTACTCAAGAGTCTATTTTATACCCAAGACATTGAAAGTACAGCCGTGAATAAAACAGACCCAAATCCTGTCCTCATAGAGTGTTCTAGTTGGATGACCTAGATAATAAATAACGTAAATAAAATGTATGTAGTACGTTGGTGATAAACAGAACAAAAACCGTTAGGCAGGGCAGTGAGATAGGCAGCAATGGATAAAACTGCAAATTATAAAAGGGTATTAAGGTGAGGGGGTATGTTTTTGGAACATCAACAAGGCCGGTGTTTAACAGATGACGTGAAAAGGTAATGGGTGGGTAATGTTTTGGTGAACTATTAGGCCATTGTGAGAATTTGATTTCTATTCTGAGTGAAGTTGGAGGTTTTAAGAGGAAAACTCTTGCATCTGTAATTTTTCATACTTAAGAGCAGAAATGGAGGCTGGGTGCGGTGGCTCACGCCTGTAATCCCAGCACTTTCGGAGGCCAAGGTGGGCAGATTTCTTGAGTCCTGGAATTCAAGACCAGCCTGGGTAACATGGCAAAATCCTGTCTTTCCCCAAGGTACAAAAATTAGCCAGGTATGGTGGTGCATACCTGTACTCCCAGCTACTTGGGAGGCTGAGGCAGGAGGATTGTTTGATCCCGGGAGTTGAAGGTTGCAGTGAGCCAAGGTTGTGCCACTGCACTCCAGCCTGGGCGACAGAGAAGACCCTGCTTCAGAAAAAAAAAAAAAAAAAAAAGAAAACCTGTATATCCACAGCCAAGTATATAAATATGTTAATATTTTGGCAAGCAAATTTCAGTTTCATTAAAAAATTAACTTTCTGGAGTTATAATATGGAGGGACTCTCTTGTGTTTGACTTTTTTCTTATGCTTTTGAGATTTATCCATTTTGTTGCAAGTTATCAGTTGTGTCATGTTTAACTTTTTAAGTAATTGCTAGACTATTTTATAAAGCAATTGCACTATTTGACAGCCCCACCAGCAGTGTTCCAGTGGCTCCCATACTCTTCCTGACTCTTGATATTGTTAGCAGCATGGATTTTAATGATTCTCATGGGCATGTAGTGGTATCTTATTATGGTGTTAATATGCATCTCCCTGATGACCAGTGATGTTGATCATCTTTTCAAGTACTTCTTGACTAATCATATAATTTATTTTGTGGTGTGCTTATTCAAATTTGTAACTATTAAAATTTTTTTTTCTGAATTTGAGTTTTAGGGATTTTAAATATATTTTGGATACCAGTTAATTATAAGAAATATGTATTGCAAAGAGTTTAACCTAGTCTACAGCTTGTTCTTAATTTTCTTAATAATGCTTTGGAAGAATAGAAATTTAAAAATTTGAAGTTCTATTATGTTTTTCTATTTTTTTAATCATGTCTAAGAAATATTTACTTACCTCAACATTGCAAACATCTTGTCCAATTTTCTTCAGAGGTTTTGTAGTTTGAACATTTATGTTTATATCTTTGATGTATTCCAAGTTAATTTTTTGCATAATGTGACTTTCAGGTGAAGGTTTTTTGTTTTCCACATGGATAGCCAGTTGTTTTCGCTCAATATATTAAAAAGATGAGTATTCTCTGCTCCTCTCTTGATTTACTTTGGCAGATTTATTTAAATTTAATTGATCATATACGTATGCCTGTATTTACACACTTCTTTTCAAATGATCCATGTCTAGCTTCATGCCCATTTTATGTGGTATTGATGATTGTAGCTGTCTAATAAATCTTGAATTCAGATAGTATAAGTTCTCCAACTTTGTTTTCTTTTACAAAGTTGTTTTATGTATTCTAGGTTCTTTGCATTTCCATAGAAAATTTACAATCAGGCATGGAGTCCTGGTTCATGCCTGCAATCCCAGCACTTTGGGAGGCTAAGGCAGGTGGATCACTTGAGCCCAGGAGTTTGAGACCAGCTTGGCAAATATGGCGAAACCCTGTCTCTACTATATATATATATATATATATATATATATATATATATATATATATATATATATATAGGCTGGGCATGATGTCATGCTCCTGTATATAGTCCCAGCTAATTGGGAGGCCTAAGCTGGAGGACCACTTGAGCCTGGGAGGTTGAGGCTTCAGTGAGCTGAGATCGCACCACAGCACTCCAGCCTGGGTGACAGAGAGAGACCCTGTGAAAAAAAAAATTACAATCAGTTTAACAAACAAGAAGTCCTGCTAAAATTTGGATTTGGGTTACATTGATTGTATAGATTAATTTGGGCAGAATTGAAATCTTAACAATACTGAGGCTTTCAATTCGTGAATATAATCTATGTATGTCTTAATTTATGACATTTATTTTCTGTATTTCTGACTTTATTTTCTGTTAATTTTTTGTTCTTGTTTTTATTTTTTGGCATTTGTCTCTGTTCATGAGGTATTTTGGTCTATATGTACTTTCATTTTTCTTTTTTTTTTGTGTGACAGAATCTCTCTGTTGCCCAGGCTGGCATGGTCTCAGCTCACTGCAACCTCTGCCTCCTGGGTTCAAGAGATTCTCATGCCTCAGCCTCCCAAGTAGTTGAGATTACAGGTATCCACCATGATGCCCAGCTAATTTTTGTATTTTTAGTAGAGATGGGGTTTCACCATGTCCAGGCTTCACCAGCCTGCACAAGGCTGGTCTCAAACTCCTGACCTCAGAAGATCCGCCCACCTCGGCCTCCCAAACTGCTGGGATTATAGGCACGAGCCACCGTGCCCAGTCAAGAAACCAGTTTTTAATATCAAGAAAAACAACTAAGAATTGGTTTTTTTAAAAAAGATAAAATTGACAAAACTTTAGATTAAGAAAAAAAGATAGAATACTTTATTAAATAAAATTAGAAACCAAAGAGGAGACATTATAACTGATGCCACAAAAATACAAAGGACTATAAGAGAATACCATAAACTTTTTATATGCTAAAAATTTGGATAACCTAGAAGAAATGGACAAATTCCTAGAAA